>NC_030825.1:60315665-60622508 GCF_001704415.2 Capra hircus | reverse complement strand
TCGTTTAAAGGAGGCACCGCCTGTACATTGTGAGCAACGCGGCAGAGCTGTTTCTCCTGGTTCCTTACCCTGCTGCTACTCCAACGGTGCCTTTCCCAATAAAAATTCTTGCCTTTGTCAGCACATATGTCTGCTCAGACAATTCATTTTTCCGAGTGTTAGGCAAGAGCCCAGTTTCGGCGCCCTGGAAGGGGTCTATTCCTTGCAAAAAATGGGATCTGGTGAGATTCTTCTTCACTGAGACTGACATTCCTGACCACATTCAGGGTACTCAGGGGGCCAGCTTGCCTGCCAGTGCGACCAGACCACGGGCGCAACTGAGACCTTTTGTCCCTGCGTCTCCTCCTTGTGCGGACAACTGGCCAGAGTGCCCCGACCGGTAAGAAACAAGAAAATTATTGATCTCTCTCCCTTCCCTCTCTGTCTCCTCTCCTTAACCCTTCCTATCCTTCCCTGTTTTTCTAGTCCCCTGGTCCTAGATGCAGAAATCTGGTCAAAGGGCCCTCAGCCTGAGCTGAGGATTGGAGACTGATCACCTCCTCTTGGCAGAAAACTCAAATTCTGGTTCTGATTTCTGGTAGGGCCGAGTTCCAGTCCTCCCTTCTCTGGAAGCCCAGGGAAAAGTCCCGTAAGGCCTGGGTATCTGTAGGTGGCAGGAGACGTCTGTAAGGCCCCCCTTTTGCCCCCTCTCCGCCTCCTCCCCCTTCTTCTTTCAACCTGGCTTCCTTTCCTCCCTTAAAATCTTTGATGTTACAGAAAGGCTTGGTGGGCTACAGTCCACAGGTCGCAAACAGTCTGATACGACTGAGGGACTTCACCTTCACTTTGATGAAGACTGCCGGGTTATATGTGTGTGTTTTAACTCTGTGATCTGTGTAGATTTTTGATGGCCATTTTGCTTTGTCTGGCCACCATGTGGTTTAGACCTGCCGCCATTTGTTAGAACTTGATTTTCTTTCCCTGTGCCTTGAGACCAGGGCTCTTAAGAACACTTATCTAGACTATCTCTAACTCCTGACACTGAAAAAAAAAAAAGACTTAAAGCTAAATCTTGCACTGTGTCTGTCTAAATATGTCTTGGTATGTCTCTGTCTCTGGGTAATATTTTTGAGGTTAATTTGTATATGAGATCTATTTATTTGGCTTAAAAAAAGGTAAGCGCTTACAAATCAAGTAATTCTAAATTAAACAATAAATTCCAGGTTTATGTGAACTGGAAATATTCAGTGTTAAATACCTGATATTAATGTTTGTTTGTTGACCTATTTAATATAGACATGTCTTAGAGTACTTAACGTTAAAAAAAATATTTTCATTGTACCTAGGTTTAATATGTTAAATATTATATCTGTTACAAGTTTGTCAACAAGAAAATTACCTCAAGTAAAAAACTTCAAAAAAAATGTAAATGAGATATGAGCTTTTAGATAAACTATTAAGAATAATTATGCTTTAGGAATGTCTGTCTGAAATAGTCTGTCCAAATTGGGGTAACTTGAATTGGGTTGTGCTAAACTAAGTGATAAAAGTTCACTGACTAGCTAGCTCATTTCCAAATAGAGTAAAATTTTAAAACATTTATTACTGAACATTAGTTTCCTCTTACAAAGAAGCTAAAGAAATTTGGGACTGTTTAATGACTAAAAATAAGCTGGCGCAAAAACTTGAATTTGGCTTTCAGTTTTAATTTTAGGGAACTAGGCAACAATGACTATGATAACGTCCTGTCAAAATGGGCATAGGACTGCCCCAGCTTGGAACACTAGAAGCTCTAATCTGAAAGCACACCCATAGCATCACCTAGTTATTTTCCAGGATATCTGAACCGTAGCTACTCTATTTTGACTTTTAATTGTAAACTACTTTTTAATAGCCAAAGCAGATTTTACCGTTAATGACAGTGTTTTTCTAGATATGAGAAGATGCAAGAATTGGGACTCATAAAATCTTTTCCTGAAAAGATCTAACTATCTGATGGCCTGTTTTGCCAGTTTTTTCCAGAGCACAGAGTGCCTCATTTCTGATTTTACCCTGAACTCCTTTCAGGGGCGTTGAAAGTCAGCAGTTGCAGCGGCCATGATTTAATCTTTGTAGATGCAGATGGCGAGTGTCAGTCTTCAGTTGGCAGAGCCCCTTTTTGCTCATAAACTTGACCATGATTATGAGGGGGCAGTTCATGACCATTTTATCCCATGGTGCTGAGAGTGTCCATTCTCAGGTAAACAGGCCACTCAATCTGCTGTTATTGGACTAGGCCATGAAACAGTATCTAAAATTCTCTGGACCACCTGTCTTACTAGCTTTTTGGTCCAGGAAATATTCCCTCTTGTTGCTTCTTGCCATATCTAGAGTTACACTGTTACCATCATCGATCTCATATGGGACTATATATTATTCTATTAGAGGCCTCACACACATACAGTGTAAGAAACAGCAATTTTGTAAAACAGGTGAAATACAAATAACATAGCCAGCAGTATTAGAAAGTCACAAGTAAGACTTATGTTAAGAACTTTCATTAGATGTAGCCCAGTATATCTTCAGGTCATCTGACTTAGTCTGCCCTGTAGAGTCTTTATCTTCCAGGGAAATTATATATTGGCACCATCTATAAGGAACATAGCCCAGTTTTTTTAGTGTCACTAGACTGATTATCTTTAGTATGATTTAATTTTTTAAGTAAATTTTTCAGGGCCAACCAGTTAAAGTCTGGTAATAGAGAAATTTACCAAGATAACCCAGAACTAGACACAGGTTATTGGCCACAAACCCAACAATTGGATTGATTTTGAAATAGCATAGGATCAGGCCTATGATAGAAAAGCATTTGACTTATATGCAAAGGTCTAAGAAGTCAAGAAAACATAAATGATCATACGAATCAGGTTCTGCATCTCGGGGAAGCTGTCTACCTCTGATGTCGTCGTCTTCTCATCCTGGTGTAGTGCAGTTTCTCCTGATAAAAAAAGTCCTTCCATCCATGTTGGAGACAGTCCCTTAAATTATGTCTTTTTCCAGTCCTGGTTGCAGGTCATAAGGCATCTGATCTTCATCCAAAGATAGATTACTGAGATAAGCTTCAGAAACAAACTTAGGGTGTTCTTCAAGAATTTATTAAATTTTATATTAACATTACATAACAGCAAAGAACTATCTAAGAGATGAGTCTTACTAGATGCAGACCTCCATTAACAAACTGGTATTTAACATTTTGAAATATCTTTTTTTTCCCTTAAAGTTACCCTTATTTTTATTAAATATAACCAAATTAAGGCTAGTTTGTTTGCAAAATAGGTCTGTTCTCACTGATTTTGGTCTGATAATTTTTATAACCATAATTGATTATAGGCTTTTTATTTTGCTGAAACATTTATAGAGTCTCAGACTGAACTTTTAAAAAAAACAGGGCTGGGAAACTCACACCAAAGGCTTATCACAGATTTTGCCAAACAAATCTAGGTGAATTTTTTCCTTTTTAAGGTCTCAAAAATTTTTGAGATTTTTGTATCCGTGAGATAAACTTCCTAACTCATTTGATAAACTTACTGGAACCTAAGAACTTCCAATTTTTGGAGGAGTCAGATAGAAAATATAATTGTTTTGTTTATAACGTTTAATTTTACCAAAGTATTGAGAGGAAGATTTTCCCTACTCCCTGAAAACATAAGATTTAACCCCATAATTTTTCAGATAGAAACCATAAAAGTTATAAGCATATTCACTGGTTTATTCAGTCCTTTTGCTAACTTTTGTGAAGTCATCAGGTTTTCCATTAAAATACCAGGACATATCAGAATGTTAAAAACTCCATATAATTTTTAGGATATCTGTATTAGTAATTTTACCCTACATTATAATATGAGCAGATTTATTACTCATTTGATAATCTTTTTTATGTAATTTAACCAAACAAATAAACACAGTTTAATATCCCTCTTTGGGATGCTTCAGGGGCCCTCTGAAGCACCCCAAAGTCATCTAGAAGCCAAAAGTGCTTCATAGAATGATTTAGTAAGTTTTGTCAACAAATATCAGAAAGGTTTCGAGCACTCAGTCAGATGGGACTATAGGTTACTGTGAAACAATAGCTATTCACTCAGCCAAAGTAACAATATGGGATTTCAGAGGCAAATACAGAACAGACCATTTAAGAGGCAAATGAACTTAAATCTATTGTTAAATGCAGTTCAACATCTGAAGAAAGTGTGTCCTTTTAACAGAGAGAAAAGCCAAATTCAAGTTTTGCGCCAGCTTATTTTCAGTCACTAACAGTCCCAAATTTCTTTTAGCTTCTTTGTAAGAGGAAACTAATGTTCAGTAATAAATGTTTTAAAATTTTATTTTATTTGGAAGTGAGCTAGCTAGTCAGTGAACTTTTATCACTTAGTTTAGCACAACCCAATTTAAGTTACCCCAATTTGGACAGACTATTTCAGACAGACATTCCTAAAGCATAATTATTCTTAATAGAGTTTATCTAAAAGCTCATATCTCATTTACATTTTTTTTTGAAGTTTTTTACTTGAGGTAATTTTCTTGTTGACAAACTTGTAACAGATATAATATTTAACATATTAAACCTAGGTACAATGAAAATATTTTTTTTTAACGTTAAGTACTCAAAGACATGTCTATATTAAATAGGTCAACAAACACACACTAATATCACGTATTTAACACTGAATATTTCCCAGTTCGCATAAACCTGGAATTTATTGTTTAATTTAGAATTACTTGATTTGTAAGCGCTTATCTTTTTTAAGCCAAATAAATAGATCTTATATACAAATTAACTTTAAAAATATTACCCAGAGACAGAGACATACCAAGACGTATTTAGACAGACACAGTGCAAGATTTAGCTTTAAGTCTTTTTTTTTCTTTTCAGTGTCAGGAGTTAGAGATAGTCTAGATAAGTGTTCTTAAGAGCCCTGGTCTCAAGGCACGGGGAAAGAAAATCAAGTTCTAACAAATGGCGGCAGGTCTAAACCACATGGTGGCCAGACAAAGCAAAATGGCCATCAAAAATCTTCAGGTCACAGAGTTAAAACACACACATATAAACCCGGCAGTCTTCATCAAAGTGAAGGTGAACTTGCTCAGTCGTATCAGACTGTTTGCGACCTGTGGACTGTAGCCCACCAAGCTTTTCTGTGACATCAAAGATTTTAAGGGAGGAAAGGAAGCCAGGTTGAAAGAAGAAGGGGAAGGAGGCGGGAGAGGGGGCAAAAGGGGTGGCCTTACAGACGTCTCCTGCCACCTACAGATACCCAGGCCTTACGGGACTTTTCCCTGGGCTTCCAGAGAAGGGAGGACTGGACTCGGCCCTACCAGAAATCAGAACCAGAATTTGAGTTTTCTGCCAAGAGGAGGTGATCAGTCCCCAATCCTCAGCTCAGGCTGAGGGCCCTTTGACCAGATTTCTGCATCTAGGACCAGGGGACTAGAAAAACAGGGAAGGATAGGAAGGGTTAAGGAGAGGAGACAGAGAGGGAAGGGGAGAGAGATCAATAAATTTTCTTGTTTCTTACCGGTCGGGGCACTCTGGCCAGTTGTCCGCATCAGGAGGAGACCAGGGACAAAAGGGTCCCAGTTGCGGCCGCTGGGTCTGGTCCATTGGCAGGCAAGCTGGCCCCCTGAGTACCCTGAGTGGTCAGGATGTCAGTCTCAGTGAAGAAGAATCTCACCAGAATCACCATTTGTTGCAGGAAGAGGGACCCCTTCCAGGGCCCGAAACTGGGCTCTTGCCTAACACTCGGAAATGAATTGTCCGAGGAGACATATGTGCTGACAAAGCAAGAGATTTTATTGGGAAAGGGCACCCGGGTGGAGAGCAGCAGGGTAAGGGAACCCAGGAGAACAGCTCTGCCGCGTGGCTCACAATGTACAGGCGGTGTCTCCTTTAAACCTTTCCCGAACTCTTCCGGTTGGTGGAGGCTTATTAGTTCCGCATTCCTAATCAGGATCTCCTGTCATAAAACAACTCATGCAAATGGTTACTATGGTGCCTGGCCAGGGTGGGGCGGTTTCAATCAGTGTGCTTCCCCTAACAATTCCCCCTGCAAGATGGGGCATATAGCGGTGCCGTTGGTTCAGGCTCCTTGAGATTTTTGGGGGGTTTATTTTCTTACATGTGTCGCCAACACCTGAGGGGTAGAAAATCCCTGTTGAGGCAAAAACAGGTTTTACCCAAGGAGGGGGCTTGGTCAGGGTGTCCGATCTGCGGTCGGAAGACGATATCTCGGACTTGGTGTACAGTTCCCAAGTCAAAGGTGCCTTCTGAGGGCCAGTCTACATGGAAGGTCGGCCATTCTGCGCTGCAAAAACTTATTAATTTGTTCTTCTTCACCAGCACCGATAGATTCTGTGCCCTAGACTTAAAATCAGAAAAATGGTCAGTCATAAGGGACAATGGAGTGGAAGTCTCTTGCCCCATGATTACAGGATAGAACACAGGAGACAAGACGAACACACAGAGAGCAGTGACAATACCAGCACACACAAAGATGCGACGAACAGAGGAGAGACAAACCTCGGCCGAGAACACAGTACTAGGTCTTCCAGAGCCATCCGCCGTCCCAGCACGATGCCGGGCCTCGGCCTTACGCTGGCTAAGACGACTAATTCGCCCCTGATTAAGCCTGACAAGAGCTCTCTTCTCACCAGAGCCAGCTGCCTTCCAGCGCATAAGCTGGGCCTCGGTCTTACGCCGGCTAAACAAACTTAACACCGGTGTTCAGATAGCTTTCCTCCAAGTGAGGAAACCCCTTCTACCGGGAGACTGTTATTCTTCCCAGTTAAAAGGATCCCGGACGAGCCCCCAAATATTATGCCCAGAATCCGAGTCCACAAAACTGAGAGAATAAGACGTCCACAGCAATGCAAAATCATAAAAGGGGTTTATTACCAGCTCGAGCCAGGACCCATGTTTCATTCAGCACAGTGGAATCAGACAAAGGCCCCGAGCTCTGAATCACGTATACTTTTATACAGATGGTTCTTTGTTTCTGTAACAGAATAGCTGATTGGTTAAACCATTTGCGCACACGGGACTTTTAAACCTCTCGTCCCTAACAGGATTGACTCAGGTCTGGCACCGGCGTGGGGGGGGGGGGGGGGGCTACGGGGATTTTTTCTGATTGGTCGAGCTACACTGCCTGTGGGAATTCCCAGAGCCTCAGCTTTTCTCAGGCCTAGCCCACCCCTTAGAGCCTGTCCTGGCTTCAGTTTGGTCATAACACTTAGGAAGCATCACTATGAACAAACTAGAGATGATGGAATTCCAGCTGAGCTATTTCAAATCCTAAAAGATAATGCTGTTAAAGTCCTGCACTCAATATGCATGGAAATTTGGAAAACTCAGCAGTGGCCACACGACTGCAAAAGGTCAGTTTTCCTTCCATCTGAAAGAAAGGCAATGCCAAAGGATGCTCAGACTACTGCACAGTTACACACATCTCACACACCAGTAAAGTAATGCTCAAAATTCAAGCAAGGCTTTAACAGTATATGAACAGAGAACTTCCAGATGTTCAAGTTGGATTTAGACAAGGCAGAGGAACCAGAGATCAAAAGGAGGGGAACCCTAAAGGAAAAACAAAATAACCCTCAGGATAAAAAATGTTACAACCAAGGTGAAAATAATGAATTCATCCTCAAAACATGCAAACAACCCATGCTGTTCAATAAAAAATGTGGTGGAGGGCAAAGATCTAAAGGGATATTTCTCCCCAGAAGACATCCAGGTGGCTATAAAGCCCATGAAAAGATGCTCACATAGCTAACTATTAAAGAAATTAAAATCAAAGCTACAAGAACATCGCACCTCACCCAGCTCAGAGTGGCCTATGTCCTAAGGTTTGCTAACAAAATGGCAGAGAGGACGTGGAGACACAGGAAGTCTCCTACACTGATGTTGGCAATGTAAGGAGTTAACAGTCAGGATGGACAGGGAGGAGCTTTCTTAAACAAGGGGAAAGGGAAAGAATTTACGTCTCTCCCTAACTGCTTACAGAAGAAAAAATCCAAATAGCTTGAAGAGTTAAATGGATGGAAGATTACTCTAATCCTCTTGAGGAAAATATAGGCAAACACACTTTGACAGGAATCACAAGTTCTTTTTAAATCTATGCTTAGAATAATTAAAACTAAAAGAAAACTTTAAAAAGGCACCTCATCACCTAAAAAGCTTTTGCACTGCAAAGGCAACCTAAAGGAAAGAAAAAGACAGCCCTCAGAATTGGAAAATAAATGTTTGCAACAGATGTTTAAAATAATGAATTCATCTCCCAACATGCAAACTGCTCATGCAGCTCATGATAAAGCTGCAAAAAAAAAAAAAAAAAAAAAAAAACCTATCATTCCAATAGAAAAACCACAAACATCTAAATGGATATGTCTCCAAGGAAGGCATCCAGATGGCCATAAAACACATGAAAAGATGCTCAGGATCACTTTTAGAGAAATGCTAACTGAAACTGCAATGAGGTATCACCTCACACCTCACAGAATATCCATCTTCCAAAAGGTCTACAAAGGAATCCTCTGCGTCCTACAAAGGTTAATTGCTGCTGAGGGCGAGGGTCACAGAGAAACCTCCTGTACTGTGGGCGGGGGCGTAATTGAGTGGGTGCAGCCACAAGGAAAAGAGTATGGAAATTCCTGAAAACACTAAATATAGACATACCACATGATCTGGCAAGCCCACTCCTTGCCGTAGACCCAGAGAAAATCATATTTAAAATGATAGCTGCACCTGAAATTTCAGGTTAGTGCTATTGACAATATCTAAGACAGAGCATCAAGCAAAGTTCCATCTATAGAGAAATGAAGAGTCAGGTGTCCATCTAAACACTGGCATGCACTCAGCCATCCAAAAGGATGAATGAAATGAATGAATGAATGACATTTTCAGGAGCATGGGTGGACTGAGAATTCATCATACTCAGTGAAGTCAGAGATGAAAGAAGAAGTATCACTTAGAGGGGGAATCTATAAATTTATACAGATTAACTAACTATAAACAGAAACAGACTCACAGACTTAGAAACCCACCTTATGACTTAAAAAAAAAAAATGTAGTGGAATGGAGACATTGAGAGGCTGCGATTAAAAAAACACATTTATTACCATATAGATAATGCCAATGGGCCTACCAAATAGCACAGGGAAGTCGACTGGATACGCAGAATAGATATACATCTGTGTATAACTGAATCATGTTCTCGTAAACCTAAAACAAACACATCAGAAATCAACTCTACTCCAATAGAAAATAAAAATTAACCAAAACAGGAAAAAAGAGAAAGAGAGATACCAAGGGAACATTTCATGCAAAGACAGGCACAATAAAGGACAGAAACAGTATGGACCTAACAAAAGCAGAAGATAATAAGGAGAGGTGGTGAAAATACACAGATGAACTATACTGAGTTTCCCCTGTGGCTCAGCTGGTAAAGAATCCGCCTACAATGCAGGAGACCTAGGTTTGAACCCTGGGTTGGGAAGATCCCCGGGAGAAGGGAAAGGCTACCCACTCCAGTATTCTGCCCTTGAGAATTCGACAGACTGTATAGTCCATGGGGTCACAAAGAGTTGGACACGACTATTAAGGAGAGGTGGTGAAAATACACAGATGAACTATACTAAAAAGATCTTATCACACCACATAATCCTGATGGTGTGACCACTACCTGGAGCCAGAAATCCTGGAGTGAGAAGTCAAGTGGGTCTTAGGAAGCATCACTATAAACAGAGCTAGTAGAGAGGATGGAATGCCAGCTGAGCTGTTTTAAATTACAAAGGATGATGCTCTTAAAGAGCTTCATTCAATATGACAGCAAATTTGGAAAACTCAGCAGTGGCTACAGGTTGGAAAAGGTCAGTTTTCATTCCAGTCCCAAAGAAGATTAATGCCAAAGAATGTTCAAACTTCTGCACAATTTCACCCATTTTACATGCCAGCAAAGTAATGCTCAAAATCCTTCAAGCTAGGCTTCAACAGGATGTGAACTGAAAACGTCCAGATGAACAAGCTGGATTTAGAAAAGGCAGATGAATGAGAGATCAAATAGCCAACATCCGCTGGATCACAGAAAAAGTAAGGGAATTCCAGAAAACATCTACTTCCGCTTCATTGACTATGCTAAAAGCTTTGTGTGGATCACAACAAACTGTGGCAAATTCTCCAAGAGATGGGAATACCAGACCACCTGACCAGCCTCCTGAGAAATCAGTATGCAGGTCAGGAAGCAACAGTTAGAACTGGACATGGAACAGAGAACTGGTTCCAAATTGGGAAAGGGGTACATCAAGGCTGTACCCCTATATTGTCACCTGCTTATTTAACTTATATGCAGGTAACATCATGCAAAATGCCAGATTGGATGAAGCTCAACCTGGAATCAAAATTGCCAGGAGAAATATCAGTAATCTCAGATATGCAGATGACACCACCCTTATGGCAGAAAGCAAAGAGGAACTAAAGAGCCTCTTGAAGAAAGTGAAAGAGGAGAGTGAAAAAGCTGGCTTAATACTCAAAATTCAAAAAACTAAGATCATGGCATCCAGTCCCATCTCTTCATGGCAAATAAAAGGGGAAACAATGGTAACAGGGAGAGACTTTATTTGCTTGGACTCCAAAATCAATGCAGAGGGTGACTGCAGCCATGGCATTAAAAGATGCTTGCTCCTTGGAAGAAAAGCAATGACAAACCTAGACAGCATGTTAAAAAGCAGAGACATTACTTTGCCACCAAAGGTCCATCTAGTCAAAGCTATGGTTTTTCCACTAGTTATGTATGGATGTAAGAGTTGGGCCATAAAGAAGGCTGAGCACCAAAGAATTGATGCTTTTGAACTGTGGTGCTGGAGAAGACTCCTGAGATTCCCTTGAACAGCAAGGAGATCAAACCAGTCCACCCTAAAGGAAATCAGTCCAAATATTCACTGGGAGGACTAATGCCAAAGCTGAAACTCCAATACTTGGGCCACTTGATGTGAAGAACCGACTCATTGGAAAAGACCCTGATGCTGGGAAAGACTGAGGAAAGGAGGAGAAGGAGGTGACAGAGGATGAGATGCTTTGTTGGCATCATCAGCTCAATGGACATGAGTTTGAGCAAGCTCTGGGAGTTGGTGATGGACAGGGAAGCCTGACATGCTGCAGTCCATGGGGTCACAAAGAGTCGGACATGACTGAGGGACTGAACAACATTGTGGTCTCGGGAGAGAAGAAGGCATTGTAGAATGTGAAAAGAGTCCAGGCCGTGACTTCCCAAAAAACTTTATAGAAAGCACATTTAATGTAGTAGGCAATAGTTAAAACCCAGATCCTGAGATCTCCATCAGAATAACACTCAGTCAAAAATAAGGGTGGACCTCTGTCTTTATGAGGAAGGCAGCATGATTTTATACCAGTAAACTGAGAGAGTGACCTCTAGTCTAGAGCGAAGGAGGCAGAGAGCTCAAGAAAGAGGAAGGTTAGAATCATGTGAGTCATCAGGAAGCTTTCTGTCTATTCTCACCAACTCCCATTTATTCCTCAAAAGCAGAGATCGTAAACTCCATTGTAGGACACAGATGATTCCAGGAGACATTCTACAAGTGAAGGAACCAAAGTCCCGAGGGTAGATAAGGGATTCTGGAAGGCAGTTGTCCTCACCCGAGAAGGCCAGGTTCCCATAGTTCTCTAACATCATGTCCCTGTACAATTCCGCTGACCAAGGTCGAGGGACTCCCACTCCTCTTGAAAGGTTGTTGCTGAACCACAGAAGACATCAGGATTCTTGGCCTCTGAAGGTGAAGAATTCGATTCGTGGCCAGAGATGAGGCTTGATCAATCAGAGCTTTTGTGTAATAGAGTTTTATTAAAGTATAAAAGTGATAGAGAAAGCTTCTGACATAGACATCAGAAGGGGGCAGAAAGAGTGCCCACTCACTAGTGTTAGCAAGGGAGTTATATACCTTTTAGTTAGTTATCCCAATGAAACAAAAGAATGTCTGGAGGTTGTAAAGATCTTACTAGACCCACTACCATAATTTACTTTTTAAGATAACAGAATTAGCCAGAACATTTTCAGGAAGGAGAAACTGTCCTCAAGCAGGATACATTGTTGTTGTAAAATCCCTAGTACAGAGTTTAAACTGAGTTGTGTAATTGACTAAGACTAAGGAACGTAGACAAAAAAGTTTGTCCTTTCCTTCTTGAGAATTCCAGACCCCTCTCTCCTTGTGGACCCCCGGACTTCTTATCAACCTGCCTAGGAACTGACTCTCTCACTCTTGAGTGAAGTCTATGGCCACATCCAGGAATGTCAGCCATCCCTAAAATACAAAGGACATATGCCATGTGACTGTGGGAAGACTTCCTAATGTGACCCAAGTTGAAAACAGCAAGTACAGAGAACTAGATTTTCAATGAGAAGACTGTCTGATGGTATACAATAATATACATTTTTACTTAGTAATATGCTCTAGCGCATTTCTAACCTGAAGGAAACAGGATGACAGATGATCCAGAAAGCCACTTGGGCTTCCCTGGTGGCTCAGATGGTAAAGCATCTGTCTGCAATGCGGGTGACCTGGATTCAATCCCTAGGTTGGGAAGATCCCCTGGGGAAGGGAATGGCAACCCACTCCAGTATTCTTGCCTGGGGAATCTTATGGAGAGAGGAACCTGGCAGGCTATAGTCCATGGGGTGACAAAGAGTGGTACGTGACTGAGTGACTAGGAGTCATTCATTCATCTGGGAGAAAAATTATTAACTGTGATCAGCAGAGGCATATTTAGTTTTGAGTGTTTTCCTTGTGTTGCACAGGATAAATATCAGTCAAAGCAGGAATATTTTTAAAAAGCACATTGTGATTCAAGAGTTCTAGGGTGGGGCCACAGTTTTTCATCTTGAACAAGCTTAGTTTTAACTAAATGTCCAGTTGATAAATGGCCATTGTGAATAGCACGGAGGTAAAAGAGCTATGGCAAATAGCCACTGCATCCAGTCCCATCACTTCAGGGCAAATAGATGGGGGAACAATGGAAACAGTGAGAGACTTGATTGTTTTGGGCTCCAAAATCACTGCAGATGGTACTGCAGCCATTAAATTAAAAGACGCTTGCTCCTTGGGAGAAAAACTATGACCAACTTAGACAGCATATTAAAAACCAGAGACATTACTTTGCCAACAAAGTTCCATCTAGTCAAAGCCGTGGTTTTTCTACTAGTCGTGTATGGATGTGAGAGCTGGACTATAAAGAAAACTGAGGGCCAAAGAATTGATGGTTTTGAACTGTGATGTTGGAGAAGACTCTTCAGAGTCCCTTGAACTGCAAGAAGATTCAACCAGTCCATCCTAAAGGAAATCAGTCCTGAATATTCATTGGAAGGACTGATGCTGAAGCTGAAACTCCAATACTTTGGCCACCTGATGCAAAGAACTGACTCATTGGAAAAGAGCCTGATGCTGGGAAAGATTGAAGGCGGAAGGAGGAGGGGACAACAAAGCTGAGATGGCTGAATGGTGTCACGGACTCAATGGATACATGGTTGAGTAAGCTCTGGGAGTTGGTGATTGTCAGATGTGCTGTAGTCCCTGGGGTTGCAAAGAGTTGGACACAATTGAGAGACTGAACTGAACTGAAAAGAGCCAGGCATGAATTCATAGTTATTATTGAACTTTATGCGCTTCACAGATTTTATAGGTTTAATTGATTAGTAAGCAGAGAAAACAATCCTTTTGACCAGTTCTGAACTATATAACTTTCTAACAGTTTTTTACTTTGTAATCTTGAATGAGCCACTTAAATAATTTTAGATTAAAAAATATTGCTGTTGGAAATTGTTTGGAATATTTGGTCAAATATTCAGAAAATGTAGAGCTTGGGATTTACTTCAATGGATCTGAGCTCGATTTTATGTAAAAAGAATTAAGTCAACACAGAGACCTGACTGAGCGACTGAATTGAACCAAATGCAGAGACCACTCTAATGGATGTTTTACCAGTTGAGGTAACTGGCAAAAATATCAAAAACAGAAAAAATGCCCTATACTGTTAACACTTTCATGCACACAAACATACACTAGTTGGGAGAAAAATGATTCACGTTTATAAAATTAGGAATAGATTTCTGTGTTTAAATCTTATAATCTATTTCTGGCAATATTCTGTATTTTTTGAATACACTAGGGTGCAAAAACACTTAATGACAAAAATTATGGCTCTTGGTTCTGAATCTTTTATTCCTTTGAAAATCTCTATCATTTTTGTTGCACTATATTTTAGATTTAACAGTTAAACTTACATAAGTAATAACATTCTTGTAAATATTGTAGAAAATACAAAGACGTGATAAGAATTCTGTCTGGAAAATGAGTGCGGAGTATATTACTAATGGAAATGATCAGACCTGGGCTTGAGTGATGAAAACCTCCATTCCCAAAATGCAAGGACCTTACTAAACACAGGTGAGTGTTCATTTTCTAAAGCAAACGGAACTAAGAAGGCACAGTTTGCTACATTAATTTTGGCAGCTTATACACATCCCTCACTAAATCTTTCAAAAATCCTTATTAAAGTCAAAAAGCAGAAACATCACAGTTCACAATATCACAATATCGCAGAAGCACCAGAACCAGAGAATGTGAGGTGTAGTGGGATAAATGTTAGCAGTAATCTGAATCCTGAAAAATATCAGTTTTGTACAAAATTCACTTCTTATACAACTTCCATGTTCTATATCCTAAGACTACACTTAAGAGTGAGTCCTTCCTACCAATATAGAGAAAGGTCTCTCATACTTTTCTCCTTCTATTCCCCAAACATCCTGTGGAATTCTAGACCACTGAGGTAATTCTATTAATGAGGACAATTTCTTAATCCTGTTCTAAATGTCTCAAGTTGCATATACATGTAAATTCATCCCTAATTTCCTCTTCTTCTCTAAGGTCCCAAGACTGAACCACATGCCAATGAGAATCTCAGAACCTATGCCTCCCCGTGTTGATCTCTCACAAAGGGAATATTTTCACCAGTTGAACGTCACTCATTCAGGTTGAGAATTCATCATGCTCTAAGAAAGCCAGGATACAGCAAGGGAGACAAGGTTCTGGGACACAAGGGAGAAGTGATCTAAAGAGCCGGTCCTTACTATGATAAGAAAAGGAAAAAAAAAAAGAAGAAGTTGATAACAGACTCCCCAGGCAGAAAAATTAGAAGCAGAGAACTAAAGGTTTGCAGGTTCCCTCAGTTCAAGAATTTTAGGGGGAAAAGCAGACATAGCCCCAGACCCAGGACAGAACTGTCATTTGCTCCTCTTCTTCCTCCTGCTCTGTCTTCTGTGAGGATGTTATGTAGCAAACACATCTCTGCATATTGAAAAAATACCTTCAAAGGCATCTGCACAGCTCTTTAATCTGCAATTACTTCACCTACAGACAGAAGAACCTTGAAAAGCTGAAAAGACCCACCTCTCCTGTCCTGTCTCAGGAGAGATTCAGGAACAATTACTTCCCTTCCTGGAGACCAGCCTTTGAACTTATTTCTTGATTGTTCTCTCCTCAGAGAGAGCTCGTAACCCTCTGCTCACACAGATGATATGAGCTGACTGACTTCCCCAGTCCAAACCCAGCTAGACCAACCCTGCAGCATCTCCTCAGACTGAAGCCAGGCCTCAGCTCTCACAGATGGACCAGGAGCCACGTCCTTAACCCAGGCTTTCCCTTAGAAGCCCCTAGAGCACTTCCTACACACCACACTGATGCCCCCACAGGACCAAGAGAGAACTCTATGGGGAGGTTATCGCTTAACACTGGTCAGGTGATCTTGATAGGAAACTGGGCTGAAATCACTTACAAGGTTCTTTCTGAACCATTTCAGTGAATATGAACCCCTCGAGGTCAGGTCCCCACTCTAAGAAGTTATAAATCTGCAGGTCTGAAGAGGGGCCATGAATGACTTCTCAGCAAGTTCCTTGCTTATTTTGAAGCTTCTCCCCCAAGACCCATACCCAGGAGCCCTGAGCTTCAGCCCTCACCCTCAGCACACCTGAGACCTCTCAGGAGAGGAGGTTCTATGGCAGGAATTTCTTAGGTCAAGGTTAGGACCAAGCAGAGAAAGCTCCAGTACTTGGGGGTCAGGCCTTTATATGCGTCCTTGGGTGAAGAGCTGTGGACTCCCCAGGCTGAGCGTGGATCGGACCATTCAAACCAAGAGGAGCAGGAATCTGGTGAACTCTGAGGGTGTCACTGAAGGGGGGCCTGTGCAGTAGACCCTGGCGTTCAGCAAGACTGCTGGTCTCAAGGCGGGTGGTCATCTAGTGCAGGTGTTCCCAGGACTGGCTGGTGTGAGTTCAAGGACCTGCAGGCTGCCTGCTCCCCAGACAGACACTGAGGCAGCAACAGCATGGAGTAGTTCAGGTAAACTCTCAACAATACTCTGTAAGATCCTTCTTAGAACCATCACAATGTCCCAGCAGTTCCAGAGAGGGGCAAAAAGTACAATGGAGAAATGATGTGAAATATCCAATTATTTGAGGCTTAAAGGCAGTATGGAAACTAACTGTTACAGATATCTCCCTCTGTGCTAACAAAGAGTTTATTGTTAGGTATTTTCCCTCCAACCTTAAGTCGGTAGGTTGACACTAGATTACACACCAACTTCATCACAAGAAACCGTCCAGTTTTATTAACATGTCATTTCACAGAGTCAGAATAAAACCTTTTCCAACCCACTGTATAACTGAATAAAATACAGATTACAAGCATAAACAATGATATTCATTGCTCTGATACAGTGATCTGAGAACTGTGATTCTTATGGTTACAAAATGGAGGTTAATCATTTACAAAACAAGACATACACTAATTACATGACTTTTCTGTGACCGATTTCCATACATTTCTAGGGGATCAGAAATGTCTTTATTTGAAACATGTCAACTAATATTCATGACTTCTGTTGATATTATAAAGATATATCAAGATTTCAGTGAACTGTCTTTGTATTTTACTTAAAAAGCAAGTGACATAACTATTGAAAATGTACATCTTACTTTAATGTGTGGAATTACTCCCTGAACACTTACCTCATGGTGACCTATAGGGATGTTTGCCATGAATGACTAACACCTCCATTTAGTTGTACATGTTACATTACTGTGTCCTTAATCTTCTAATGGAGAATAAATATAAGTGATTTCTCCCTAGGATAGAAGGCCTTGTCTCATCTTTGAGATAGCAACCATCAACCATAAGTTTGCCTACACACTAGAAATGAAGAATAGCAGCATGGAGTAATTTAGAGAGTTGAATCACATTTATTTTGGTTTTCAAATAATCACAAATCATGTTAATATAAACAAAGATATTTTAAAAATTCTGCATTTCTAAATACCAACCTTCATCTTGCGATCTCCTAACATATCAATTTTTTATCTGTTTTACCTATGGATTAATATCTACAATACTTCTCCTGAAGAGGAACTTCAAAAAACAGGATTGATGAAATGCTTTCTATTGTGCAGGCTTCCCTGATAGCTCAGTTGGTAAAGAATCCACCTCCCACTCCACTATTCTGGCCTGGAGAATTCCATGGACACAGTCCATGGGGTTGCAAACTGTTGGACACAACTGAGTGACTTTCACTTTTTCTAGTGTGCAATTTCTGATATTTCTTCAGATTTATTTTTTATTAAATAATTTTTGACATTTTGTTTATGTCATTCCTTATCTTTCTTAAATAAATGGTCTTGTATTTTCTGAATGTATGTCTTGGACAAACCTCTTCCATCACTTATTACTATGGTTTCTCTACAGTACATGCTCTCTGATGTCTAATAAGGTGAGAGATTTGATTAAAGCCTTTGCCACTTCTCTAGTATGAAGTCTCTGATGTTGAGTAAGGTGTGAGTGCTTGATGAAGGATTTTCCACATTCTTTACATTTGTAAGGTTTCTCTCCAGTATGAATTCGCTGGTGTCGAATAAGACTTGAGTGGTGACTGAGGGTTTTTCCTCATACTTTAAATTTGTAAGGTTTTTATCCATTCAAAACATCTATTTCTGCTTTATTGACTTTGCCAAAGCCTTTGACTGTGTGGATCACAATAAACTGTGGAAAATTCTGAAAGAGATGGGAATACCAGAGCACCTGACCTGCTCTTGAGAAATCTGTCTGCAGGCCAGGAAGCAACAGTTAGAACTGGACATGGAACAACAGACTGGTCCAAATAGGAAAAGCAGTACGACAAGGCTGTATGTTGTCACCCTGCTTATTTAACTTATATACCGAGTACATCATGAGAAACGCTGGACTGGGAGAAACACAAGCTGGAATCCCGATTGCCAGGAGAAATATCAATAACCTCAGATATGCAGATGACACCACCCTTATGGCAGAAAGTGAAGAACTAAAAAGCCTCTTGATGAAAGTAAAAGAGGAGAGTGAAAAAGTTGGCTTAAAGCTCAACATTCAGAAAACGAAGATCATGACATCCGGTCCCATCACTTCATGGGAAATAGATGGGGAAACAGTGGAAACAGTGTCAGACTTAATTTTTGGGGGCTCCAAAATCACTGCAGATGGTGACTGCAGCCATGAAATTAAAAGACGCTTACTCCTTGGAAGAAAAGTTATGACCAACTTAGCATATTCAAAAGCAGAGACATTACTTTGCCGACTAAGGTCCGTCTGGTCAAGGCTATGGTTTTTCCAGTAGTCATGTATGGATGTGAGAGTTGGACTGTGAAGAAGCCTGAGCGTCAAAGAATTGATGCTTTTGAACTGTGATGTTGGAGAAGACTCTTGAGAGTCCCTTGGACTGCAAGGAGATCCAAGTAGTGCATTCTGAAGGAGATCAGCCCTGGGATTTCTTTGGAAGGAATGATGCTAAAGCTGAAACTCCAGTACTTTGGCCAACTCATGAGAAGACTTGACTCATGGAAAAGACCCTGATGCTGGGAGGGATTGGGGGCAGGAGAAGAAGGAGACGACCGAGGATGAGATGGCTGGATGGCATCACTGATTGATGGATGTGAATCTGAGTGAACTCTGGGAGATGGTGATGGACAGGGAGGCCTGACGTGCTGCAGTTATGGGGTCTCAAAGAGTCGGACACTACTGAGCAACTGAACTGAACTGAACTGAACTGAACTGAACTGTAGCTTCCCGTGTTTTAGAAATTATGTCAGAAAAAAGAAAAAAAAACAACCTTTGTCCCCAATATTCCTAGAACTTTGGCAGTATATCTAAAATTCCACTCACACACAGCCATCTAGAGTTAGAAACTTTAATAGAAGCATCTTAGAGTTTTTCAGAAATGTGCAATTTTCCTAGCCACCCTACACCCCACCCCCCGAAGAAATGGAATAGTAATCGATTCATGCAGGTTGTCACAGGCCAAGAGAAGGGTTTCAGTTCTCACTGTGATTGAGAAAAGTAATCACTGGAGATGAATTCAGGAATGATTTAAAGAGACAGAATGGGGCAGGTGATATCCGCCTATGACAGCAACAGAAAGAAACACAGACTTCTCTAAAACCATTTCCATTGAAGCAGATCTTCCCAAACCACATGACAAAGGATGAATTCCTCACTAATCCTTGGACCTGCCGTTGACTCATCGGCTCCATCCATTCACACCTACCTGTGTATATGGCTGGCGTCTCCAGTCTCCTTACATCCCAGGGATTCTTCATTTGCTCCAGAAAGGTGACCAGGTCTGGCTTAGAGACCACAAGACTTGCTATCAGGAAAAGGAATATTTGTTTTGCTAGAGATTCATCAGATTCCAATCTAATATGTATTCAAGTGAGAAGAGAAGCCATATGTGCTAAGTCTCTCCAGTCCTGTCTGACTCTTTGCCACCCTATGGACTGTAGCCCACCAGGCTCTTCTATCCATGGGAGTGTTCAGGCAAAAATACTGAGTGGGTTGCCATGTCCTCCTCCAGGAGTTCTTCCCAACCCAGCGATCGAACTCACTTCTTTTACATCTCCTGCATTGGCAGGCAGTTTCTTTACCACTAGTGCCACCTGGGAAGCCCGGAGAAGGCACGGTAGAATCTTAATACAGCCTAAAAATAAAGTATTTGGGGACATAATTTCCTAAGCTGTATTAACATTCCCTGGTGACTCAGCTGGTAAAGAAGCCACCTGCACTGTGGGAGACCTGTGTTTGATGCCTGGGTTGGGAAGATCCTCTGGAGAAGGGAACGGCTACCCACTCCAGTATTCTGCCCTGGAGAATTCCGTGGACTATTCCATAGGCTCCCAAAGAGTCAGACATGACTGTAACCTTGCTCATTACATTATTACATTATTAACACTCTAGAGAAGGCATGGTTGAATGTTAACATAGCCTAGAAAATTATATCCCCAAATACTTTATCGAAGCACTTTTCTAACTAACAAATACATAAAGAAAAGATCTTGAGATTCTAGTCAAGTACTACTAAGGCCAAAGTAAGTAAGTAGGAGAAATCTGATTTATAAAGGAGAGTGGCACCGTTTTATACTGCAGAACCTACAGAATTACCACTAATCTAGAAGAAGGAGGCAGATTCCATCAAGGAAAAGTTAGAATCATAATGAATCATCATGAAGTCTTCTTTCTCAACTCATAAATATCCATTTTCCCATAGAAAGCAGGGATCTGAAACTATTATAAGGAGCAGAAGATTCTAGGAGACATTCTAGAAATACAGGAACCAAAACCCAGTGGGTAGAGAAGGGATTCTGGAAGTTATCCTCACCCAAGGAGGCCAGGTTCCTGTAGTTCTCTAACATCACGTCCCTGTACAATTAAGTGAAGTCTAGGACCACATCCTGAAATGTCAGCTGTCCCTGAAATACAAAGTACAGGTTCCGTGTGGCCATGGGAAGACTCCATAGTGTGACCCAAGAGGAAACCAGCAAGAGAAATGGTTTTGATTTTGGAGAATGTCTGGTGTTACACAAGAATATAATTTTTACACAGTAATATCTTCTACCACATTTTTAACCCCAAGAAAAGAGGATGAGATACAATCCATCAACCACTATAGCAATTATTCTGATTTGGAAGAGAAATTATAATCAGATCAACATTGGCATATTTATTTTTGAGTGTTGTACTCAGTTGACAGACGATAAACTGTCTATCAAAAGAAACAGGAAATATTTTTAAAAAGCACTTCCTGATCCAAATATTCAGGAGTGGGCTCAGTGTGCCACATTTTTCACAAGCTTATTTGAACTAGCAATGTTGAAAATTCTGCTCCATGAGTGACAATGTTTGAACAGCAACAAAGTAGAATAGTAAGGAAAGAATTCACAGTTAACTTTGAACTTTAAGTACTTTACAGATTTTACAGGTCAGATAAGATAGCAACCTCGGCAACAAGAATCATTTTAACGATCTGGTATATACTACTTTCTGACAGTTTTCAGAGTCTTGAATGTATAACAGAAATAATTTAAAATCAATAATGTTGCTGTATCATCTTTTGGCAAATATTTTAACAAACATTCTTTAAATGACAGCTTAAGGGACGAGGGAGCCTGGTGGGTTGCCATCTATTGGGTCACACAGAGTCGGACACGACTGGAGTGACTTAGCAGCAGCAGCAACTTTTACTTCAGTTTGTGACTCTAGGCTTTAATCAAACACAGACAAATGCACAGAGCTAACTCTCATGAAAGTTTATAGAAATTTCTGTATTTGTAAATAATACTAAAAACAAGAAAAGTGTAAGTCGCTCAGTCGAGTCCTACTCTTTGCAACCCCAGGTGCTGTAGTCTGCCAGGCTTCTCTGTCCACAGGATTCTCAAGGCATGAATACTCAAGTGGCTAGCTATTCTCTGCTTCAGGGAATCTTCAAAAAAGATAAACAAAAAATCAATCAAATGATGTTAACATGTTCATGCCTAGAGACATACACTAAAATGGGACTGTATACTTATTAAGAGAAAAATTGTCATGTCAATAAAATCAGGATAATTATTAACTGATTGAAAATGTACATAAATATTTGAGGATGATATTGTTAGGTAGGTAGATTAGGGAAAAGGAGTCCAAAATGGCAGTGGCTAAAAGACAAGGAAGGTCAAATGAAGGTCCAAGGCCCAGAGTGAAGACCACAGGTAGAACAAACAGCACTCCTGGCTAAACCTAATTTGCATAGGGCAGGCCCAGGTCGAGGAAAAAACATTTAAAAAGAGGAGCCAAAGCGCTTTCTCTCTCTTTTTCTCTCCGGCGTGTGTGCACTCTTTCTCTCTTTCTCCATCCCCCATGTGCTCCTCCATTCTCTTCTCTTCCAGTCTTTGGGTTGGCATGCCCTCACGCTTCGAGGATGGATTCTCCTGCTATCTTCTAAATAAAATAGAGCTGTAACACTGATTTGACTAAGAGCTATAACACGGTTTGTCCAAGACCCAAGAGCTGTGATGCGCCAAGGGCTTTAATGTCCATTGCTCCAATCTTTGTTGTGACGAGACAAAGAACCGAGAAACATACACTCGCGTGACAATATTATTCTAATTTTTTAAAATAGACTAGGCTGCAGACATACACAATGATTAAAAAAATAGACAGCTCTGGTTCTGAATTTTTTAATTTCCTGAAAAATCTACCATTTGCATGGAACTATATTGTAAAATTTATCACAGATGAACACAGATTAGCAGTAATATCATTCATGTAAACATTTTGGAAAACACAGAAATGTGATGAGACTATATCTGTGATGTGAGAGTGGAGTGTACTGGAAATGATCAGACCTGGGCTTGAGTGATGAAAATCCCCACTCCCAAATCTCAGCATCTCTACTAAACACACAGGAGTGTTGTCAACTACAAATCGGCACTTGCCAAGAGCATTGCCAGCCACTAAACAAGACCTTTTAGAATTAACACCCCAAAAAGATGTCCTCTTCATTATAGGGGACTGGAATGCAAAAGTAGGAAGTCTAGAAACACCTGCAGTAACAGGCAAATTTGGCCTTGGAATGCAGAATGAAGCAGGGCAAAGACTAATAGAGTTTTGCCAAGAAAATGCACTGGTCAAAGCAAACACCCTCCTCCAACAACACAAGAGAATACTCTACACATGAACATCATCAGATGGTCAACACCAAAATCAGATTGATTATATTCTTTGCAGCCAAAGATGGAGAAGCTCTACCCAGTCAATAAAAATGAGACCAGGAGCTGACTGTGGCTCAGATCATGAACTCCTTATTAACAAATTCAGACTTAAATTGAAGAAAGTAGGGAAAACCGCTAGACCATTCACATATGACCTAAATCAAATCCCTTATGATTTTCCAGTGGAAGTGAGAAATAGATTTAAGGGCCTAGATGTGATTGATAGAGTGCCTGATGAACTATGGAATGAGGTTCATGACATTGTACAGGAGACAGGGATAAAGACCATCCCCATGGAAAAGAAAGGCAAAAAAGCAAAATGGCTGTCTCAGGAGGCCTTACAAATAGCTGTGAAAAGAAGAGAAGTGAGAAGCAAAGGACAAAAGGAAAGATATAAGCATCTGAGTGCAGAGTTCCAAAGAATAGCAAGAAGAGATAAGAAAGCCTTCTTCAGCGATCAATGCAAAGAAGTAGAGGAAAAGAACAGAATGGGAAAGACTAGAGATCTCTTCAAGAAAATTAGAGATACCAAGGGAACATTTCATGCAAAGATGGGCTTGATAAAGGACAGAAATGGTCTGGACATAACAGAAGCAGAAGATATTAAGAAGAGGTGGCAAGAATACACAGAAGAACTGTACAAAAAAGATCTTCATGACCTGCATAATCACGATGGTGTGATCACTCATCTAGAGCCAGACATCCTGGAATGTGAGGTTAAGTGGGCCTTAGAAAGCATCACTACTAAAAAGGCTAGCAGAGGTGATGGAATTCCATTGGAGCTATTTCAAATCCTGAAAGATGATGCTGTGAAAGTGCTGCACTCAATATGCCAGCAAATTTGGAAAACTCAGCAGTGGCCACAGGACTGGAAAAGGTCAGTTTTCATTCCAGTCCCAAAGAAAGCCAATGCCAAAGAATGCTCAAACTACCACACAATTGCACTCATCTCACATGCTAGTAAAGTAATGCTCAAAATTCTCCAAGCCAGGTTTCAGCAATACGTGAACTGTGAACTTCCTGAATGTTAGGTAGGTAGAATAGGGAAAAGGAGTCCACAATGGTGGTGGCTAAAAAACAAGGAAGGTCAAAAGAAGGTCCGAGGACAAGAGTGAAGACTTCAGGTAGAAGAAACAGCACTCCTGGCTAAGCCCAATTTGCATAGGGCAGGCCCAGGTGGAGGAAAAACATATAAAAGGAGGAGCCAAAGCCTTGCACTCTCTCTCTCTGCCTCTCTCTCTCTCTTCCTCTCTCTCTCTCCCACTTGCTCCTCCACTCTCTTCTCTTCAAGTCTTTCGGTTGGCATTCCTCACACTTCAAGGATGTATTCTCCTGCTATCTTCTAAATAAAATGGAGCTGTAACACTGATTTGCCTAAGAGCTATAACACGGTTAGTCCAAGACCCGAGAGTTGTGATGCGCTGAGGGCTTTAATGTCCATCGCTCCAAATCTTTGTTGTGACGAGACAAAGAACCAAGGAACACACACTCGCGTGACATCAATGGTGCCGTGACTCGGATGTAACCTGGCTGAAACAACCTCCACGCAAAGAGGCCAGGCACAGCAGGAGCCCAACTCAGTGAAGCTCCCACCGTAGAGGCAGAACGTGAAGAAAATCCAGTGCAGGGGAAGGCCCATCGTGCTGGAAATCGGAACAGAGAAAAACAAACTGGCAGAAAGGTCCCAGTCTCAGCCTAGAAGACCTCTGGGTAAGGTAAGAGGTCATCGCTGGAGGGACATGCCTAATGAAATCTTAATTCCTTTACAATCTCTTGTTTCTTGTTCCCTCAAACCTCCCGAGAACAGGCGGGTGGCAGGGGACACAACTGAGGGACTCTGGAGAGGCTACTCCTCAGCATGTCCCAAGGTGCTATCTGCTGAGCCCCAGTAGCTGTTACACAAGCCGGTGGGTGTTCTTCTGTCCCTTCTCTTCTCTGTGCCAAGGATCAGACCAAAGAAACGGTGAGCACCGGTCAGATATTTAACAAATTTTCCGGCGGGCTATGAAAGGGATTCCTTGGCACGTTTTTCCCACTGCTTTTTCCTCCTCTCCTTCAGCTCTCTCCCGGGACTCAAGCTCAGCCAAAACTAATGAAACTCAGGCCTGATGTCTCATTGCAAAAAATTCATTGAGAGACAAAGAGGTGAATTTGTTAGGATCCAGGGAGAAGCCACTCTTCAGGGTGTGAACCATTGCCAAGGGCAAGGGCTGGGGCCACAGCATTAGGCCTGGCTAGGTTTTGTGAGGGGGTGGAATTCATATGCTAATGAGTGGGAGGATCATCTTAACCATTGGGGAACCACCCACTCCTCCCTCTTTTGACACTGCCACCTCTGGGTGTGTCTCTGGTCTTATAGATTGGGGATTAAGTACTTGAATTTTACTTTTCATCTTGGACCCAGTTGGTTTTAATTGGTTTACATTATCCCCTTGTGCTATGTCATTCTTTCAAAGGTTGTGCTCTGCCCCCTTCCCTCCTGTTTCATGGTCTTTTTCTGAGCCCCATCCAGACCCACAAGGTTGCCTGTACAATCTTCTGGAGAGACAACCAGAAAATAGCTGGCCTTGGAAGGGAAATACTCTATAATACCCAACCCTCTAATACTACCTAGTACTGGTCACACTGGAGACCTTGGGGACGCCCACGTCCAGTCCGGGGGTCCCAGGAGGTCGTCACGCCTCGACCAGCCCAGGGACCCAATTCTCAGGAAGCCGTCACGCCTCGACTTGCCTGGGGATTCAATCTCTAGGAGGCTGTCACGCCTCAGCCTGCCTGGGGATCTGCACCCTGACCCGGGGACGCCTGGCTCTCAGGTTGCAACAGTTCTGGGTAGGATCTTCAGAAAGACTCACCCCTAAAGAAGTCCACCCATGGAAACAGAAGGAAGCCTATTACTTCTAGGACTGTGCCCAGTCTCAGCAATAACTCAGGAGCCCAATGAGAACCCCATTGCCTTTTTGGAAAGGCTGAAATAGGCTCTCCAAAAGTTTACCAATCTGGACTTAGACTCGTATGAGGGACAGGTGATTTTAAAGGACAAATTCCTGTCCCAATGTGCATCAGATATCAGAATTAAGTTACAACAGCTACAACAGCAGGACCCCGCTGCCTCTTTAGATGAGATGGTCCAGACAGCCACCAATACCTTTTATAGCAGAGAACAGGAGAAGGAGAGAAAGAAAGAGACAAGGCATGTCCAGATGCTGGCCCCCCTCCAGAGAAGCCCTACGGCAAACCCCGAGTCCTTGAAGGACAAGGCATGAGACAAATGCCTGATCTGTAGACAGGCGGGGCATTGGGCCAAAGAGTGTCCAAACCGGGACAAGTCTCCTAGAACGGCTTGCCACAAGTGCCATCAACAGGGACACTGGGCGGCACTCTGCCCTCGAGACCCAAGAGCCTCAAGGTCAAGTGCGAAGCCTACCCTCACGATGGTTCAAGAGGACTGAAGCGGCCCACTCCAGCCAGCCCACCTGTCACAGATAACCACCATGGGGCTGGAGCCAAGGGTGCAACTGGATGTGGCAGGTAGGTCCGAAAATTCCTTGGTTGACATAGGGGCTACCTACTCTGTCTTGATCTCCTACTCCGGAACCTTCTCCTCTCGAACCTGTACTATTTTGGGTGCTACAGGAAAAGCAACTACTAAAAGATTCACCCAAGCACTTCTTTGTTGCTGGGATGGACAAATATTTTCCCACCAGTTTCTGGTGTTTGCTAAGTGTCCTACTCCCTTATTGGGAAGAGATATACTCACTAAACTGGGAACCACCCTTGTGATGGGAAGTTTTTCAGCCCCTAGAGCCCCGCAGCTCCTGGTTACTACTGAGCAACCCATTACACCTTCAATAGAGAGGGACCAAAAACCATGGGAAGACAAAATTAACCCCCAGGTGTGGGACCAGGGGATTGCTGGACGAGCCCACCAAGCAGAACTGGTCATCATTGTCCTCCGAGATCCCACTCGGTTTCCTAACCAGAAACAATACCCTCTCAAAAGAGAGGCTCGGGAGGGACTACATCCTTTAATAAATAAATTCCATGCTTGTGGGCTGTTGGTCCCCACCAGTTCGCCATGTAACACCCCAATCCTCTCAGCAAAGAAAAAAGACGGAACCTGGTGAATGGTTCAAGATCTCCGGATCATAAATGAAGCTGTAGTCCCCCTCATTCCCACAGTACCCAATCCCTGTATAATCTTGGGAGAAATCCCACCCAGTGCCAAGTGGTTTACAGTCTTGGATCTCAAAGATGCATTTTTGTGCATACCACTGGCTAAAGAATCCCAATATCTTTTTGCTTTTGAGTGGGAGGCCCCAGGAGAAAACAGCCAACAGATGACTTGGACAGTATTGCCTCAGGGGTTCAGAGATAGGCCCCACCTATTTGGACAGGCCCTTAGCCAGGATCTCCTAGATCTGGACCTGGTACCTAATGGAAAAATATTACAATACGTAGATGACCTACTAATCTGCTCTACAGATGAGAAAAGTGCCCAACAACATGCAATTCAGATTCTAAACTTCTTGTCAGAAAGGGGATATAGTCTCCCGTGCTAAGGCACAGACGGTCGAGACAAAGGTCACTTACCTGGGAGTTCAGATTGCACACGTGTCCAGGAGGCTGTCCTCTGATCGGGTACAAGGAATCCTCCAGTTGCCCTCCCCCATGACTCAAAAACAATTGTGAGCTTTCCTGGGACTAACTGGATATTGTAGAATCTGGATACCCAACTATGGTCTAATTGCCTAGCCCTTATATGAAAGGGACGAGATGATTCAATCCCACTGATATGGGGAACTCCTCAAAAGAAGGCAGAGGCTACACTAAAACATGCCTTAACTCAGGCACCTGCCTTGAGGTTGACAGACCCAGAAAAAGCATTCCAACTTTATGTCCACGAAAGAGGGAATAGCCTTGGGATTGTTAACTCAAAGGTTGGGATCTGAACCCCAGCCTGTAGCTTACTTATCCAAAAACCTCGATCCAACTACCTGAGGCTGGCCCCACTGCCCTCAAAATCTTGCAGCTATTGCAATCATGATAGAAGATGCTTTAAAACACTCCTTTGGGGGCAAACTAACTATTTTTACCAGCCACCAAGTAAAACAACTCCTAAATGGGAGAGGTGATTTATGGATGTCTGATCAAAGAATCCTCAGATATCAAGTAATGTTGATGGAAAATCCAGGCCTCACTATATCCCCTTGTGAGGTTCTTAACCCAGCCACCCTCCTGCCTACCCCTGAGAGCTATCTCCCCTTTCACTCTTGTCTAGAAACCTTGGACCACTGGACAAAACCCTGAGAGGGATTGTCAGAAGATCCTCTGACCAATCCTGAGAAAATCTGGTACACTGAAGGAAGCAGCTTTGTGGGACCTACCCAGGAGAGGACTGGCAGATGGACTTCACCCAGGTGCCAGTTTCTCAAGGGTATAAATACCTATTAGTCATGATAGATACATTCAGAGGATGGATTGAAGGCTTTCCCACCCGGACTGAGAAGGCTGAGGAGGTGGTGAAAAAAAAACTGCTCCATGAAATCATTCCAAGATTTGGTCTGCCCTGGTCATTACAAAGTGACAGTGGGACATCATTTACTTCCAAGGTCACCCAAGGGGTCTCGAAAGCATTGGGCATTACTTATTATCTCCATTGTGCCTGGAGGCCTCAATCTTCAGGAAAAGTAGAAAGAGCCAATCAATTCTTAAAATCAGCTATAAAATAGATAACCCAGGAGACCTCCCTGGGGTGGAAGGAGGCTTTACCAATAGTTCTCTTCCACACCCGCATTGCCCCTAAGGAACAGCTTGGTCTTAGTCCTTATGAGATGCTATATAGGAGACCTTTTGTTTATGTCAATGACCTCTTCCTAGAGCCAGAGGTTCAGACCCTCCAGTCTTATACCGTAGCCATTGGGCAATTCCAACAGGATTTACGCTTGTGGGGTATAAACCAGGACCCAAAAGATTCTAAGGAGTCACCACGATATGCTCCAGGGATTCAAGTCCTAATTAAAGTCTGGAAAGATGGGTCCCCAAAAGCTCAACTCCAGCCCATATGGAAGGGCCCCTACCCTGTAATACTTTCTACCCCCACAGCAGTAAGGTATCCGGACATGACTCCTGGTTTCACTACTCATGAGTCAAACCATGGAAAAAAAAAAAAAACAGAAGAGAACACTCAATACACCTGTGAGCCCCTGGGAGATCTCAGATACCTATTCAGGACTACCAATGAGTGCCATTCTAATGAACACCCCCAAAATCTAGTTTCTGGGGATAATGTTTCTCAAGATAGCTCTAAAGAGCCAACCCAGCTTGACAGAGATTATACTCCAAAACAGACAGGAGATAGATCTTCTGATCCCTGAACAAGGAGGGACGTGAGCCATCCTGGCGATGTGAATTTAAACTTGGCTAATGTCCCTACTAGTCCTTGTTATGCTATATTGATGATGCTTATGGTTATTCCATGTACTGTCAGTTGTTTAACCTCTTTTGTCTCTGCCCAGGTCAACAAGCTACAACATACAGTGCCAGTCCAACAAAGATGGGAAACTACAGCTGACCACAGAAAATACCACTCACCCTTAAATGGACATGGCTATAAGGACTCTGAGGCTTGAGACTAGCAAGAGGGGGAGGCACAATACCCCTCGCTGTCCCAGTTCAGCAGGAAGTACCCAGAAAGACCTTGACGCCCCTTAGCCCAAAGAATTGGGCCTCCCATCTCTTGAGGGTGGAATGTTAGCTAGGTAGAACAGGGAAGAGGAGTCCAAAATGGTGGTGGCTACAGACAAGGAAGGGAAGAGCTCGCGAAAACGAAACAAAAGACGGTCCGAGGACTGGAGTGAGGACCTCAGGTGAAACAAACAACACTCCTGGCTGGCCCAATTTACATAGGACAGGCCCAGGGAGAGATAAACATATAAATAAAAGAGCCAAAGCTATCTGGCTCACTCTCTCTCCCACGTGCTGGGGCGCTCTCTCCTCGTGTCTTTAGATCAACATGCCCTCACGCCTCAAAGATGGATTTTCCTGCTCTCTTCTAAATAAAATAGAGCTGTAACACTGAGCTGTAACACTGATATGTCTAAGAGCTATAACACGGTCCATTGGAGACCTGAGAGCTGTGACTCGCCAGGGGGTCTTTAAAGCCCATCACTCCAAATCTTTGTTGTGATGAGACAAAGAATCGAGGAACATACACTCATGTGACAATTCCAAATAGGAAAAGCAGTACGTCAAGGCTGTATATTGTCACGCTGCTTATTTAACTTCTCTACAGAGTACATCATGAGAAATGCTGGACTGGAAGAAACACGAGCTGGAATCAAGATTGCTGGGAGAAATATGAATAACCTCAGATATGCAGATGACACCACCCTTATGGCAGAAAGTGAAGAGGAACTAAAAAGCCTCTTGATGAAAGTGACAGAGAAGAGTGAAAAAGTTGGCTTATCATTCAGAAAACGAAGATCATGGCATCCGGTCCTATCAATTCATGGGAAATAGATGGGGAAACAGTGTCAGACTTTATTTTGGGGGGCTCCAAAATCACTGCAGATGGTGACTGCAGCCATGAAATTAAAAGATGCTTACTCCTTGGAAGAAAAGTGATGACCAACCTAGATAGCATATTCAAAAGCAGAGACATTACTTTGCCTACTAAGGTCCTTCTAGTCAAGGTTATGGTTTTTCCTGAGGTCATGTATGGATGTGAGAGTTGGACTGTGAAGAAGGCTGATCGCCGAAGAATTGATGCTTTTGAACTGTGGTGTTGAAGACTCTTGAGAGTCCCTTGGACTGCAAGGAGACCCAACCAGTCCCTTCTGAAGCAGATTAGCCCTGGGATTTCTTTGGAAGGAATGATGCTAAAGCTGAAGCTCCAGTACTTTGGCCACCTCATGCGAAGAGTTGACTCATTGGAAAAGACTATGATGCTGGGAGGGATTGGGGGCAGGAGGAGAAGGGGACGACAGAGGATGAGATGGCTGGATGGCATCACTGATTCAATGGACATGAGTCTGAGTGAGTTCCGGGAGATCGTGATGAACAGGGAGGCCTGCCCTGCTCTGATACATGCGGTCTTGAAGAGTTGGACACTACTGAGCTACTGAACTGAACTGAACTGAACTGATGTGTATTCGTACACATTTAACTTAGAGAAGTTAGAAATGCTAGATCAAAACTGGTCATTTTAGAATTGCAGATGATTGACTAAAAACTGCAAAACTTGTCAATATGTCAATTAATCTGTTTTGTCTATTTTTCATGGAATTCATTTCCTTAAATGTTAGGAGGTTACATTTTTTAAGGAACTTCCACACTGTGCTCGCCCCATGACTGCCCCAGTTTACATTCCCTCCAGCCATGTAGGAGGTTCCCTGATCTCCAAGCCTCTTCAGCGTTTATGATATTATTAGCGGGCTCTTTGCTAACTGTTATTCTGACTGGCATGAGGTGATGCATCATTGTAGCTTTGTTTTGCATTTCTTATTGTTTAGCACTGGTGAGCATCTTTCATTTGCCTCTTGCCCATCTAAAAGAGCAAGTTGCCCCACCCAGCCTCAGCAGTTGTGGCACACAGGCTTAGTTGCCCCAAAGCATGTGGAGTATTCCTGGACCAGGGATCAAGCCCGTGTCCCCGGCACTGTCAGATGGATTCTCCACCACTGGGTGACCCGTCTGTTTATCTTTTTTTCCTTTTGAGATGCATGTATATTTTGTATTGGAATATAATTGCTTTACAATGTTGTGTTAGTTTCTGCTGTACGACATCATCAATCGGCCATAAGTATACATGAATCTGCTCCCTCTTGAACCTCCCTCCTGTGATCTCCATTTCACCCCTCTGGTCAGCACAGAGCACCAAGCTGAGCTCCCCATGCTATCCAGCAGCTTCCCACTCGCTATCTGTTTTAACCATCAGTTCAGTTCAGTTCACTTGCTCCGTCATGCCCAAGTCTTTGCGACCCCATGGACTGCAGCACGCCAGGCCTCCCTGTCCATCACCAACTCGCAGAGTTTACTCAAACTCATGTCCACTGAGTCGGTGATGCCATCCAACCATCTCATCCTCTGTCGTCCCCTTCTCCTCCCCACTTCAATCATTCCCAGCATCAGGGGCTTTTCAAATGAGTCAGCTTTTCATATGAGGTGGCCAAAGGACTGGAGTTTCAGCTTCAGCATCAGTCCTCCCAATGAACACCCAGGACTGATCTCCCTTAGGATGGGCTGGCTGGATCTCCGAGCAGTCCAAGGGCCTCGAAAGTCTTCTCCAGCATTTCAGCCATGGTGGTGTATGTGTGTCAGTGGGGCTCTTCAGTTTGTCCCCCTCTTCTTCTCCTGCCATGGCCACACACATGTGTTCTCTATATTTGTGCAAATATTGTCTTAACAGATATATATGGAATATAAAAAAATGGTGTTGATGAACTTATTTACTGAGCAGGAATATAGGCACAGAGGTAGTTCTTAAGCTTTTGGATGTTAGGCTTTCAAGGCATAAAATACTTAGACAATCATTCCATGCATTTTACGAAGTGAAAGAAGCCCATTCAAAAATGCTACAGAAAGTAGCAATTTTACAATATGACACTTTGGTGTAGGTAAATGTTCATATGTGCTCAGTGGTGTCTGAGTCTTTGTGAACCCAGGGGCTGTAGCCTGCCAGGCTCCTCTGTCCATAGACTTCCCAGGAAAGGATACTGGAGTGGGTTACGAATCTTCCTCCAGGGGATCTTCCTGACCCAAGGATCGAACCCGCATCACCTGGATGTCCTGCATTGGCAGGTAGATTTCTTCCCACTCAGTCACCTGGGAATCTAGTAGGAAATATAGAAGAGATTTAAAAGATCTGTGGTTGCCCTGGGTTTCAAAGGAAGGACTCTGAATATCCTAAATCTAGAGAACTTTCAGGGCCGTGAAATAATTTGTGTTAAGCTGTTGTGATGGACTCATTTTATTATACATTTATCCAGAGGTATGGAGTGCACATCCCTAAAGAGAAACATAAGAGTTTGTTGATTTACTGTCCTTGTAGCTTCATCAGTGGTAACAAATGCTCACTCTAAAGGTAAGTAGGGAGATTGTCCACGTGTGGGAACAAGAGTTATATGGAGACGTCTGTACCTTATTCTCAACTCTGCTGTGAAACGAAATCTTCTACAAAGTTGGTACTGGCGCATGCACACTGAATGTTTTTTAGAATATATAATATTAGAAAGATGGACATGCTTCTAACTTTAATTTTTCCTTAGTCATTATACTTTAAAGATGTGAGAAAATAGAGCTCTCTAAATGGCACAGACAACAAACTGTAGCAGTTGATTCATAAAACTAGAAAAACACACACACAGGAAGTAGAACAAGGCTCTCGTGTGTTAATTCATGTGTATTGTAACTTACGACAACACCGATCATTATTTCCTTGGTTGGTCATCAGATAGCATTTAGGGCATCATTTCCAAAGGCATTTGTCTCTGCCCACACACACTTGTTAACCTAGCGTGTCCTGCTCAGTTCAGTTCAGTTCAGCTGCTCAGTCCTGTCCTACTCTTTCCGACACCATGGACTGCAGCTTGCCAGGCCTCCCACTGCCTCCGGTTTATTGTTAAAAGAAAGCTGTGATGGAAATACCTCCAGGCTCCTGGTCTCTGAAGTTGGAGGTGCCACACCTGCGGAGAGGTGGTCACAATGCAAATCATTTTGTGAAAACTTGTGTCCCCAGGCTGCAGAGGAATGTGAAAAAAAACTAAGGACATCTTTGGGAAGAATTCTGCAAGTAAAGCCTGGCAGGAACCCAAGACCCCCAGGTGATTCCCACCAAACACTCACCGCACCCCTCCCCTACCCCAAGGGCTCAGGCGCAGGCTGAGGACAACCACACCCATCCTAGAAAGAGCCCCTCCCCAGGAAATCAGGTTGAGCTTTGCTTCTAGAAGTGCCCGCCCTAAATCCTCCCTTCCTGAGGTCTCAGATGTACCAAATGTGAGGTTTCCCTCAGGGTCCTGAATTCAGGTCTTCCTCTTACATTTTTTCAAAACCCTCATAGCCAGGTAGCCCAGAAGTAGGGTCCATTGTCTTTGGTGAATTGTTCTGCGGTCTGCTCTCTGTAATGCAAAAAGGAAGGAGAGGAACTAGACGGGAAGATCTGCAAATAGAGTGGAACACCAGCATGTGATTAGCAGTCAAGTTAGTCTTGGTTACCCACTACAGATCAGGAACACAGAAAGTCAGCAAAGAGCTCAGAAAAGGGTGAGAGAAACAAGAAAACTTCTTTTTCACTGCAGCAGTTGCAGGTTAAAGGGCTGTATGTGTTATGCCCAAGTCACAAAATCTCCCAATGACCACCAGGGAGCCGATATCCGATGCAAAAGCAAGAGAGTTTTTATTACCAAGCTCTAGCTGGGGCTCCCAAGGATACCTACAGAGCGGCTATAGGGAGGAGCCCCAGGTTTTGGATTACATTGATTATATAGGGAGTATACATGGAAAAAAAGGATTTCTAGGTAGGGGAACGTCTGATTGGTCACTTTCTTTCGAAGGGTTCTGTGTTGGTTCTTGATTGGTCCCTATTGTCTAGGTAGACTACAAGTTCCTGAGCATTAAGTCAGCAGATTTTGGTCTGGGGTCCGATTGGCACATGGGCGGTGGAGTGAGGTCAGGGGATTTCCAAAGGCTCTTTTCCTGGAACCTTACAAAATGGAGTAGCTTAGATTCTTCATATGGATGCCTTTGAAGGTATTTTCTCAACATGCAGATGTGAGTTTGAGACGTCATATTCCCACAGAAGACGCAGAGCAGGAGGAAGAAGAGGAGGAAATGGCAGCTTCTCAGGTAATTTCCTGTCCCGGGTGTGGGGCTGTGTCTGCTTTTCCTCCTGACATGCCTGGACTGAGAATCTGCAAACCTTTAGTTCTCTGCTTCTAGGTTTTCTGCCTGGAGTGCTTGTTATCACCTTCTTATTTTTTCCTTTTTTTTTTTTTTTTTTTTTTAATAGTGAAAACCAGCTCTTCATGTTTGGTCTCCCTCATATTCCAGAGCCTTTTCTCCATTGTCTGTATCCTAGCTTTCTATAGAGCATGATGAATTCTCAACATGAAATAGTGACTTTCAATGTTGAATACATTCCCTTTGTGAGAGATCAATATGGGGAGGCACTGGTATCTGAGATTCCCATTGGGATGTGGTTCAGTGTTAGGATCTTAGGGAAGTCGGGGAAATGCCGTGATGAATTTACATTTGGATGCAATTCAGCTCTCTAGAACAGGAGTAAGAAAATGCCCTTGTTAATAGAATGAACTCAGCATTCCAGAATTTTTCAGAAGTAGCAGAGACAATCCTCTATACCGATAAGAAAAATATACTAATTAGATGGACTATTAAGCTACAGATCATGGGAGGTATATAGGAGGTGGAATTTGCAGAAAACTGACATTTTTCATGATAGATTGAGATCATGGTTTTCCTAATATTGCCAAGATGCCTGGCAGTGATATGCATTTTTCCATGTACTCTTACCCCGTGACCTCTGATGTTCACTGCTTCTGTGAGATTTCCACGCTATGAAATTCTTTTTTTTTTTTTCTTGAACAAGGGTCTTAGAAGGAAAAAGTGATGATATGCCTATCACAGTTAATGAGGAAATGCCGTATCTTCTTAGTTACTCTTTGCTTTGAAAAATGGACACTGTCAGGTAAAACAGATGCACAATTTGAGAGATGTCAATTAAGTTTTATTTGGGGCAAAATGAGGACAGCCGCCCAGGAGACAGCATCTCAGAGAACTCTGAGAAACTGCTCCAAAGAGACAGTGGGGGAAAGTCAGTATGTGAGTTTGGTGAAGGGGGAGTTCAATGCAATCAAGCATTTGCTTTACAAAAGGTTTCCTGCCAGTCGTGAGGAATTGAAGTCATCATTTAGTGGTTTAGTGTATTTCTAGATATGAAGAGATGCAAGGATTGGCATCATGAAAGCAGTTCCTGAAAATATCTTATTCTAGAATTGATGCTTTTGAACTATGGTGTTGGAGAAGACTATCCAACCAGTCCATTCTGAAGAGATCAGCCCTGGGATTTCTTTGGAAGGAATGATGCTAAAGCTGAAACTCCAGTACTTTGGCCACCTCATGAGAAGAGTTGACTCATTGGAAAAGACTCTGATGCTGCGAGGGATTGGGGGCAGGAGGAGAAGGGGACAACAGAGGATGAGATGGCTGGATGGCATCACTGACTCAATAGACGTGAATCTGAGTGAACTCCGGGAGTTGGTGATGGACAGGGAGGCCTGGCGTGATGCGATTCATGGGGTTGCAAAGAGTCGACATGACTGAGCGACTGAACTGAACTGAAAGACTTGTTCCAGCAGATTCCCTGGAGCAGAGTGCCTCAATCCACCCTGAACTCCCTTAAGGGGACTGAAGTCAGTTGCAGCACCATAGGGTTCATTCAAATTTGCTGGCATATTGAGTGCAGCACTTTCACAGCATCATCTTTCAGGATTTGAAACAGCTCAACTGGAATTCCATCATCTTCACTAGCTTTGTTCTTAGTGATGCTTCCTAAGGCCCACTTGACTTCACATTCCAGGATGTCTGGCTCTAGATGAGTGATCACACCATCGTGATTATCCGGCTCATTAAGATCTTTTTTGTTCAGTTCTTCTGTGTTTTCTTGCCACCTCTTCTTAACATCTTCTGCTTCTGTTAGGTCCAGACCATTTCTGTCCTTTATCGAGCCCATCTTTGCATGAAATGTTGCCTTGGTATCTCTAATTTTCTTGAAGAGATCTCTAGTCTTTCCCATTCTGCTGTTTTCCTCTATTTCTTTGCATTGATCGCTGAAGAAGGCTTTCTTATCTCTTCTTGCTATTCTTTGGAACTCTGCATTCAGATGCTTATATCTTTCCTTTTGTCCTTTGCTTTTCCCCTATTTCTTTTCACAGCTATTTGTAAGGCCTCCCCAGACAGCCATTTTGCTTTTTTGCATTTCTTTTCCATGGGGATGGTCTTGATCCCTGTCTCCTGTACAATCTCATGAACCTCATTCCACAGTTCATCAGTCACTCTATCAGATCTAGGCCCTTAAATCTATTTCTCACATCCACTGGAAAATCACGAGGGATTTGATTTAGGTCATACGTGAATGGTCTAGCGGTTTTTCCTATTTTCTTCAATTTCAGTCTGAATGTGTTAATGAGGAGTTCATGATCTGAGCCACAGTCAGCTCCTGGTCTCCTTTTTGTTGACTGTATACAGCTTCTCCATCTTTGGCTGCAAAGAATATAATCAACTGATTTTGGGGTTGACCATCTGATGATGTTCTTGTCTAGAGTCTTCTCTTGTGTTGCTGGAAGAGGGTGTTTGCTATGACCAGTGCATTTTCTTGGCAAAACTCTATTAGTCTTTGCCCTGCTTCATTCTGCATTTAAGGCCAAATTTGCCTGTTACTCTAGGTGTTTCTAGACTTCCTACTTTTGCATTCCAGTCCCCTATAATGAAGAGGACATCTTTTTTGGGTGTTAATTCTAAAAGGTCTTGTTTAGTGGCTGGCAATGCTCTTGGCAAGTGCCGATTTGTAGTTGACAACACTCCTGTGTGTTTAATGAGATGCTGAGATTTGGGAGTGGGGATTTTCATCACTCAAGCCCAGGTCTGATCATTTCCAGTACACTCCATGCTCACATTACAGATAGAGTCTCACATTTCGGTATTTTCCAAAATGTTTACAAGAATCATATTACTGCTAATCTATGTTCAGCTGTGCTAAATTTTAACATATAGTTCCATGCAAATGGTAGATTATTCGAGAAATTAAAAAATTCAGAACCAGAGCTGTCTATTTTTTTAGTCACTGTGCATGTCTGCAGCCTAGTCTATTTTAAAAAATTAAAATAATATTGTCACACAAGTGTATGTTCCTTGGTTCTTTGTCTCGTCACAACAAAGATTTGGAGTGACAGACATTAAAGCCCTTGGCACATCACAGCTCTTGGGTCTTGGACAAACCTGTTATAGCTCTTAGGCAAATCAGTGTTACAGCCCTATTTTATATAGAAGATAGCAGGAGAATCCATCCTCGAAGTGTGAGGGCATGCCAACCCAAAGACTCAAAGAGAAGAGATTGGAGGAGTGCGTCGGGGAGGGAGAAAGAGAGAAAGAACACACACACACACACACACACACACACACACACATGCGGGGAGAGAAAGTGGGAGAGAGAGAAAGCACTTTGGCTCCTCCTTTTATATGTTTTTTCCTCGACCTGGGCCTGCCCTATGCAAATTGGGTTTAGCCAGGAGTGCTGTTTGTTCAGGAGACGACAGTGGCATCCCACTTCTGGTCCTTGGACCCTCCTTGACATTCCTTGTCTTTTAGCCACCACCATTTTGGACTCCTTTCCCTATTCTACCTACCTAACAATATCATCCTCAAATATTTATGTACATTTTCAATCAGTTAAAAATTATCCTGATTTTGTTGACATGACAATTTGTCTCTTAATAAGTACACAGTTCCATTTTAGTGTATGTCTGTATGCATGAACATGTTAACATCATTGATTGATTTTTTCTTTTTCTTTTCGGAAGATTCCGTGAAGCAGGGAATAGCTACCCACTCCAGTATTCGTGCCTTGAAAATCCCATGGACAGAGAAGCCTGGCAAGCTACAGTCCCTGGGGTTGCAAAGAGTAGGACATGACTGAGTGACTAACACTTTTCTTGTTTTTAGTATTATTTACAAATACAGAAATTTCTATAAACTTTCATGAGCGTTAGCTCTGTGCATTTGTCTGTGTTTGATTAAAGTCTAGGGTCACAAACTGAAGTAAAATTTGCTGCTGCTGCTAAGTCGCTCCAGTCGTGTCTGACTCTATGCGACCCCATAGATGGCAACCCACCAGGCTCCCCCGTCCCTTAAGCTGTCATTTAAAGAAAGTTTGTTAAAATATTTGCCAAAAGATGCTACAGCAACATTATTGATTTTAAATTATTTCTGTTATACATTCAAGTCTCTGAAAACTGTCAGAAAGTAGTATATACCAGATCGTTAAAATGATTCTTGTTGCTGAGGTTACTATCCTATCAGACATGTAAAATTAGTAAAGCACTTAAAGTTCAAAGTTAAATGTGAATTCTTTCCTTGCTATTCTGCTTCGTTGCTGTTCACACATTGTCACTCATGGAGCAGAATTTTCAACATTACTCGTACAAATAAGCTTGTGAAAAATGTGGCACACTGAGCCCACTCCAGAACAAAGTGCTTTTAAAAAATATTTCCTGTTTCTTTTGATAGTTTATTCTGTCAACTGAGTACAACACTCAAAATAAATATGCCAGTGTTGATCTGATTATAATTTCTCTTCCAAATCAGAATAATTTCTGTAGTTGTTGATGGATCGTATCTCATCCTCTTTTCTTGGGGTTAAAAATGTGGTAGAAGATATTACTGTGTAAAAATTATATTCTTGTGTAACACCAGATATTCTCCTAAGGCAAAACCATTTCTCTTGCTGGTTTCCTCTTGGGTCACATTAGGAAGTCTTCCCATGGCCACATGGAACCTGTACTTTGTATTTCAGGGACAGCTGACATTCCAGGATGTGGCCATAGACTTCACTCAAGAGGAGTGGGAACTCCTGAACCTCAGTCAGCAAGAATTGTACAGGGACGTGATGTTAGAGAACTACAGGAACCTGGCCTCCTTGGGTGAGGATAACTTCCAGAATCCCTTCTCTACCCACTGGGTTTTGGTTCCTGTATTTCTAGAATGACTCCTAGAATCTTCTGCTCCTTATAATAGTTTCAGATCCCTGCTTTCTATGGGAAAATGGATATTTATGAGTTGAGAAAGAAGACCTCATGATGATTCATTATGATTCTAACTTTTCCTTGATGGAATCTGCCTCCTTCTTCTAGCTGAATGGTAATTCTGTAGGTTCTGTGGTATAAAAGGGTGCCACTCTCCTTTATAAATCAGATTTCTCCTACTTACTTACTTTGGCCTTAGTAGCACTTGACTAGAATCTCAAGATCTTTTCTTTATGTATTTGTTAGTTAGAAAAGTGCTTTGATAAAGTATTTGAGGATATAATTTTCTAGGCTATATTAACATTCAACCATGCCTTCTCTAGAATGTTAATAATGTAACAATGTAATGAGCAAGGTTACAGTCATGTCTGACTCTTTGTGAGCCTATGGAATAGTCCATGGAATTCTCCAGGGCAGAATACTGGAGTGGGTAGCCGTTCCCTTCTCCAGAGGATCTTCCCAACCCTGGCATCAAACACAGGTCTCCCACAGTGCAGGTGGCTTCTTTACCAGCTGAGCCACCAGGGAATGTTCATACAGCTTAGGAAATTATGTCCCCACATACTTTAGTTCTAGGCTGTATTAACATTCTACCATGCCTTCTCTGGGCTTCCCAGGTGGCACTAGTGGTAAAGAACCTGCCTGCCAATGCAGGAGACATAAAAGAAGTGGATTCGATCACGGGGTTGGGAAGAACTCCTGGAGGAGGACATGGCAACCCACTCAGTATTTTCGACTGGACATTCCCATGGACAGAGGAGCCTGGTGGGCTACAGTCCATAGGGTGGCAAAGAGTCAGACAGGACTGGAGCGACTTAGCACATGTGCCTTCTCTTCTCACTTCAATACATATTAGATTGGAATCTGATGAATCTCTAGCAAAACAAATATTCCTTTTCTTGATAGCAGGTCTTGTGGTCTCTAAGCCAGACCTGGTCACCTTTCTGGAGCAAATGAAGAATCCCTGGGATGTAAGGAGACTGGAGACGCCAGCCATATACACAGGTAGGGGTCAATGGATGGAGCCGATGAGTCAACGACAGGTCCAAGGATTAGTAAGGAATTCATCCTTTGACATGTGGTTTGGGAAGATCTGCTTCAATGGAAATGATTTTAGAGAAGTCTGGGTTTCTTTCTGTTGCTGTCATAGGCGGATATCACCTGCCCCATTCTGTCTCTTTAAATCATTCCTGAATTCACCTCCAGTGATTACTTTTCTCAATCACAGTGAGAACTGAAACCCTTCTGTTGGCCTGTGACAACCTGCATGAACCGATTACTATTCCATTTCTTGGGGGGCGGGGGGGCCCTAGGAAAACTGCACATTTCTGAAAAACTCTAAGACGCTCCTATTACAGTTTCTACCTCGAGATGGCAGTGTGTGAGCGGAATTGTAGACATGCTGCCAAAGTTCTAGGAATATTGGGGACAGAGGGTTTTTTGTTTTTTTTTTTCTGGCATAATTTCTAAAAGACTGGAAGCTTCAAATATGATCTTGTAAATTTTAAATTCGAGTAATTTCTTCACTGTATAAACCAAAATCTCCCTAAAGACAAAAAATGCCAGTCTCAGGGTTACTTCAAAATTCTGTTTTCTTCATATGAAGTCATATGAAATGTTAAGTGTCTGCCCCAATTCCTCAATACTAAAAGACTTAACTGAATTGAACTGAACTGAAAAGACTTAAATATATTCAATTAACTCAAAGAATTTTCAAATAAATTGGCATAAGAGCTTAAAACATTTTCCTCCATATTTTAATGGTTTCAAAGTATTACAATGGTTAGATAATATAATCTTTTTAAAACATTCTTATTGGAGTATAACTGGTTTACAATGTTGTACAGTGAAAAGAATCCATTTTATGTATAGATATCTACTCTTCTCTTAAGATATCCTTCCCAATTAGATCTCCACAGAGCATTGAGAGTGTTCACTCCATATTTTGAAAGTCTTATTTCTTAATCTCTCAAGAACTGCTTATTTAATGAATCTTGTTATCAACTTCCCCAGGCTTTGTCCTACATGTCCTTGCTTTCTGATTAGACCTATGTCAGTATCATTTATGATTTTTATATTGAAACCTCATATAGAACATGCTAAAATAAAAACTGGGTTAAAGAATTGGAGGGCACCTAGTGGCATCTGCATTTAAGATGACTTAAGTGGAAGAGTAATCATTAGACTGCCTGTCTCTTCTTCATTTAGTGGTTCTTGTAGCTTTTTGTCTTGCTCCTTCCTCTACACCATACTTATTTGTCCTCTCATTTTGTCACATCTTCTGGGTTTGTGGTCTGTTCTGCAGGCTGCAGGATCCTAGCTCCTCTTGCTCTGTTGTCTTCCCCCTAGAGGATGAGGTTGGTCCACAGGCTTGTACACTTATTCCCTTGATCTGGGCTTTGATTGTTGTTATTGTGACCCATGCCTCCCCAAAATATTGAGGGGAGCTTCCCCTTGGCTCTATGGTTGTCACTGGTCTGTCAGGGGTGGGGTCTGCTCCCTGATTGGTGGAGAAGAGCCCCCAGATGCGTTTCTTCGCTGTGATTCTGATCTATGGTCAAGGCAGGTAGGATTGGAGGACACCTACTGGGAGAGAAGCCACTAAGGATTGCTCCTCTGGGGATGTTCACCTTGGGGTGTGCTCATGCACTGTGTGAGCCTCATGTGACCCCATGTTGGCACTGCTCTTGGCCCCCCTTCAACCATGAGCATGCTGGCACATTGCTCTGGTGCCAGTAGCTTTCAGTTTTAGGGATTTACATCCACTGTTTGTGAAAGCAGAGAGATTTGCCTCCTCAGATGTTCTTTTCACTGGAAAAGCAGCATAGGTCCAGTGAACTCAGGTCCCAGAATTGCATTCATGGAGCTGGACCTGCTGTGGTGCTATGGGGGCAGCTCAGACTCTGGCCTAGCCCCAAACCCTAGTATACATCCCCACAAAGTCCACAGCTGCTAAAGCTACACCTCCCACGACTGGGGGAGCCCTGGTTGTCCATTCAGATGTTCTGTAAGGGCTGAGTTCACAAAGCCAGTTGCAGGTATAAAAGCATGGTTTGTGTAACCGTGAGGAGAGATGTCAGTTTTTCTTCCTTAACCCTGGGGCTCAGCTGAGCTTTCAGCTCCTTCTCTGTGTGGGCCACCCACAGGTGTCTGCTCCAAAAGCTGCCCCAGAGCACAGGAGTCTGCTGATTGTGGAGGAGGTGCATAGGGGGAGGCTGTGGCTGGAGCTCAATAGAGCCCACCCGGGTGGTGGCCCTTCCTAGTGCTGAGAGAGGAGGGTCCAGCACAGGGGGAGAGGGGCTGCAATGGTGGGTCTTCCCTTTGGGCATCACTCAACAATGGTGCTCTGCTCTCTGGTGGTTGCATTCTAGCTTATAGAGCTCCTCCCTCAACCCATTCCCTCAGGATGTCTCCTCACAGCCCACAGCAGTCCTCTGCCTGGCAATGCTCTCCAGACCCCATATTTCAGCACCCAGCCTTTGTCTGCAGCAGCGGATACCCTCTCAGGCTGGGTGGGCAGGACAGGGGTCAGTACCCTGTGCACAGGTCTCACTCTGTCCTGCTGCCACAGACTGTTGCCATGTTCTCTTCCCACAGAGAATGAGGCTCCCCTTTTGTCCCAGCTGAGCTCACACCAGCCCCAGTAGATAAGAATAGTAGATAAGAAAACTTTCATTTGATATCTTTCAGCTGTGTCTTCTCACAACACCTGTGGTTTGATGCCAAAGAATCCAAGATTAGAAAATTTAATCCGAAAAGGAAACCTAGGAATATATGAAAGAGCTCACCTTGGAAATGAACATTTAATGAAAGACCAGGAATATACGGGAGTATGTGAAAGACCTAGAAGATGTTTATATGGACAGAAAGAAACCAAGACAGTTTCACACAATGCGGACATTACTGCCCAAAGAAATGGGCAATGTGAGTCAAACTGTGGAAAACACCCATTTCAGTTATCAACATCTGCAGAGAAGTGTATCTCTTCAAGCAAAGGCTTAAATCAGTTTTTGAAACATACACGTTCTCTGAAGGGAAATGTGGAAAATCTGGAAAGTCATCCAGTCTCTACTGCAAATACTCATGCAAACCACTCTGAACACAGGCTTCAATTACACATACATTCAAGCATGTCTGAAAACCAGAAATTTAAAAATGATGGGGAAAACTCACAATATAATCAGTTTGAGGGATCTGTGAGCAAGGGGTCATTATTCTTCCACCAACAGACAGTTTCTCTCTGTTCCAAAATGTGTAATGATGATAGTAATGGAAGAGAGTTAATCCCACCATCATTGTTCACTGCACATCATGATACGGTTAATACAGAACAACTTCTCATGTGTAATAACACGAGTCAGGCCTTAAGTAAGAGCTCTACCCCCAATAATTACAAGAATATTTACGATGGAGTGAGAAGCCACTCATGCAATGAAACTAGGTGTAAAACTACACAAGACTCTAACTCTATGAAACATCAGGGACCTCAATCTTCAGACAAAGATTCTAAAAATAGTACATGGAGGAATATCTTTTATCAAACATTAGGTTTTCCACTAAATGAGAGTACACATACTGGAGAGAAGACTTACAATTGTGAATATGGTGATGTTTCTAATCAGTCTTCAAATCTCACTCAACAGCAGAGTATTCAGAATCCGCACAAAAGTTACAAGTGTAAGCAATGTGAGAAAGCCTTTACTAACTCATCCAGTCTAAGTAGACACAGGAAAATTCATTCAGGATGGAAACCTTTGAAATATACAGAGTGTGACAACACCTATAATCAGAATTCAGAGCTTAGTCAAGATCAACAAATCCACACTGACAAGAAACCTTATGAATGTAAAGAATGTGAAAAAGCATTTAGGTCTTACTCAAACATTAGTCGATATCAGCGAATTCACACTGGGGAGAAGCATTATAAATGTACAGAGTGTGGCAAAGCCTTTAATCAGAAGTCACATCTTACTGAACACCAGAGAATTCATACTGGAGAGAAGCCTTATAAATGTAAAGAATGTGGAACAGCCTTCAGTCACAACTCATCTCTTACTCAACACCAGCGAATTCATACTGGAGAGAAGCCTTATAAATGTACAGAATGTGGGAAATCCTTTAGTCAGAACTCATCTCTTACTCAACACCAGCGAATTCATACTGGGGAGAGGCCTTATAAATGTAAGGATTGTGGCAAAGACTTTAGCAAGCACTCAGGTCTTACTCGCCATCAGAGAATTCATACCGGAGAGAGGCCTTATAAATGTAAGGATTGTGGCAAAGCATTTAGACAGCACTCATGTCTTACTAAACATCAAGTAATCCATTCTGGAGAGAAATTTTATAAATGTAAAGAATGCGGAAAAGCCTTCAGTTACCACTCATCTCTTACTCAACACCAGAGAATTCATACTGGAGAGAAGCCTTATAAATGTCAAGAATGTGGAAAAGCCTTCAGTCGCTACTCAACTCTTACTCAACACCAGAGAATTCATACTGGGGAGAGGCCTTATAAATGTAAGGATTGTGGCAAAGACTTTAGCAAGCACTCAGGTCTTACTTACCATCAGAGAATTCATACTGGAGAATAACCTTATAAATGTAAAGAATGCGGAAAAGCCTTCAGTCACCACTCAAGTCTTATTCGACACCAGCGAATTCATACTGAAGAGAAACCTTAAAAATGTAAAGAATGTGGAAAAGCCTTCATCAAGCACTCACGTCTTACTCAGCATCAGAGAATTCATCCTGGAGAAGTGGCAAAGGCTTTAATCAGAGCTCTCACCTTGTTAGACATCGGAGAGCATGTACTGGAGAGAAACCCTAGTAATAAGTGATGGAAGAGGTTTGTCCTAAACATACACTTCAGAAAATACAAGACCATTCATTTAAGAAAGAAAAGGAATGACATAAAGAAAATGTAGAAACGTATTTAATAAAAATGAAATCTAAATAAATAGAAATTGCACACTAGAAAAAGTGAAAGTCACTCAGTTGTTTCCAACTCTTTGCAACCCCATGGACTGTGTCCATGGAATTCTCCAGGCCAGAATAGTGGAGTGGGAGGTGGATTCTTTACCAGCTGAGTTCTTAGGGAAGCCCACACAATAGAAAGCATTTCATCAATCCTGATTTTTAAAGTTCCTCTTCAGGAGAAGTATTGTAGATAGTAATCCATAGTTAAAACAGAAAATTGAAATGTTGGTATGGATCACAAGAGAAAGGTTGGTATTTAGAAATGTACAATTATTAGGAATATATCTTTGTTTATATTGACATGATTTGTGATTATTTGAAAACCAAAATAAATGTGATTCAACTCTCACATTACTCCATGCTGCTATGCTTCATTTCTAGTGTGCATGCAAAGTTATGTTTTTGATGATTGCTATCTCAAAGGTGAGACAAGGCCTCCTATCCTAGGGAGAAATCATTTATATTTATTCTCCATTAGAAGATTAAGGACCCAGTAATGTAACATGTACATCTAAATGGAGGTGTTAGTCATTCATCTCAAACATCCCTGTAGGTCACCATGAGGTAAGTGTTCAGGGAGTAATTCCACATATTATAGTAAGATGTACATTTTCAATAGTTATGTCACTTGCTTAATACAATGACATTTCACTGAAATCTTGATGTATCTTTATAATATCAACAGAAGTCATGAATATTAGTGGACATGTTTCAAATGAAGACATCTCTGATCTCCTAGAAATGTATGGAAACCCCTCCCAGAAAGGTCATGTAATTAGTGTATGTCTTATTTCATAAACAATTAACCTCCATGTTGTAACCATAGGAATCACAGTTCTCAGATCATTGTATCAGAGGAATGAATATCATTGTTTATGCTTGTAATCTGTATTTTATTCAGTTACACAGTGGGTTGGAAAAGGTTTTATTCTGACTGTGTGGTATGACATGTTAATAAAACTGGATGGTTTCTTGTGATGAAGTTGGTGTGTAATGAATTGTGAACCTACCGATTTAAGGTTGAAGGGAAAATACCTAACAATAAACTCTTTGTTAGCACAGAGGGATGATATTTGTAACAATTAGTTTCCATACTGCCTTTAAGCCTCAAATAATTGGATATTTCCCATCATTTCTCCATTGTACTCTCCCCCCCCCCGTCCCCACCTCCACCCCACCACCCCCCATCTTTAACTACTGGGACATTGTGATGGTTCTAAGAAGGATCATACAGAGTACTGTTGAGAGTTTACCTGAACTACTCCATGCTGTTGCTGCCTCAGTGTCTGTCTGGGGAGCAGGCAGCGTGCAGGTCCTTGAACTCACACCAGCCAGTCCTGGGAACACCTGCACTAGATGACCACCCACCTTGAGACCAGCAGTCTTGCTGAACCCAGGGTCTACTGCACAGGCCCTCCTTCAGTGACACCCTCAGAGCTCTAGATCCCCGCTCCTCTCTGTGTATTCATACAGGAGAGAAGCCTTATGAATGTAAGGATTGTGGCAGAAAATTTAACCAGTGCTCAGTTCTTACTTACCATCAGAGAATTCATACTGGAGAGAAGCCTTATAAATGTAAAGAATGTGGAAAAGCCATCAGTCGCTACTCAACTCTTACTCAACACCAGAGAATTCATACTGGGGAGAGGCCTTACAAATGTAAAGAATAACAAGGCCAGTCAACACAGAGAACATATGAAGAAACCTTATCAGTCAGCCTTACTCAAACTCATTACTGCAATACCAGAGAATTCATACTGGGGAGAGGCCTTATAAATGTAAGGATTGTGGCAAAGAATTTAACAAGTGCTCAGGTCTTACTTACCATCAGAGAATTCATACTGGAGAGAAACCTTATAAATGTACAGAATGTGGGAAATCCTTTAGTCAGAACTCAGCTCTTACTCAACACCAGAGAATTCATACTGGAGAGAGGACTCATAAATGTAAGGATTGTGGCAAAGAATTTAGCAAGCACTCAGGTCTTACTTACCATCAGAGAATTCACACTGGAGAGAGCCTTATAAATGTAAAGAATGCGAAAAAGCCTTCAGTCACTACTCAACTCTTACTCAACACCAGAGAATTCATACTGGAGAAAGACCTTATAAATATAAAGAATGAGAAAAAGCCCTCAGTCACCACTCAAGTCTTATTGGACACCAGCGAATTCATACTGGAGAAAAACCTTACAATTGTAAAGAATGTGGAAAAGCCTTCATCAAGCACTCATGTCTTACTCAGCATCAGAGAATTCATGCTGGAGAAGTGGCAAAGGCTTTAATCAGAGCTCTCAACTTGTTAGACATCGGAGAGCATGTACTGGAGAGAAACCCTAGTAATAAGTGATGGAAGAGGTTTGTCCTAAACATACACTTCAGAAAATACAAGACCATTTATTTAAGAAAGATAAGGAATGACATAAACAAAATGTCAAAAATTATTTAATAAAAATTAAATCTAAATAAATATCAGAAATTGCACACTAGAAAAAATGAAAGTCACTCAGTCGTGTCCAATATTTTGCAACGCCATGGACTGTGTCCATGGAATTCTCCAGGCCAGAATAGTGGAGTGGGAAGTGGATTCTTTACCAACTGAGCTATCAGGGAAGCCCACACAATAGAAAGCATTTCATCAATCCTGTTTTTTGAAGTTCCTCTTCAGGAGAAGTATTGTAGATAGTAATCCATAGGTAAAACAGATAGAAAATTGATATGTTAGTATAGATCACAAGATGAAGGTTGGTATTTAGAAATGTACAATTTTTAGCAATATGTCTTTGTTTATATTAACATGATTTTGTGATTATTTGAAAACCAAAATAAATGTGATTCAACTCTCGCATTACTCCATGCTGCTATGCTTCATTTCTAGTGTGTATGCAAATTTATGTTTTTGATGGTTGCTATCTCAAAGGTGAGACAAGGCCTTCTATCCTAGGGAGAAATCACTTATATTTATTCTCCATTAGAAGATTAAGGACCCAGCAATGTAAGATGTACATCTAAATGGAGATGTTAGTCATTCATGTCAAACATCCCTATAGATTACCATGAGGTAAGTGTTCAGGGAGTAATTCCACATATTAAAGTAAGATGTACATTTTCAATAGTTATGTCACTTGCTTTTTAAGTAAAATACAATGACATTTCACTGAAATCTTGATGTATCTTTATAATATCAACAGAAGTCATGAATATTCGTTGACATGTTTCAAATAAAGACATTTCTGATCCCCTAGAAATGTATGGAAATCGGTCACAGAAAAGTCATGTAATTAGTGTATGTCTTGTTTCGTAAATGATTAACCTCCATTTTGTAACCATAAGAATCACAGTTTGCAGATCATTGTATCAGAGGAATGAATATCATTGTTTATGCTTGTAATCTGTATTTTATGCAGTAACACAGTGGGTTGGAAAAGGTTTTATTCTGACTGTGTGATATGACATGTTAATAAAACTGGATGGTTTCTTGTGATGAAGTTGGTGTGTAATGTAGTGTCAACCTACCGATTTAAGGTTGAATGGAAAATACCTAACAATAAACTCTTTTTTAGCACAGAGGGATGCTTTCTGTAACAGTTAGTTTCCAACTGCCTTTAAGGCTCAAATAATTGGATATTTCCCATCATTCCTCCATTGTACTTTTTGCCCCTCTCTGGAACTGCTGGGACATTGTGATGGTTCTAAGAAGGATCTTACAGAGTATTGTTGAGAGTTTACCTGAACTACTCCATGCTGTTGCTGCCTCAGTGTCTGTCTGGGGAGCAGGCAGCCTGCAGGTCCTTGAACTCACACCAGCCAGTCCTGGGAACACCTGCACTAGATGACTACCCACCTTGAGACCAGCAGTCTTGCTGAAGCCCAGGGTTTACTGCACAGGCCCCCCTTCAGTGACACCCTCAGAGCTCTAGATTCCTGCTCCTCTTGGTTTGAATGGTCCGATCCACACTCAGCCTGGGGAGCCCACAGCACTTCAGCCAAGATCTCTTATAAAGGCCTGACCCCCAAGTACTGGAGCTTTCTCTGCTTGGTCCTAACCTTGACCTAAGAAATCCCTGCCCTAGAACCTCCTCTCCTGAGAGGTCTCAGGTGTGCTGAGGGTGAGGGCTGAAGATCAGGGCTCCTGAGTGTGGGTCTTGGGGGAGAAGCTTCAAAATAAACAGGGAACTTGCTGAAGAGTCATTCATGGCCCCTCTTCAGACCTGCAGATTTATAACTTCTTAGAGTGGGGACCTGACCTCGAGGGGTTCATATTCACTGAAATGGTTCAGAAAGAACCTTGTAAGTGGTTTCAACCCGGTTTCCAATCAAGATCACCTGACCAGTGTTAAGCGATAACCTCCCCACAGAGTTCTGTCTTGGTCCTGTGGGAGCATCTGTGTAGGTGTGTAGGAAGTGCTCCAGGGGCTTCTAAGGGGAGGCCTGGGTTAAGGACATGGCTCCTGGTACATCTGTGAAAGCTGAGGCCTGGCTTCAGTCTGAGGAGATGCTGCAGGGTTGGTCTAGCTGGATTTGGACCGGAGAAGTCAGTCAGCTCACATCATCTGTGTGAGCAGAGGGTTAGGAGCTCTCTCTGAGGAGAGAACAATCAAGAAATAAGTTCAAAGGCTGGTCTCCAGGAAAGGAAGTAATTGTTCCTGAATCTCTCCTGAGACAGGACAGGAGAGGTGGGTCTTTTCAGCTTTTCAAGGTCCTTCTGTCTGTAGGTGAAGTAGTTGCAAGTTAAAGAGCTGTGCAGATGCCTTTGAAGGTATGTTTTCAATATGCAGAGATGTGTTTGCTACATAACATCCTCACAGAAGACAGAGCAGGAGGAAGAAGAGGAGCAAATGACAGTTCTGTCCTGGGTCTGGGGCTATGTCTGCTTTTCCCCCTAAAATGCTTGAACTGAGGGAACCTGCAAACCTTTAGTTCTCTGCTTCTAATTTTTCTGCCTGGGGAGTCTGTTATCAACTTCTTATTTTTTCCTTTTCTTATCATAGTGAGGACCAGATCTTTAGATCACTTCTCCCTTGTGTCCCAGAACCTTGTCTCCCTTGCTGTATCCTGGCTTTCTTTAGAGCATGATGAATTCTCAACCTGAATGAGTGACGTTCAAAGGGAAAATATTCCCTTTGTGAGAGATCAACATGGGAGGCATAGGTACTGAGATTCTCATTGGCATGTGGTTCAGTCTTGGGACCTTAGGGAAGTAGGGCAAATTAGGGATGAATTTACATGTATATGCAACTTGAGACATTTAGAACAGGATTAAGAAATTGTCCTCATGAATAGAAGTACCTCAGTGATCTAAAATTCCACAGGAAGTTTTGGGAATAGAAGGAGAAAAGTATGAGAGACCTTTCTCTATATTGGTAGGAAGGATTCACTCTTAAGTGTAGTCTTAGGATACAGAACATGAAAGTTGTATAAGAAGTGAATTTTGTACAAAACTGATATTTTTCAGGATTCAGATCACTGCTAACATTTATCCCACTACATCTCACGTTCTCTGGTTCTGGTGCTTCTGCGATATTGTGATATTGCGAACTGTGATGTTCCTGCTTTTTGACTTTAATAAGGATTTTTGAAAGATTTAGTGAGGGATGTGTATAAGCTGCCAAAATTAATGTAGCAAACTGTGCCTTCTTAGTTCCGTTTGCTTTAGAAAATGAACACTCACCTGTGTCTAGTAAGGTTCTTGCATTTTGGGAATGGAGTTTTTCATCACTCAAGCCCAGGTCTGATCATTTCCGTTAGTAATATACTCCACTCTCATTTTCCAGACAGAGTTCTTATCACGTCTTTGTATTTTCTACAACATTTACAAGAATGTTATTACTTATGAATCTTTAACTGTTATATCTAAATTATAGTGCCACAAAAATGATGGAGATATTCAGAGGAATAAAAGATTCAGAACCAAGAGCTCTAATATTTTTCATTATGTGTTTTTGCACCCTAGTGTATTTAAAAAATACAGAATATTGTCACAAATAAATTATAAGATTGAAGTACAGAAATCTATTCCTGATTTTATAAACATGAATCATTTTTCTCCCAACTAGTGTATGTTTGTGTGCATGAAAATGTTAACAGTATATGGCATTTTTTCTGTTTTTGATATTTTTGCCAGTTACCTCAACGGGTAAAACATCCATTAGAGTGGTCTCTGCGTTCAGTTCAATTCAGTCGCTCAGTCAGGTCTCTGTGTTGACTTAATTCTTTTTACATAAAATCGAGCTCAGATCCATTGAAGTAAATCCCAAGCTCTACATTTTCTGAATATCTGATCAAATATTCCAAACAATTTTGAACAGCAATATTTTTTAATCTAAAATTATTTATGTGGCTCATTCAAGATTACAAAGTAAAAAACTGTTAGAAAGTTATATAGTTCAGAAATGGTCAAAAGGATTGTTTTCTCTGCTTACTAATCGATTAAACCTATAAAATCTGTGAAACGCATAAAGTTCAATAATAACTATGAATTCATTCCTGGCTCTTTTCAGTTCAGTTCAGTCTCTCAATTGTGTCCAACTCTTTGCGACCCCATGGACTGCAGCACATCTGACAATCACCAACTCCCAGAGCTTACTCAACCATGTATCCATTGAGTCCGTGACACCATTCTGCCATTTCAACCTTTGTTGTCCCCTTCTCCTTCTGCCTTCAATCTTTCCCACCATCAGGCTCTTTTACAGTGAGTCAGTTCTTTGCATCAGGTGGCCAAAGTATTGGAGTTTCAGCTTCAGCATCAGTCCTCCCAATGAATATTCAGGACAGATTTCCTTTAGGATGGACTGGTTGGATCTTCTTGCAGTTCAAGGCACTCTCAAGAGTCTTCTCCAACACCACAGTTCAAAACCATCAATTCTTTGGTGCTCAGTTTTCTTTATAGTCCAGCTCTTACATCCATACACGACTAGTGGAAAAACCATGGCTTTGACTAGATGGAACTTTGTCGGCAAAGTAATGTCTCTGCTTTTTAATATGCTGTCTAAGTTGGTCATAGTTTTTCTTCCAAGGAGCAAGCATCTTTTAATTTCATGGCTGCAGTCACCATCTGCAGTGATTTTGGAGCCCAAAACAATCAAGTCTCTCACTGTTTCCATTGTTCCCCCATCTATTTGCCCTGAAGTGATGGGACTGGATGCCATGGCTGTTTGCCATGGCTCTTTTACCTCCGTGCTATTCACAATGGCCATTTATCAACCAGACATTTAGTTAAAACTAATCTTGTTCAAGATGAAAAACTGTGGCCCCACCCTAGAACTCTTGAATCACAATGTGCTTTTTAAAAATATTCCTGCTTTGACTGATATTTATCCTGTGCAACACAAGGAAAACACTCAAAACTAAATATGCCTCTGTTGATCACAGTTAATTTTTCTCCCAGATGAATGAATGACTCCTAGTCACTTAGTCACGTACCACTCTTTGTCACTCCATGGACTATAGCCTGCCAGGTTCCTCTCTCCATAAGATTCCCCAGGCAAGAATACTGGAGTGGGTTGCCATTCCCTTCTCCAGGGGACCTTCCCAACCTAGGGATTGAATCCAGGTCACCCGCATTGCAGACAGATGCTTTACCATCTGAGCCACCAGGGAAGCCCAAGTGGCTTTCTGGATCATCTGTCATCCTGTTTTCTTCAGGTTAGAAATGCGCTAGAGCATATTACTATGTAAAAAAGTATATTATTGTATACCATCAGACACTCTTTTCATTGCAAATCTAGTTCTCTGTACTTGCTGTTTTCAACTTGGGTCACATTAGGAAGTCTTCCCACAGTCACATGGCATATGTCCTTTGTATTTTAGGGACGGCTGACATCCTGGGATGTGGCCATAGACTTCAAGAGTGAGAGAGTCAATTCCTAGGCAGGTTGATAAGAAGTCCGGGGGTCCCCAAGGAGAGAGGGGTATGGAATTCTCAAGGAGAAGGAAAGGACAAACTTTTGTGTCTACATTCCTTAGTCTTAGTCAATCATACATCTCAGTTTAAACCCTGTACTAGGGATTATACAACAACAATGTATCCTGCTTGAGGACAGTTTCTCCTTCCTGAAAATCTTCTGGCTAATCCTGTTATCTTAAAATGTAAATCATGGGAGTGGGTCTAGGAAGATCTTTACAATCTCCAGACATTCTTTTGTTTCATTGGGATAACTAATTAAAAGGTATATAACTCCCTTACTAACACTAGTGAGTGGGCACTCTTTCTGCCCCCTTTGATGTTTACATTAGAAGCTTTCTCTATCTCTTTTATACCTTAATAAAACTCTATTATCCAAAAGCTCTGAGTGATCAAGCCTCATCTCTGGCTACGAATCGAATTCTCCTTCAGAGGCCAAGAATCCTGGTGTCTTCTGTGGTTCAGCAACAACCTTTCAAGAGGAGTGGGAGTGCCTGGACCTCGGTCAGCAGGAATTGTACAGGGATGTGATGTTAGAGAACTATGGGAACCTGGCCTTCTCGGGTGAGGACAACTGCCTTCCAGAATCCCTTATCTACCCTCGGAATTTTGGTTCCTTCACTTGTAGAATGTCTCCTGGAATCATCTGTGTCCTACAATAGAGTTTATGATCTCTGCTTTTGAGGAATAAATGGGAGTTGGTGAGAATAGACAGAAAGCTTCCTGATGACTCACATGATTCTAACCTTCCTCTTTCTTGAGTTCTCTGCCTCCTTCGCTCTAGACTAGAGGTCACTCTCTCAGTTTACTGGTATAAAATCACGCTGCCTTTCTCATAAAGACAGAGGTCCACCCTTATTTTTGACTGAGTGTTATTCTGATGGAGATCTCAGGATCTGGGTTTTAACTATTGCCTACTACAGTGAATGTGCTTTCTATAAAGTTTTTTGGGAAGTCACATCCTGGACTCTTTTCACATTCTACAATGCCTTCCTCTCTCCCGAGACCACAATGTTGTTCAGTCGCTCAGTCATGTCCGACTCTTTGTGACCCCATGGACTGCAGCATGTCAGGCTTCCCTGTCCATCACCAACTCCCAGAGCTTGCTCAAACTCATGTCCATTGAGTTGATGATGCCAACAAATCATCTCATCCTCTGTCGCCCCCTTCTCCTCCTGTCCTCAATCTTTCCCAGCATCAGGGTCTTTTCCAATGAGTTGGCTCTTCCCATCAAGTGGCCAAAGTATTGGAGTATCAGCTTTGGCATTAGTCCTCCCAGTGAATATTCAGGACTTTAGGGTGGACTGGTTTGTTCTCCTTGCTGTCCAAGGGAACTCTCAAGAGTCTTCTCCAGCACCACCATTCAAAAGCATCAATTCTTTGGCACTCAGCCTACTTTATGGTCCAACTCCTACATCCATACATAACTAGTGGAACAACCATAGCTTTGACCAAATGGACCTTTGTTGGCCATGTAATGTGTCTGCTTTTTAACATGCTTTCTAGGTTTGTGATTGCTTTTCTTCCAAGGAGCAAGCATCTTTTAATTTCATGGCTGCCGTCACCCTCTACATTGATTTTGGAGTCCAAGGAAATAGTCTCTCCCTGTTACCATTGTTTCCCCTTTTATTTGCCATGAAGAGATGGGACTGGATGCCATGATCTTACCTTTTTGAATTTTGAGTATTAAGCCAGCTTTTTCACTCTCCTGTTTCACTTTCATCAAGAGGCTCTTTAGTTCCTCTTTGCTTTCTGCCATCAGGGTGCTGTCATCTGCATATCTGAGATTATTGATATTTCTCCTGGCAATCTTGATTCCAGGTTGAGCTTCATCCAATCTGGCATTTTGCATGATGTTATCTGCATATAAGTTAAATAAGCAGGTGACAATATACAGGCTTGATGTACTCCTTTCCCAATTTGGAACCAGTTCACTGTTCCATATCCAGTTCTAACTGTTGCTTCCTGACCTGCATACAGATTTCTCAGGAGGCAGGTCAGGTGGTCTGGTATTCCCATCTCTTGAAGTATTTGCCACAGTTTGTTGTGATCCACACAAAGCCTTTAGCATAGTCAATGAAGTGGAAGTAGATGTTTTGTGGAATTCTCTTACTTTTTCAGTGATCCAGCGGATGTTGGCAATTTGATCTCTCATTCGTCTGCCTTTTCTAAATCCAGCTTGTACATCTGGACGTTCTCAGTTCACATACTGTTGAAGCCTAGCTTGAAGGATTTTGAGCATTACCTTGCTGGCATGTAAAATGAGTTCAATTGTGCAGAAGTTTGAACATTCTTTGGCATTGATCTTCTTTGGCATTGGAATGAAAACAGACCTTTTCCAGTCCTGTGGCCACTGCTGAGTTTTCCAAATTTGCTGGCATATTGAATGAAGCACTTTAACAGCATCATCCTTTGTAATTTAAAATAGCTCAGCTGGAATTCCATCATCTCTACCTGCTGTGTTTATAGTGATGCTTCCTAAGACCCACTTGACTTCTCACTCCAGGATTTCTGGCTCTAGGTCAGTGGTCACACCATCAGGATTATCTCGTGTGATAAGATCTTTTTAGTATAGTTCATCTGTGTATTTTCACCACCTCTCCTTAATAGTCGTGTCCAATGCTTTGTGACCCCATGGACTATACAGTCTGTCGAATTCTCGAGGGCAGAATACTGGAGTGGGTAGCTCCAGGGGATCTTCCCAACCTTCCTAGGGTTTGAACCTAGGTCTCCTGCATTGCAGGCGGATTCTTTACCAGCTGAGCCACAGGGGAATCTCAGTATAGTTCGTCTGTGTATTTTCACCACCTCTCCTTATTATCTTCTGCTTTGTTAGGTCCATACTGTTTCTGTGCTTTATTGTGCCTGTCTTTGCATGAAGTGTTCCCTTGGTATCGCTCTTTCTCTTTTTTTCTTTTTTGGTTAATTTTTATTTTCTACTGGAGTAGAGTTGATCTCTGCTGTGTTTGTTTTAGGTTTACAAGAACATGATTCAGTTATACACAGATGTATATCTATTCTGCGTATCCAGGAGACTTCCCTGTGCTATTCGGTAGGTCGACTGGCATTATCTATATGGTAATAAATAGTGTGTTTTTGTTCATCGCAACCTCTCAAGGTCTCCCTGCCACTACATTTTTTTTTTTAAGTCGTAAGTTGGGTTTCTAAGTCTGTGAGTCTGTTTCTGTTTATAGTTAGTTAATCTGTATAAATTTATAGATTCCCCCTCTAAGTGATACTTCTTTCATCTCTGACTTCACTGAGTATGATACTTCTCAGTCCACTCATGCTTCTGAAAATGTCATTCATTCATTCATTCTTTTGGATGGCTGAGTGTATGCCAGTTTTGAGATGGACACGTGACTCTTCATTTCTCTATAGATGGAACTTCGGTCGATGCTCTGTCTTAGATATTGTCAATAGCACTGCCCTGAAAATTGAGGTGCAACTATCATTTTAAATCCTGATTTTCTCCGGGTCTAAGGCAAGGAGTGGGCTGGCCAGATCATGCGGTATGTCTATATTTAGTGTTTTAAGGAATTTCCATACTCTTTTCCTTGTGGCTGCACCCACTCAATTACACCCCCGCCCACAGTATAAGAAGATTCTCTGTGACCCTCGCCCTCAGCAGCAATTAACCTTTGTAGGATGCAGAGGATTCCTTTGTAGACCTTTTAGAAGATGGATATTCTGTGAGGTGTGAGGTGATACCTCATTGCAGTTTTGATTAGATTTCTCTAAAAGTGATCCTGAGAATCTTTTCATGTGTTTTATGGCCATCTGGATGCCTTCCTTGGAGACACATCCATTTAGATCTTTGCGGTTTTTCTATTGGATTGATAGGGGTTTTTTGCAGGTTTATCATGAGCTGCGTGAGCAGTTTCCATTTTGGGAGAGGAATTCATTAGTTTAAACGTCTGTTGCAAACATTTATTTTCCCATTCTGAGGGTTGTCTTTTCTTTCCTTTAGGTTGCCCTTGCAGTGCAAAAGCTTTTTAGGTGATGAGATGCCTTTTAAAAGTTTTGCTGTAGTTGTAATTATTCTAAGCATAGATTCAAAAAGAACTTGCTTTGATTCATGTCAAAGTGTGTTTGCCTATATTTTCCTCAAGAGGATTAGAGCAATCTTCCGTCCATTTAACTCTTCAAGCTATTTCGATTTTTTCTTCTGTAAGCAGTTAGGGAGAGACGTAAATTCTTTCCCTTTCCCCTTGTTTAAGGAAGCTCCTCCCTGTCCATCCTGACTGTTAACAGCTTACATTGCCAGCATCAGTGTAGGAGACTTCCCATGTCTCCACGTCCTCTCTTCCATTTTGTTAGTAAACCTCAGGACATAGGCCATTCTGAGCTCGGTGAGGTGAGATGGTCTTGTAGTTTTGATTTTAATTTCTTTAATAATTAGCAATGTGAGCATCTTTTCATGGCTTTATAGCCACCTGGATGTCTTCTGGGGAGAAATATCCATTTAGATCTTTGCCCTCCACCACTTTTTTAATTGAACAGCATGGGTTGTTTGCATATTTGGGGGATGAATTCCTTATTTCCACCTTGGTTGTAACATTTTTTTATCCTGAGGGTTATTTTGTTTTTCCTTTAGGGTTCCCCTCCTTTTGATCTCTGGTTCCTCTTCTTCTAAATCCACCTTGAACATCTGGAAGTTCTCAATTCATATACTGTTAAAGCCTCACTTGGAGAATTTTGAGCATTACTTTACTGGTGTGTGAGATGAGTGCAATTGTGCAGTAGTCTGAGCATCCTTTGGCATTCCCTTTCTTTCAGATTGGAATGAAAACTGACCTTTTCCAGTCCTGTGGCCACTGCTGAGTTTTCCAAATTTCCCTGCATATTGAGTGCAGGACTTTAACAGCATTATCTTTTAGGATTTGCAATAGCTCAGCTGGAATTCCATCACCTCCACTAGTTTGTTCATAGTGATGCTTTCTAAGGCCCACTTGACTTCGCATTCCAGGACGCCTGGCTCTAGGTGAGTGATCACACCATGGTGGTTGTCTTGGTCATTAAGGTTTTATAGGATAGTTCTTCTGTGTTTTCTTGCCACCTCTTCTTAATATCTTCTGCTTCTGTTAGGTTTTTACCAGTTCTGTCTTTTATTTTGCCCATTTCTGCATGAAATATTCTCCTGGTATCTCTAATTTTCCTGAAGCGATTTCTAGTCTTTCCCATTCTATTGTTTTCCTCTATTTCTTTGCACTGATCACTGAGGAAGGCTTTCTTATCTCTCCTTGTTATTCTTTGGAACTCTGCATTCAAATAGGTATATCTTTCCTTTTCTCCTTTTACATTTTTGATTTGCAGCTTTGATTTACATTTCTACAACATTTCACAAAGTTGAAAGCTTTTCATGTGACTTTTTTAAGAACAATGTGAGTAAAACTGAGCATTGGAGATCGGCCTCGTGATCTTTTGCCCTGATTTGATTCTTTTCCCCCAACGCACCTAGGGCATTTCTTCAGGCAGGTGTTTCTTCCTTAGAGCCCCTCAGTCCTGATGAAAATGAAGTGCCATCCGCACAAGATCTTCCGTTGCTGTTCCAAAAGCGGCCACAAGGCGGCAGCATTTCCTTATGCTGCACAATTAGGTATTTATCACAGTTAACTTTTATTTTCTATTGAAGTAGAGTTGATTTCTCTTGTGTTTGTTTTAGGTTGACAGGAACTTGTTTCAGTTATACATAGAGGTACATCTATTCTCCTCTTTTTCGGGGTCTTTTCCCATATAGGTTCTTTAAATGTGTTCAGTAGACTTCCGTGTGCTATTCAGTAGGTCCATTTCAGTTATCTATCTGACAATAAGTAGTGTGTAAGTAAGCCCCAATCTCTTATTGTTCCCCTTCCCCAACCTTAAAAAAAAAAAGTCGTAAACTCGTGTTTCTATCTGTGCCTCTGTCTCAGTTTATGAATTGGTTCACTTGAGGAATCTGTCGATTCTCCCTGTACGTCATCCTTTGCTTTCCCTCTCTGACTGGCTTCACTCAGTGTGATAAATCCCTCGGTCCATCCATGCTCCTGAAAATGACTTATTCTTTCATTCGTTTCGATGGCTGAGTGGACTGCAGTGTTTTGATGGACAATTTCCTTGTTATTTCTCTGTTGATGGACAGCTTGGTTTATGCTCTGTCTTGCATATTGTCAATAATGCTGCCCTGAAAATAGGGGTGCAACTATCATTTTCAGTTTTGATTTTCTACTGATCTAAGACCAGGAGTGGGCTTGCCAGACCATGCGGTAAGTCTGTTTAGTGTTCTAAGGAATCTCCATACTGCTTTCTTTTGTGGCTGCACACACCCCCCACCCCCCCCCCCCGCCCCGCGCCGTTTCCATCCCCGCCCACAGGGTAGGAGGAGTCCCTGTTTTCCTTGCCTTCTGCAGCATTTCATCCTTGGAGATCTTTTGGAGGATGGCTCTTCTGAGGGAGTCAGTGGTACCTGGTTGCAGTTTGACTGGCATTTTTGTAAGAGTGGTCCTGAGCATCTTGTCATGTGCTTTATGGACATCTGGGTGCCTTCTTTGGAGAAATATCCATTTAGATTTTTGCCAGTTTTTCTACTGGGCTGATTGCTTTTTTGATAATGAGCTGTGGGGGCTTCCCTGGTGGCTCAGCTGGTAGAGAATCCGCCTGCAAAGCAGGAGACCTGGGTTCCATCCCTGGGTTGGGAAGATCCCCTGGAGAAGCGAAAGTCGGCTCACTCCAGTATTCCAGCCTGGAGAATTCCATGGGCTGTACAGTCCATGGATCACAGAGAGTTGGACACAACTGATCAACTTGCACTTTCACTGTGTGAGCACTTTGCATCTTTGGAGATGAATTCCTTGTTTCTAACTTCAGTTGCAAATGTTTATTTTCCCATTCTGAGGGTTGTCTTTTTCATTCCTTCAGGGTTGCCCTTCCTGTGCAAAAGCTTTTCAGGTTAATGAGATGCCTTTTTAAAGTTTAGTTTTATTTTAAAATATTCTGAGTGTAGATCCAAAAAAAAAAAAAAAAAAATCTTGCTGTGGTTTATGTAAAGTGTGCGCTGCCTATATTTTCCTCTAGAGGTTTAGAGTAATTGTCCCTCCAGGTAACTTTATTAGATCTGGAGTTTGTCTGTAAGGAGTTAGCCAGAGATGTAAATTCTTTCACTTTTCCCTTGTTTAAGAAACCTCCACCCCATCCTCTATCGTGGCTGTTAACAACTTACATTCCCAGCATCAGTGTAGGAGGGCTCCCTTTTCTCCACAACCTCTCCAGCCTTTATTTTTTCTAATACTTTTTGACAGAGTCCATTCTGACCAGTATGAGCTCATACCTCATTGTAGTTTTGATTTACATTTCGATAATATTTCACAAAGTTGAAAGCTTCTCATGAGATATTTTTAATACCAGTGTGAGTAAAACGAGCTTCGGAGATCAGCCTCGTGATCGTTTTCCCTCTTTTGAAAAATTTCTCGGACGCACCTAGGACATTTCTTCAGGCAGGTGTTTCTTCCTTAGAGCCCCTCAGTCCTGGTGAATAGGAAGTGCCGTCAGCCCAGGATTTTCCGTTGTTGTACCAAAAGCGGCCACAAGACGGCAGCATTTGCTTATGCCGCACTATTATTTATTTCAGTGAATTTATTAACTGCTGTTAATTTTTATTTTCTATTGAAGTAGAGTTGATTTCTGCTGTGTTTATTTCAGGTTGACAGGAACTTGACTCAATTATACATAGCGGTATATCTATTCTGTTCTTTTCCGGAGTGTTTTCCCTTATAGGTTCCTTCAGTGTGTTTTGTACTTTCTTGTGCTATTCAGTAGGTTCATTCGGATGATCTGACAGTAAGTAGCGTGTATCTGTTAATCCTAGTCTTTTATTGTCTCCCTTCCCCAACCTTTTTTTTTTTTTAATCATAAACTTATGTTTCTAAGTCTGTGAGGTTGTTTCTGTTTATGAATTGGTTCATTTGAAGAAGTTATCAATTCCCCGTGGGTGTGATAGTTTGCTCTCTGTCTCAGACTGGCTTTGTTCAGTATTGTAAACTCTCAGTCCATCCATGCTCCTGAAAATGACGTTTTTCCATTTGTTCCAATGGCTGAGTGTATTCCAGTGTTTCGATGAACAGGTTCCTCTTTATGTCTCCATTGATGGACACTTTGGTTGATGCTCTGTCTTGGAGCTTCAATAGTGCTGCCCTGAAAACAGGGGTGCAATTATCATCTTCAATTATGCTTTTCTCTGGATATAAAGCAAGGGGTGGCCTTGCCAGATCAGGTAGTAAGTCTATGTTTAGTGTTGTAAGGAATGTCCATACTGTTTTCTTGTGGCCGCCCCCACCCATTTCCTTCCCTGCCCACAGTGTAGGAGGATTCCCTGTTCCCCTCGCTCTCGAAGAATTTAGCCTTTGTAAGTCTTTGGGGGGCTGTATGAGGGGTGTGAGGTGATATCTCATCGAAGTTTTAATTGACATTTCTGTAAGTGTGGTCCTGAGCATGTTTTCATGTGCTCTATGGCCATCTGGATGCCTTCTTTGTAAAACGTCTGTTTAGATCTTTGCCTGTATTCCTGCTGGGTTCGGTTTTTTGTTTGTTTTTTTTTTAATCTTGAGCTGCGTGAGCAGTTTGCATCTTTGGAGACGAATTCCTTATTTTTCACTTCAATTGCAAACATTTATTTTCCCATTCTGAGGGTTGTCTTTTTCTTTCCTTTAGGGTTACCCTTCCTGTGCAAAACCTTTTTAGGTTGATGAGGTGCCTTTTTTTTGTTGTTTGTTTAGTTTAGTTTTATTTTTAATAATTCTGAGTAAACATCCAAGAAGAACTTGTTGTGATTTATGTCAAAATGTGTTCTGCTTATATTTTCCCCAAGAGATTTAGAGGAATCATCCCTACGTAAAACTCTTTACTCGATTTGAAAGTCCTTCGTCTGTAAGCGGTTAGGGAGAGATGTAAATTCTTTCGCTGATCACAAGTTGAAGGAACCTCCACTCCGTCCTCTGTCGTGGCTGTTAACAACTTACAGCCCCAGCATCAGTGTAGGAGGGCCCCCTTTTCTCCACAATCTCTCCAGCCTTTATCGTTTTCAAGGCTTTTTGACAAAGGCTGTTCTGACCTTTATGAGCTGATATCTCCTTGTACTTTTTAAATTTACATTTCTGTAACATTTCACGATGCTGAAAGCTTTTCATGTGATATTTTTAAAAACAATGTGAGTAAAGCTGATCTTTTGAGATGGGCCGTGTGGTCACTGGCCCTGTTCTGAATCTTCCCCCAGCCCACCGAGGGCCTCGGCTGCGGACGGGTGCGTCTTCCTACAGCCCTCGGTCCTGATGCCTGTTAAGTGCCGGTCTGCAGTTTTCTCACTGTTGTTACCGAAAGCGGCCACATGGGGACAGCACATCACGCTCCGCTGTTTTGTTTTTGTTGGCTAAACTAATATTTATTTTATCTTGGAGTAGAGTTGATTTCCGTTGTTGTGCTTGTTTCAGGTTTACAGGAACTTGATTCAATTATATAGAGAACTGTATCTATTCTTTTTCTGGTTTGTCCTAGGTCGGTTCTTTCAGTGTTTTCCATAGACTTCTCTGTGTTATTCAGGAGGTCCTTTTGGATTATCTACCTGATAATACGTTATAAGTATATGTTAATCCAAACCTCTTAATGTCTCCTTCCCTGTACCTGTTTTTTTTTTTTTTAATAATCATAAGTTGGTTTTCTAAGTCTGAGAGTCTGTCTTTATAAATTCTTTCATTCGTATGAATTTATAGATTCCACCCGTGATATATTTCTTTCCCTTCCTGACTGACTTCACTCACTACGATAAACCTCGGTCCATCCATGCTGCTGACAATTATATTTTTCTGCTCTTTCTGACAGCTGAGTGATTCCCGTGTGTAGATGGGTCAGTGATTTTTATTCCTCTATCGATGGACATTTCGACTGATGCTCTTTATTGTGCTGGGCTTAGTCGCTCAGTCGTGTCTAACTCTCTGGGACCCCATGGACTGTAACGCGCCAGGCTCTGCTGTTCTTGGGGATTCTCCAGGCAAAAATACCGCAGTCGGTTCTCACGCCCTCCTCCAAGGGATCTTCCCAACAGGGATCGAACCCAGGTCTCCCGCATTGCAGGCAGATTCTTTATCAGCTGAGCCACTGGGGAAGCCCTCTATTAATTACTGTCAATATTGCTGCCTTGAAAATAGGGTTGTAAGTATCATTTTAAATTAGGTTTTCTGCGGATCTAAGGCAATGGGTGGGCTTGCCCAAACATGAAATAACTATGTGTAATGTGTTTCAGCAATCTTCACCGGAGAAGGCAATGGCAACCCACTCCAGTACTCTTGCCTGGAAAATCCCATGGATGGAGGAGCCTGGTAGGCTGCAGTCCATGGGGTCACTAAGAGTCAGACATGACTGAGCGACTTCACTTCCACTTTTCACTTTCATGCATTGGAGGAGCAAATGGCAACCCACTCCAGTGTTCTTGCCTGGAGAATCCCAAGGACGGGGGGCCTGGTGGGCTGCCATCTATGGGGTCACACAGAGTTGGACACGACTGAAGTGACCCAGCAGCAGCAGCAGCAGCAGCAATCTTCACATGGCCTTCTTTCATTGCTGCCCCTGCCCATTTACATCCCCGCCCACAGTGTAGGAAGACTTCTTGTTTGCCTCGCCTTCCGCATCATTTCAACTTCGTAGAGCTTTTGGAAGATGGCCATTCTGAGGGGTGTGCGTTGATACCACGCTGCAGCTTTGATGGGCATTTCTCTAACACTGATGCGAATCATCTTTTCCTGTGCTCTATGGCCATCTGGATGCCAGCTGAAGACAAAGGCCTATTTAGACCTTTGGCCTATTTTTCTATTGATTGATTTTTGATGTTGAGCTGAATGAGCTGTTTGCATGTTTTGGGAGGTGAATAAATTGTTTTTATTTTTATTTTTAATACAAATTAATTTATTTTAATTGGTGGCTAATGACAATACTGTATTGGTTTTGCCATACATCAAAATAAATCTGCCACGGGTGTACACGTGTTCCAAATCAAGTGTAACCATTTTTCCCAATTTAAGTGTTGTCTTTTTCTTTCATTTAGGGTTGCCCTTGTTGTGCTAAAGCTTTTGAGGTTAATGACATTACTTTTGTTGATGTTTTGTTGTTGCTGTTGTTATCCTAAGAGGGAAACCAAGAACTCGGTGTGATTTATTTCAAAACCTGTCTTGCCCATATTTTCCTCAAGAAGTTTAGAGTATCCATCCCTCCATTTAGTTCTTTCATCGATTTGGAGTTTCTTTTCTGGATGAGGTTAGGGAGAGATGCAATTTCATTCACTTTTCACTTGTTTCAGGAGCCTCCACACGATCCTCTGCTCTGGCTGTTAACAATGGACATTACTAGCATCAATGTAGGAGAATTTCTTTTTCTCCAAAACCTCTCCAGCATTTACTGTTTGTAGAGTTTTTGACACGAGCCATTCTGACTAGGACTAGCTCATTCCTAGTTGTTGTTTTTATTTGAATTTCTCTAAAATTACTTCATGTTGAAAGGTTTCCATTTGATTAAAAAAAAAAAAAAACAGTGTGATTAGAACTGGCCTCTCAAGATTGGCCTCTCGACTGTCTGCCCTGTTTTGAATTCTTTTCCCTGGACCCTCCCGAGGACGCGAGTTGAGGAGAGGTGTGTTTTCCTTACATCCCCTCGGTCCATCCTGCTGCCGCCAATGCCACTTTCTCCTTCTGTTGCTGGTTGAATGTATTCCGGTGTCTAGATGGACCAGTTACCTTCATTTCTGTACCGATGGACATTTTGTCGGACACTCTGTCTTCAATATAGTCAATAGTGCTGTCCTAAAAATAAGGGTACACGCACATATCATTTAAATTGTTTGTTTTTTCCGGAATTAAGGCAAGGAGTTGGCTTCCAAGGCATTAGTAACTCCATGTCTAATGTTTTAAGGAATCTCCATGTTTTCCTTCTTGGTCACACCCACCCATTTATATCCCTGCCCCAAGGGTAGAATGATTCCTTTTCCCCCTGCTCCTGGCAGAGTTTAATCTTTGTAGATCTTTTGGAGGATAGTCACTCTCAGTGATTTTTAGCTGACACCTCATTGTAGTTCTGATTTGCATTTCTCCAATCATTAGGGATGCTGAGCATCTTTTCATGCACCTTATAGAGATCTGGATACATTCTTTGGGAAAATATCCATTTAGATCTTTGGCCCATTTCTGTTGTGTGTGTGTGTGTGTGTGAGTGTGTGTGTGTGTTTTTGAGCTGCATGTGCCATTTGCTTGTTTTGCAGATGAATTACTTGTTGATATATTTCCTTGCAAACTTTTTTTCCACTCTGTGTTTTGTCATTTTCTTTCATTATGGTTTCCCTTGCTGTGTAAGTGCTTTTAAGGTTAATGAGGTCCCTTGCTGAGTTTTTCTTATTTCTATTTTTCATTATTCTAAGAGGTGGATCCAGAGGGAATTTGCTGTGATTTATGTCAAAGCCTGTTTTTCTTATGCTTTCCTCTAATGGTAGGGAGTAATTGTCTCTCCATTTAGTTCTTTAACTAATTTGGAGTTTTTCTTTAAATGGGTAGGGAGTGTTGTAATTTCATTCCCTTTTTGCTTGTTTAAGGACCCTCCTCCCTGTCCTCTGTCCTGGCTAAAAACAAGTTACGTTGGCCTCTTGACCATCTGCCCTGTTTTGAATTCTTTTTTCCAGGACCTATCTCTCCAGTAGTCATGTATGGATATGAAAGTTGGACTGTGAAGAAGGCTGAGCGCTGAAGAATTGATGTTTTTGAACTGTGGTGTTGAAGAAGACTCTTGAGAGTCCCTTGGACTGCAAGGAGATCCAACCAGTCTAGTCTGAAGGAGATTGTTAGGTACGTAGAATAGGGAAAAGGAGTCCAAAATGGCAGTGGCTGAAAGACAAGGAAGGGAAAAGCTCACAAAAATAGAACAAAAGAAGGTCCCAGGACCAGAGTGAAGACTTCAGGTAGAACAAACAGCACTCCTGGCTAAGCCCAATTTGCAAAGGGCAGGCCCAGGGGGAGGAAAACATATGAAAGGAGGAGCCAAAGTGCTTTCTCTCTCTCTCCCTCTCTCTCTCCCCCTCCCCCATGCGCTCCTCCACTCTCTTCACTTCAAATCTTTGGGTTGGCATGCCCTCACACTTTGAGGATGGATTCTCCTGCTATCTTCTAAATAAAATAGAGCTGTAACACTCATTTGCCTAAGAGCTATAACATGGTTTGTCCAAGATCCGAGAGCTGTGATGTGCTGAGGGCTTTAATGTCTGTTGCTCCAAATCTTTGCTGTGATGAGACAGAGAACTGAGGAACATACACTCGCGTGACATCTATCGTGCCGTGACTTGGATATGACCTGGCTGAAACAACCTCCGCGGGGAAGAGGCCAAGCACAGCAGGAGCCCAACTCAGCGAAGCTCCCTCACTAGAAGCGGAAGCGAAGAAATGCAGTGCAGGGGAAGGCCCATCATGGAGGAAACCGGGACAGCGAGAAACAAACTCAGCAGAAAGTCACTCAGCAGAAAGGCACACAGCCCAGTCTCAGATCCCAGAAGACCTCTGATTAAGGTAAGAGGTGCTCGCTGGAGGGACATGCCTAACGAAATCTTTATTCCTTTACAATCTCTCATTTCTTGTTTCCTCAAACCTCCTGCAAACGGGCGGGCGGCAGGGGGCACAACTGAGGGACTCTGGAGAGGCTGCTCCTCAGCATGTCCCAACGGCGCTATCTGCTGAGCCCCAGTAGCTGTTACACAAGCTGGTGGGGGTTCTTCTGTCCTTTCTCTTCTCTGTGCCAAGGATCAGACCAATGAAATTGTGAGCACTGGTCAGATATTTAGCAAATTTTCCAGCGGGCTATGAAGGAGATTCCTTGGCACGTTTTTCCCACTGCTTTTTCCTCCTGTCCTTCAGCTCTCTTCCGGGACTCAAGCTCAGCCAAAACTAATGAAACCCAGGCTCTGATGTCTCATTGCAAAAATTCATTGAGAGACAAAGAGGTGGATTTGTTAGGATCCAGGGAGAAGCCACTCTTCAGGGTGTGAACCATTGCCAAGGGCAAGGGCTGGGGCCACAGCATTAGGCCTGGCTAGGTTTGGTGAGGGGGTGGAATTCATATGCTAATGAGTGGGAGGATCATCCCTGCCATTGGGGAACCACCCACTCCTCCCTCTTTTGACACTGCCTTGGAGCTGTCCTGCCACCTCTGGGTGTGTCTGTTGGTTTATAGATTGGGGATTAAGTACTTTTGACTTGTCATCTTGGACCCAATTGGCTTTAATTGGTTTACATTATCCCCTTGTGCTATGTCATTCTTTCAAAGGTTGTGCTCTGCCCCCTTCCCTCCTTTTCCATGCCCTTTGCTTGACCCCATCCAGACCCACAAGGTTGCCTCTACAATCTTCTGGAGAGACAACCAGAAAATAGCTGGCCTTTGGAGGGAAAAAATCTATAATATCCAACCCTCTAATCCTACCCAGTACTGGTCACACTGGAGACCTTGGGGATGCCTAACTTCAGTCCTGGGGTCCCAGGAGGTCATCACGCCTTGGCATGCCTAGGGATCTGGTCCTGGAAAGGTTGTCACACCTCAACATGCTCAAGAATCTGCTAGTTCCAGGAGTCCCAGGAGGTCATCACTCCTTGACCTGCCTAGGGATCTGGCCCTCGAAAGGTTGTCACACCTCAACCCACTTGGGGATCCGCTAGTCCTAGGGGTCCCAGGAGGTCGTCAAGCCTCGACCTGCCCAGGAATTTGATCTCTAGGAGGCTGTCACACCTCAGCCTGCCTGGGGAGCTGCACCCTGACCCGGGGACGCCTGGCTCTCAGGTTTCAACAGTTCTGGGTAGGATAAGCTTCAGAAAGACTGATCCCTAAGGAAGTCCACCCATGAAAATCGAAAGGGGTCTTTTTCTCCCTGTCATGACTGTCTTTCAAATGGAAAATAACCAATCCACTTCCCGGCAGACGTCCTTGAGGTGCATCCTTGATAACTGGAAGCTGTTTGACCCTCTAGATCTAAGGAGAAGTCGCTTGAAATTCTTTTGTGCCACTGCGTGGCCACAGTATCCACTGGCAGATGAAGAACACTGGCCTGAGGGTGGGACTTTAAATTACAATACCATCCTGCAATTAGAATTATTCTGTAAAAGACAAGGGAAAAGGACAGAGATCCCCTATGTCCAAATTTTCTTCTGACTAAGAGTTATGAAAGAACTCTGTGTTAAGTATGGGATTGTGGTACGCCCTAAAAGTGAGCCCACTAGGCAAATGGTGGTAGGCACAGGCAACCAAGAAAAGGAACCCCCTCGTGAAGGCTCACCTCCCACAGCTCCCGAGTCACCTGGTGCTCCTTCCTTATATCCAAACGTGCCCCCATATTTGGGAGCATCCCCTCCACAAAAGCCAGCTCGAGTGTGTCCCTTAGTTGAAACTGGAGGATAACTCAGACCAACCCAGGTCCATAAGCCCTTCTCCCTCTTAGAACTAAGACAGATCAAACAAGATCTGGGAAGCTATACAGATCACCCAGGCAAATATATAGATACATTCCAACATATTACCTCGGCCTTTGACTTGATGTGGAAAGACGTCATGGTCATAATTAGTCAAATTTTATCTGACCCTGAACATACTAGGGTCTTAAAGGAGGCCCGGAGGTATGCAACAGGGCATCACATGTCCAGTGATAGATACCCAGTAGGGGAAACTGCAGTCCCCTCCTCCGATCCTAATTGGAATTATAACGACCCTGGGCACATCTGGGAAAGAGATCATTTTCTAATCTGTGTGAAGGCAGGACTGAAAGCAGTCCAACAAAAAGTAATTAGCTATGCCCGGGTCTCAGCAATAACTCAGGAGCCCAATGAGAACCCCATTGCCTTTCTGGAAAGGCTGAAAGAGGCACTCCAAAAGTTTACCAATCTGGACTTAGACTCTTACGAGGGACAGGTGATTTTAAAGGACAAATTCCTGTCTCAATGTGCATAAGATATCAGAATTAAGTTACAACAGCTACAACAGCAGGACCCTGCTGCCTCTTTAGAAGAGATGGTCCAGACAGCCACCAATATCTTTTATAACAGAGAACAGGAGAAGGAGGCCAAGGCCCAGGAGAAGGAGAGAAAGAAAGAGACAAGGCATGCCCAGATGCTGGCTGCCCTCCAAAGAAGCCCTATGGCAAACCCCGAGTCTTTGAAAGACAAGGCAAGAGACAAATGCCTGATCTGTAGACAAGAAGGGCATTGGGCCAAAGAGTGTCCAAACTGTGACAAGTCTCCTAGAACGGCTTGCCACAAATGCCATCAATGGGGACATTGGGTGGCACTCTGCCCTTGGGACCCAAGAGCCTCAAGGTCAAGTGCCAAGCCTACCCTCACAATGGTTCAAGAGGACTGAAGTGGCCCACTCCAGCCAGCCCGCCTGTCACAGATAACCATCACGGGGCTGGAGCCAAGGGTGCAACTGGATGTGGCAGGTAGGTCCAAAACTTTCTTGGTTGACATAGGGGCTACCTACTCTGTCTTGATCTCCTACTCCAGACCTTTTTCTCCCAAACCTGTACCATTTTGGGTGCTACAGGAAAAGCAACTACTAAAATGATCACTGGAGCACTTCTTTGTTCCTGGGATGGACAAATATTTTCCCACCAGTTTCTGGTCGTCTCTGAGTGTCCTACTCCCTTATTGGGAAGAGATATACTCACTAAACTGGGACCACCCTTGTGATGGGAAGTTTTTCAGCCCCTAGAGCTTTACAGCTCCTGGTTACTACTGAAGAACCCATAACACAATCAATAGAGAGGGACCAAAAACCATGGGAAGACAAAATTAACCCCCAGGTGTGGGACCAGGGGATTGCTGGACGAGCCCACCAAGCAGAACTGGTCATCATTGTCCTCCGAGATCCCACTCGGTTTCCTAACCAGAAACAATACCTGCTCAGAACAGAGGCTCGGGAGGGACTACAGCCTTTAATAAATAAATTCCTTGCTTGTGGGCTATTGGTCACTACCAGTAACACCCCAATCCTCTCAGTAAAGAAAAATGACAGAACCTGGTGAATGGTTCAAGATCTCCTGATCATAAATGAAGCTGTAGCCCCCCTCCATCCCACAGTACCCAATACTTAAGTAATCTTGAGAGAAATCCCACCCAGCGCCAAGTGGTTTACAGTCTTGGATCTCAAAGATGCATTTTTTTGCATACCACTAGCTAAATAAAGCCAATACTTTTTGCCTTGAGTGGGAGGCCCCAGGAGAAAAACACCAACAGATGACTTGGACAGTATTACCTCAGGGGTTCAGAGATAACCCCCACCTGTTTGCACAGGCCCTTAGCCAGGATCTCCTAGATCTGGACCTGCGACCTAATGGGAAAATATTACAATATGTAGATGACCTACTAATCTGTTTTCCAGACAAGAAAAGTACCCAACAACACACAATTCAGGTTCTAAACTTCATGGCAGAAAGTCTCCCATGCTAAGGCACAAATGGTCGAGACAAAGGTCATTTACCTGGGAGTTCAGATAACACACGTGTCCAGGAGGCTGTCCTCTGATCGAGTACAAGGAATCCTCCAGTTGCCCTCCCCCACGACTCAAAAACAATTGCGAGCTTTCCTGGGGCTAACTGGATATTGTAGAATCCAGATACCCAACTATGGTCTAATTGCCCAGCCCTTATATGAAAGCTTAAAGGGATGAGATGATTCAATCCCACTGATATGAGGAACTCCTCAAAAGAAGGCAGAGGCTACACTAAAACAGGCCTTAACTCGATCACCTGTCTTGAGGTTGCCAGACCCAGAAAAAGCATTCCAACTTTATGTCCATGAAAGAGAGGGAATAGCTTTGGCAGTGTTAACTCAAAGGTTGGGATCTGAGCCCCAGCCTATAGCTTACTTATCCAAAAAGCTCGATCCAACTAGCTGAGGCTGGCCCCCCTGCCTTCGAAACCTTGCAGCTATTGCAATCATGATAGAAGATGCTTTAAAACTCTCCTTTGGGGGCAAACTAACTATTTTTACCAGCCACCAAGTAAAACAACTCCTAAATGGGAGAGGCCATTTATGGATGTCTGATCAAAGAATCCTCAGATATCAAGTAATGCTGATGGAAAATCCAGGCCTCACTATATCCCCTTGTGAGGTTCTTAACCCAGCCACCCTCCTGCCTATCCCTGAGGGCTCTCTCCCCTTTCACTCTTGTCTAGAAACCTTGGACCACTGGACAAAACCCCGAGAGGGATTGTCAGAAGATGCTCTGACCAATCCTGAGAAAATCTGGTACACTGATGGAAGCAGCTTTGTCTTGGATGGAAAAAGAAGAGCTGGGTATGCAGTAGTCCCCAATTTTGAGACCATAGAGGCTAAGGCTCTGCCACCAGGTACTTCAGCCCAATTAGCTGAGCTCATAGCCCTGACTCGAGCTTTAGAGCTGGGGAAAGGAATAAGAATAGCCATTTATACTGATTCTAAGTATGCCTTTCTGGTGCTACATGCACATGGCTGCTATTTGGAAAGAAAGGGGCCACTTGACCACGCGAGGGTCCCCAATCAAATATGGTGATCAGATTCTTCGACTCTTGGAGGCAGTCCAACTGCCCACTGAGGTTTCAGTCTCCCACTGTAAAGGACACCAAAAAGGGAGCACAGAAGTGGCACGAGGGAACCAAGCAGCTGATCAGGCAGCTAGGAGAGCAGCATTACAGAACCATGACCTAATAGGGGTTGCCGCCTTAGTTCCACAGACTAATTTGCCAGAAACTCCTTCATATACTGAAGGTGAGACCCTTAAAGCTAAAAGCAAGGGCTTTCAAGAAGATCATATGGGAAAGTTCCAAAAGGAGGGACTCCTTTTTTCTGCCTGGGAACCTCCAATGGAAGTTGGTTAACTCCTTACATGCCACTACTCATTTAGGAGAAAAGGCCCTCCAGAGATTATTAGAAAGGTCCTTCAGAGGAATAGGCTTCCAAACAACTATAAGACAGGTGGTGTCCTCTTGTCCCACTTGCCAATTAAACAACCCCCAAGTAGCTCGAAGACCCCAGCTGGCCCAGCCCAATCCAACGACGTGCGACCTACCCAGGAGAGGACTGGCAGATGGACTTCACCCAGATGCCAGTGTCTCAAGGGTATAAATACCTATTAGTCATGATAGATACATTCACAGGATGGGTTGAAGGCTTTCCCACCCGGACTGAGAAGGCTGAGGCGGTGGTAAAAAAAAAACTGCTCTATGAAATCATTCCAAGATTTGGTCTGCCCAGGTCATTACAAAGTGACAATGGGACATCATTTCCTTCTAAGGTCACCCAAGGGGTCTCGAAAGCATTGGGCATTACTTATCTCCATTGTGCCCGGAGGCCTCAATCTTCGCGAAAAGTAGAAAGAGCCACTCAATTCTTAAAATCAGCAATAAAAAAATAACCCAGGAGACCTCCCTGGGATGGAAGGGGGCTTTACCAATAGCTCTCCTCTGCACCCGCATTGCCCCTAAGGAACAGCTTGGTCTTAGCCCTTATGAGATGTTATATGGGAGACCTTCTGTTTATGTCAATGACTTCTTCCTAGATCCAGAGGTTCAGATCCTCCAGTCTTATACCATGGCCATTGGGCAATTCCAACAGGATATACGCTTGTGGGGTATAAACCAGGACCCAGAAGATTCTAAGGAGTCACCACGAAATGCTCCAGGGACTCAAGTCCTAATTAAAGTTTGGAAAGATGGGTCCCCAAAAGCTCAACTCCAGCCCACATGGAAGGGCCCTTACCCTGTAATACTTTCTACCCCCACAGCAGTCAAGGTACCAGGGCATGACTCCTGGTTTCACTACTCACGAGTCAAGCTGTGGAAAAAAACAGAAGAGGACATTCAATACACCTGTGAGCCCCTCGGAGATCTCAGATACCTATTCAGGACTACCAATGAGTGCCATTCTAATGAACACTCCCAAAATCTAGTTTCTGAGAATAAGATTTCTCAAGATAGCTCTAAAAAGCCAACACAGCTTGACAGAGATTATACTCCAAAACAGACAGGAGATAGATCTTCTGATCCCTGAACAAGGAGGGACTTGAGCTATCCTGGCAATGTGAATTAATGCTTTTGAACTGTGGTGTTGGAGAAGACTCTTGAGAGTCCCTTGGACTGCAAGGAGATCGAACCAGTCCATTCTGAAGGAGATCAGCCCTGGGATTTCTTTGGAAAGAATGATGCTATAGCTGAAGCTCCAGTATTTTGGCCACCTCATGCGAAGAGTTGACTCATTGGAAAAGACTCTGATGCTGGGAGGGATTGGGGGCAGGAGAAGAAGGGGACGACAGAGGATGAGATGGCTGGATGGCATCACTGACTCAATGAACATGAGTCTGAGTGAACTCCGGGAGATGGTGATGGACAGGGAGGCCTGCCCTGCTGCGATTCATGGGGTCGCAAAGAGTTGGACACGACTGAGCGACTGAACTGAACTGAACTGAACTGAACTGATGTGTATTCGTACACATTTAACTTAGAGAATTTAGAAATGCTACATCAAAACTGGTCATTTTAGAATTGCAGATGATTGACTAAAAACTGCAAAACTTGTCAATTTGTCAATTAATCTGTTTTGTCTATTTTTCATGGAATTCATTTCCTTAAATGTCAGGAGGTTACATTTTTTAAGGAACTTCCACACTGTCGTCCCCCCATGCCTGCCCCAATTTACATTCCCTCCAGCCGTGTAGGAGGTTCCCTGACCTCCAAGCCTCTTCAGCGTTTATGATATTATTATGGGCTCTTTGCCAATTGTTATTCTGACTGACATGAGATGACGCATCATTGTAGCTTTGTTTTGCATTTCTTATTGTTTAGCGCTGATGAGCATCCTTCATTTGCCTCTTGCCCATCTAAAAGAGCAAGTTGCCCCATCCAGGCTCAGCAGTTGTGGCACACAGGCTTAGTTGCCCCAAAGCATGTGGAGTATTCCTGGACCAGGGATCAAGCCCATGTCCCCTGCACTGTCAGATGGATTCTCCACCACTGGGTGACCTGTCTATTTAGCTTTTTTTCCTTTTGAGATGCCTATATATTTTGTATTGGAATATAATTGCTTTACAATGTTGTGTTAGTTTCTGCTGTACGACATCATCAATCAGCCATAAGTATACATGAATCTGCTCCCTCTTGAACCTCCCTCCCGTGATCTCCATTTCACCCCTCTGGTCAGCACAGAGCACCAAGCTGAGCTCCCTGTGCTATCCAGCAGCTTCCCACTAGCTCCCTGTTTTAACCATCAGTTCAGTTCAGTTCATTTCACTTGCTCCATCATGTCCAAGTCTTTGTGATCCCATGGACTGCAGCACGCCAGGCCTCCCTATTCATCACCAACTCGCAGAGTTTATTCAAACTCATGTCCATTGAGTCGGTGATGCCATCCAACCATCTCATCTTCTGTCGTCTCCTTCTCCTCCCCACTTCAATCATTCCCAGCATCAGGCGCTTTTCAAATGAGTCAGCTTTTCTCATGAGGTGGCCAAAGGACTAGAGTTTCAGCTTCAGCATCAGTCCTTCCAATGAAGACCCAGGACTGATCTCCCTTAGGATGGACTGGCTGGGTCTCCGTGCAGTCCAAGGGCCTCGCAAGAGTCTTCTCCAGCATTTCAGCCATGGTGGTGTATGTGTGTCAGTGGGGCTCTTCAGTTTGTCCCCCTATTCTTCTCCTGCTGAGAGAGTAACAGGCAGAAAGGCCAGGGGTCTCCAAATGGAGAAAATAGCCTGCAAGTGTCAGACATTTTTATCTCTCTTAAGGGCAGGAAGAAACAAACTAGTGATTTTTTTTTTTCCCTTCTCTATACAAATTTAAAAGAAGGTTTCTCTTAAAATTCTGTGTTGCCATAATGACACCTGGTTTCACTTGAAGTTAACCATTGCCCTTTTTCTTATGAAAATGTTTATCTTAAACTATGCTAATGTACTATACATTTACTCCAAACTCTGTCTTCAAGTCGGTTCCACCTTTTGGGCTCAGAACCTACTTGATAAACCAGTATGTTATACTCCGATATCAAAGTTCCTCTAATCTATGTAAACGACACTATTTGTATGGTGCTCTGCCCTTCTTCAAGATTCAAGTTAATCCTTTTATTGCCCAAGATGAGCCATTTGGTGCCAAGATTATCCCAAAATACATCTTATGGGTGAGGGGCCTGGTGCCATTCTGAGTTTTGAGACATTCCTTTCTTTCATTAACAGACTGCTGGTGACTATATAACATCCAGCTAAAGACTAGCAGGGGGGTACTCTCTCTGCCCCCTTCTGATGCCTATGTCAGAAGCTTTCTCTATCTCCTTTATACTTTAATAAAACTTTATTACACAAAAGCTCTGTGCGATGAAGTCTTGTCTCTGGCCCTGGATTGAATTCTTCTCCTCTGGGGGCCAAGAATCCCGGTGTTGTGATTCAACAACAACCTTTCATCTTGCCATGGCCACACATCTGTTCTCTATATTTGTGCAAATATTGTCTTAACAGATATATATGGAATCTGAAAAAAAAAAAAAAAAAACAGTGTTGATGAACTTATTTACTGAGCACGAATATAGGCGCAGAGTTAGTTCTTAAGGCATAAAATACATGGACAATCATGCCATGCATTTTACGAAGTGAAAGAAGCCCATTCAAAAATTCTACAGAAAATAGGAATTTTACAATATGACACTTTGGTGTAGGTAAATATTCATATGTGCTCAGTTGTGTCAAAGTCTTTGTGAGCCCAGGGGCTGTAGCCCGCCAGGCTCCTCTGTCCATAGATTTCCCAGGAAAGGATACTGGAGTGGGTTTCTATTTCTTCCTCCAGGGGATCTTCCTGACCCAAGGATTGAACCCGCATCACCTGAATGTGCTGCATCGGCAGGTAGAAAGTTCTTCCCACTCAGTCACCTGGGAATCTAGTAGGAAATATAGAAGAGATTAAAAAGGTCTGTGGTTGCCATCAGTTTGAAAGGAGGGACTCTGAATATCCTAAATCTAGAGAACTTTCAGAGCCGTGAAATAATTTGTGTTAAACTGTTGTGATGGACACATGTTATTATACATTTATCCAGAGGTATGGAGTGCACATCCCTAAAAGAGAAACATAAGGGTAAACTAAAGAGTTTGTCTATTTACTCTCCTTGTAGATTCATCAGTGGTAACAAATGCTCACTCTGGTGGGGGAAAGGTAAGGAGGGAGATTGTCCATGTGTGGGAACAAGAGGTATATGGGAAATGTCTATACCTTATTCTCAATTCTTCTGTAAAACTAAATCTTCTATAAAGTTGGTACTGGTGCATGCACACTGAATATTTTTTAGAATATGTAATATTAGAAAGATGGACATGCTTCTATCTTTAATTTTTCCTTAGTCATTATACTTTAAAGCTGTGAGAAAATAGAGCTCTCTAAATGGAGCAGACAACAAACTGTAGCAGTTGATTCATAAAACCTAGAAAAACACACACAGGAAGTAGAACAATGCTCTCACGTGTTAATTCATGTGTAATGTAACTTATGACAACACCGATCATTATTTCCTTGGTTGGTCATCAGATAGCATTTAGGGCATCATTTTCAAAGGCATTTGTCTCTGCCCACACACACTTGTTAACCTAGCGTGTCCTGCTCAGTTCAGTTCAGTTCAGCTGCTCAGTCCTGTCCTACTCTTTGTGACCCCATAGACTGCAGCTCACCAGGCCTCCTGCTGCCTCCGGCTTATTGTCAAAGAAAGCTGTGATGGAAACACCTCCAGCCTCTTGGTCTCTGAAGTTGGAGGTGCCACAGCTGCAGAGAGGTGGTCAAAATGCAAATCATTTTGTGAAAACCTGTGTCCCCAGGCTGCAGAGGAGGGTGAAAAAACTAAGGACATCTTTGGGAAGAATTCTGCAAGTAAAGTCTGGCAGGAACCCAAGACCCCCAGGTGATTCCCACCAAACACTCACCTCTCCCCTCCCCTCCCTCAAGGGCTCAGGCACAGGCGAGGACCACCACACCCATCCTAGAAAGAGCCCCTCCCCAGGGAGTCAGGTTGACCTTTGCTTCTAGAAGTTCTCGCCCTAAATCCTCCCTTCCTGAGGTCTCAGATGTGCCAAATGTGAGGTTTTCCTCAGGGCTCCTGAATCTAGGTCTTCCTCTTGCATTTTTTCAAAACCCTGGTAGGCTGGGTCAGGTAGCCCAGAAGTAGGGTCCATTGTCTCTGGTAAATTGTAGTGAGGCCTGCTCTCTGTAATGCAAAAAGGTAGGAGTGGAACTAGCTGGGAAGACCTGCAATAGAGTGGAGCACCAGGATGTGATTAGCATATCAGGTTAGTCTTGATTGCCCACTACAGATCAGGAACACAGAAAGTCAGCAAAGAGCTCAGAAATGGGTGAGAAAAACAAGAAAACCATTTCTTCTTTTTCACTGCAGCAGTTGCAGGTTAAACGGCTGTATGGATGTCTTTGAAGGTATTTTCTCAACATGCAGATGTGAGTTTGAGATGTCATATCCCCATAGAAGACGCAGAGCAGGAGGAAGAAGAGGAGGAAATGGCAGCTTCTCAGGTAATTGTCCTGTCCGGGGTCTGGGGCTGTGTCTGCTTTTCCTCCTGAAATGCCTCAATGGAGAATCTGCAAACCTTTAGTTCTCTTCTTCTAAGTTTTCTGCCTGGAGTGTTTATTATCACCTTCTTATTTTTACCTTTTTTTTTTTTTTTTTAATAGTGAAAACCAGCTCTTCAGGTTTCTTCTCCCTCATATTCCAGAGCCTTTTCTCCATTGTCTGTATCTTGGCTTTCTATAGAGCATGATGAATTCTCAACATGAAATAGTGACATTCAATGTTGGATACATTCCCTTTGTGAGAGATCAGTACGGAGGCACCGGTATCTGAGATTCCCATTAGGATGTGGTTCAGTGTTACAATCTTAGGGAAGTCAGGGAAATGCCCTGATGAATGTTCTCTAACTCTCTAACCTCTGATGTTCACTGGTTCAGGTGCTTCTGTGAGATTTCCACACTATGAAATTCATTTTTCTTTCTTCTTCTTTTTTTGGTCTTGATTAAGGGTCTTGGAAAGAAAAAGCAATGGATATGCCTATCACAGTTAATGAGGAAATGCCGTATCTTCTTAGTTATTCTTTGCCTTGAAAAATGAACACTGTCAGCTAAAACAGATGTACAATTTGAGAGATGTGAATTAAGTTTTATTTGGGGCAAAATGAGGACAGCAGCCCAGGAGACAGCATCTCAGAGAACTATGAGAAACTGCTCCAAAGAGACAGTGGGGGAAGGTCAGTATGTGATTTTAGTGAAGGGGGAGTTCAGTGCAATCAAGCACTTATTTTACAAAAGGTTTCCTGCCACTTGTGAGGAACTGAAGTCATCATTTAGTGGTTTAGTGCTTTTCTAGATGTGAAGAGATGTAAGGATTGGGATCATGAAAGCAGTTCCTGAAAATATTCGACTCTCTAAAAACCTGTTCCAGCAGATTTCCTGGACCTGAGTGCCTCAATCCTACCCTGAACTCCCTCGAGGGGACTGAAGTCAGGTGCAGCACCATAGGGTTCATTCGCTCCAGAGGCAGATGGCAAATGCCCTTATTATTCAGTTCAGCTCACTTCAGTCGCTGAGTCATGTCTGACTCTTTGTGACCCCATTAATCACAGCACGCCAGGCCTCCCTGTCCATCACCAACTCCCGGAGTTCACTTAGATTCACGTCCATTGAGTCAGGGATGCCATCAAGCCATCTCATCCTCTGTCGTCCCCTTCTCCTCCTGCCCCCAATCTCTCCCAGCATCAGAGTCTTTTCCAATGAGTCAACTCTTCACGTGAGGTGACCAAAATACTGGAGTTTCAGTACAGATCTCTTGTTCCTCTGCCTTTTCTAAAACCAGCTTGAACATCAAGAAGTTCACGGTTCACGTATTGCTGAAGCCTGGCTTGGAGATTTTTGAGCATTACTTTACTAGCATGTGAGATCAGTCCAATTGTGCGGTAGTTTGAGCATTCTTTGGCATTGCCTTTCTTTGGGATTGGAATGAAAACTGACCTTTTCCAGTCCTGTGGCCACTGTTGAGTTTTCCAAATTTGCTGGCATATTGAGTGCAGCACTTTCACAGCATCATCTTTCAGGATTTGAAATAGCTCCAATGGAATTCCATCACCTCTTTGTTCGTAGTGATGCTTTCTTAGGCCCACTTGACTTCATATTCCAGGATGTCTGGCTCTAGATGAGTGATCACACCATCGTGATTATCCGGGTCATAAAGATCTTTTCTGTACAGTTCTTCTGTGGATTCTTGCCACCTCTTCTTCATATATTGTGCATCTGTTAGGTCCATATTATTTCTGTCTTTTATCGAGCCCATTTTGCATGAAATATTCTCTTGGTATTTTTAATTTTCTTGAAGAGATCTCTAGTCTTTCCCATTCTGTTCTTTTCCTCTATTTCTTTGCATTGATCGCTGAAGAAGGCTTTCTTATCTCTTCTTGCTCTTCTTTGGAACTCTGCATTCAGATGCTTATGTCTTTCCTTTTCTCCTTTGCTTTTTGCTTCTCTTCTTTTCACAGCTATTTGTAAGGCCTCCCCAGACAGCCATTTTGCTTTTTTGCATTTTTTCCCATGGGGACGGTCTTGATCCCTGTGTCCTGTACAATGTCACGAACCTCATTCCATAGTTCATCAGGCACTCTAACTATCAGATCTAGGCCCTTAAATCTATTTCTCACTTCCACTGTAGAATCATAAGGGATTTGATTTAGGTCATACCTGAATGATCTAGTGGTTTTCCCTACTTTTCTTCAATTTAAGTCTGAATTTGGTAATAAGGAGTTCATGATCTGAGCCACAGTCAGATCCTGGTCTTGTTTTTGTTGAATGTATAGAGCTTCTCCATCTTTGGCTGCAAAGCATATAATTAACTGATTTCAGGGTTGACCATCTGGTGATGTCAATGTGTAGAGTCTTCTCTTGTGTTGTTGGAAGTGGGTGTTTGCTATGACCAGTGCATTTTCTTGGCAAAACTCTATTAGTTTTGCCCTGCTTCATTCTGCATTCCAAGGCCAAATTTGCCTGTTACTCCAGGTGTTTCTTGACTTCCTACTTTTGCATTCCAGTCCCCTATAATGAAGAGGACATCTTTTGGGGGTGTTAATTCTAAAAGGTCTTGTCGAGTCGTTGGCGATGTTCTTGGCAAGTGCTGATTTGTAGTTGACAACACTCCTGTGTGTTTAGTAGAGATGCTGGGATTTGGTAGTGGGCATTTTCATCACTCAAGCCTAGGTCTGATCATTTCCAGCACACTCCCTGCTCACATCACAGATAGACTCTCATCACATTTCTGTATTTTCCAAAATGTTTACAAGAATAATACTACTACTAATCTATGTTCAACTGTGTTAAACTGCACATTTCTGAAAAACTCTAAGATGCTATTATTAAAGTTTCTACCTCTAGATGACAGTGTGTGAGTGGAATTGTAGACATACTGACAAAGTTCTAGGAATCTTGGGGACAGAGGTTTGTTTTTTTCTTTTTCCTGACTTATAATTTCGAAAACACTGGTAGCCACAAATATGATCTTACAAATTTTAAATTCAAGTAGTTTCTTCACTGCATAAACCAAAGCCTCCCTAAAGAGAAAGAATGCCAATCTCAGGGTTACTTCAAAGTTTCTGTTTTCTTCATATGAACTCATACGAAATGTTGTGTATTTGCCCCAATTCCTCAATGCTAAAAGACTTAAATATATTCAGTTAACTGAAAGAATTTTCAAATAAATTGGCATAAGAACTTAAAGAGTCTGCCTGCAATGCAGGAGACCCAGATTCAATCCCTGGGTTGAGAAGATTCCCCTGGTGAACGAAATGGCAACCCATTCCAGTATTCTTGCCTGGAGAATCCCATGGACAGAGGAGCCGGAGCGGGCTTCAGTCCACGGGGTCGCAAAGAGTCAGACACTACTGAATGACTTCACTTCACTTCAAGAATGTAAAACATTTTCCACCATATTTTCAATGGTTTCAAACTACTACAATGTTTAGATAATAGAATCTTTTAAAAACGTTCTTATTGGAGTATCACTGGTTTACAATGTTGTACAGCAAAGACAATCGATTTTACGTAAAGATATCTACTCTTTTTAATATTTCCTTCCCAATTAGATCTCCACAGAGCATTGATAGTGTTCCCATCGATGTTTTTTAAGTCTCATTTCTTAATTTCTCCGGAACTGCTTTTTATTTAACTAATTTTGTTATCAGCTTCCCCAGACTTTGTCCTACATGTCCTCACTTTCTGATTAGACCTATGTCAGTATCATTTATGATTTTTATATTGAAACATCATATAGAACATGCTAAAATAAAACGTGGGTGAAGAATTAGAGGGCACCTAATGGCATCTGCATTTAAGATGGTTTAAGTCAAAGAGTAACCATTAGACTGCCTGTCTCTTCTTCACTTAGGGGTTCCTGTAGCTTTTTGTCTTGCTCCTTCCTCTACAGCATACTTCTTTGTTTACTCATTTTGTCACATTTTCTGGGTTTGTGGTCTGTTCTGCAGGCTTCAGGATCCTATCTCCTCTTGCTCTATTGTCTTCCCACTAGGGGGTGAGGTTTGGTCCATAGGCTTATACCCTTATCCCCTTGATTTGGGCTTTGATTGCTGGATCAAGCAAAAGCCTCCCCTGGATATTCAGGGGAGCTTCCCCCTTAGCTCTATGGTTGTCACTGCCCTGTCAGGGGTGGGGTATGCTCCCTGGTTGGTGGAGAAGAGGCCCCATTCCGTTTCTTCACTGTGATTCTGATCTGTGCCCAAGGCAGATAGGATTGGAGGACAGCCAATGGGAGAGAAGCGACTAAGGATTGCTCCTCTGGGGATATTCACCTTGGGGTGTGCTCATGCGCTGTGTGAGTCTCATGTGACCCCATGTTGGCACTGCTCTTGGACCCCTTCAACCATGGGCATGCTGGCACATTGCTCTGGTGTCTCAGATGTTGCTTTCACTGGAACACGAGCAGAGACCATGTGAACTCAGGTCTCAAAATTGCATTCATGGAGCTGGACCTCCTGTGGTGCTATGCAGGCAGCTCAGAATCTGGCCTGCCCCACCACCTAGTATACATCCCCACAAAGTCCACAGCTGCTAAAGCTATACCTCCCATGACTAGGGGAGCCCTGGTTGTCCATTCAGACGCTCTGTAGGGGCTGAATTGACAAAGCCAGTTGCAGGTATAAAAGCATGGTTTGTTCAACCATGAGGAGAGACTTCAGTTTTTCTTCCTTACCCCTGGGGCTCAGCTGAGCTTTCAGCTCCTTCTATGTGTGTGGGCCACCCACAGGTGTCTGCTCTAGAAGCTGCCCCAGAGCACAGGAGTCTGCTGATTGTGGAGGAGGTGCATGGGGGGAGGCAGTGGCTGGAGCTCAATAGAGCCCACCCAAGTGGCGGCCCTTCCTAATGCTGGGGGAGGAGGGGCCAGCACAGGGGGAGAGGGGTGGCAATGTTGGGTCTTCCCTGTGGGCATCACTCAACAATGGCACTCTGCTCTCTGGTGGTTCAGTCTTCCTCCACAAGCATTCTAGTTTATAGAGCTCCTCCCTCACCCCCGTCCCCTCAGGATGCCTCCTCACAACCCACAGCATTCCTCTGCCTGGGTCTGCTCTCCAGACCCCACATTTCAGCACCCAGCCTTTGTCTGCACCAGTGGACACCCTGTCAGTGGGCAGGGCTGAAATCAGTACCCTGTGTACAGGTCTCACTCTGTCCTGCTGCCACAGACTGTTGCCATGTTCTCTTCCCACAGAGAATGAGGCTCCCCTTCTGTCCCAGCTGAGCTCACACCAGCCCCAGCAGATAAGAATTGAACAAAACAAAACTTTTATTTTGTATCTTTAAGCTGTGTCTTCTCACAACACCCGTGGTTTGATGTCAAAGAATCCGAGATTAGAAAATTTAATCCAAAAAACAAACCTAGGAATATATGAAAGCGCTCACCTTGGAAACGAACATTTAATGAAAGACCAGGAACATACGGGGGTATGTGAAAGACCTAGAAGATGTTTATATGGACAGAAAAAAACTGAGGCAGATTCACACCATGCGGACATTACTGCCCAAAGACTTGAGCAATGTGAGCCAAACTGCGGAAAATAACCATTTCAGTTATCAACATCTGCAGAGAAGTGCATCTCTTCAAGCAAAGGTTTAAATCACTTTTTGAAACATACACGTTCTCTGAAGGGAAATGTGGAAAACCTGGAAAGTCATCCAGTCTCTACTGCAAATACTCATGCAAACCACTCTGAACATAGGCTTCGATTACACATACATTCAAGGACGTCTGAAAACCAGAAATTTAAAAATGATGGGGAAAACTCACAATATAATCAGTTTGAGGGATCTGTAAGCAAGGGGTCATTATTCTTCCACCAACAGACAGTTTCTCTCTGTTCCAACATGTGTAATGTTGATAATAATGGAAGAGAGTTAATCCTACCATCCTTGTTCACTACACATCATGATACGGTTAATACAGAACAACTTCTCATGTGTAATAACACGAGTCAGGCCTTAAGTAAGAGCTCTACCCCCAATGATTACAAGAATATTTACGATGGAGTGAGAAGCCATTCATGTAATGAAACTGGGTGTAAAACTACACAAGACTCTAACCCTATGAAACATCAGGGACCTCAATCTTCAGACAAAGATTCTAACAATAGTACATGGAGGAATATCTTTTATCAAACATCAGGTTTTCCACTAAATGAGAGTACACACACTGGAGAGAAGACTTACAATTGTGAATATGGTGATGTTTCTAATCAGTCTTCAAATTTCACTCAACAGCAGAGTATTCAGAATCCGCAGAAAAGTTACAAGTGTAAGAAATGTGAGAAAGCCTTTACTAACTCATCCAGTCTAAGTAGACACAGGAAAATTCATTCAGGATGGAAACCTTTCAAATATATAGAGTGTGGCAACACCTCTAATCAGAATTCAAAGCTTAGTCAAGATCAGCAAATCCACACTGGCAAGAAACCTTATGAATGTAAGGAATGTGAAAAAGCATTTATGTGTTACTCAAACATTAGTAGACATCAGCAAATTCACACTGAGGAGAAGCATTATAAATGTATAAAGTGTGGCAAAGCCTTTAATCAGAAGTCACATCTTATTGAACACCAGGGAATTCATACTGAAGAGAAGCCTTATAAATGTAAAGAATGCGGAAAAGCCTTCAGTCACAACTTAACTCTTACTAACCACCAGCGAATTCATACTGGAGAGAAGCCTTATAAATGTAAGGATTGTGGCAAAGAATTTCACCAGTGCTCAGGTCTGATTTACCATCAGGGAATTCATACTGGAGAGAAACCTCATAAATGTACAGAATGTGGGAAATCCTTTAGTCAGAACTCAGCTCTTACTCAACACCAGCGAATTCATACTGGGGAGAAGGCTTATAAATGTAAGTGTTGTGGCAAAGACTTTAGCAAGCCCTCAGGTCTTTCTTACCATCAGAGAATTCATTCTGGAGAGAGCCTTATAAATGTAAGTATTGTGGAAAAGAATTTAACCGGAGCTCATGTGTTACTTACCATCAGAGAATTCATTCTGGAGAGAAGCCTTATAAATGTAAGGATTGTGGCAAAGCCTTCAGTCACCCCTCAACTTTTACTAAACACCAGCGAATTCATACTAGGGAGAGGCCTTATAAATGTAAGGATTGTGGCAAAGACTTGAGCAGGCACTCAGGTCTTACTTACCATCAGAGAATTCATACTGGAGAGAAGCCTTATAAATGTAAGGATTGTGGCAAAGCATTTAGACAGCACTCATGTCTTACTAAACATCAAGTAATCCATACTGGAGAGAAATCTTATAAATGTAAAGAATGCAGAAAAGCCTTCAGTCACTACCCAAATCTTACTCAACACCAGAGAATTCATTCTGGAGAAAAGCCTTATAAATGTAAAGAATGTGGAAAAGGCTTCAGTCACCACTCAAATCTTACTCAACACCAGAGAATTCATACTGGAGAGAAGCCTTACAAATGCAAGGATTGTGGCAAAGAATTTAACCAGTGCTCAAGTCTTACTTACCATCAGAGAATTCATATTGAAGAATAACCTTATAAATGTAAAGAATGCGGAAAAGCCTTCAGGCACCACTCAAGTATTATTCAACACCAGGGAATTCATACTGGAGAGAAACCTTACAATTGTAAAGAATGTGGAAAAGCCTTCATCAAGTACTCACGTCTTACTCAACATCAGAGAATTCATACTAGAGAAGTGGCAAAGGCTTTAATCAGAGCTCTCACCTTATTAGACATCAGAGAGCACATACTGGAGAGAAACCCTACTAATAAGTGATGGAAGAGGTTTGTCCTAAACATACACTTCAGAAAATACAAGACCATTTATTTAAGAAAGATATGGAATGACATAAACAAAATGTCAAAAATTATTTAATAAGAATTAAATCTAAATAAATATCAGAAATTTCACAGTAGAAAAAGTGAAAGTCGCTCAGTTCTGTCCAACTCTTTGCAACCCCATGGACTACGTCCATGGAATTCTCCAGGCCAGAATATTGGAGTGGCAGGCGGATTCTTTACCAACTGAACTATCAGGAAAGCCCGTATAATAGAAAGCATTTCATCAATCCTATTTTTTGAAGTTCCTCTTCACGAGAAGTACTGTAGATAGTAATCCATAGTTAAAACAGATAAAAAAAATTGATATGTTAGTATGGATCACAAGATGAAGGTTGGTATTTAGAAATGTACAATTTTTACCAATATGTCTTTGTTTATATTGACATGATTTGTGATTATTTGAAAACCAAAACAAATGTGATTCAACTCTCACATTACTCCATGATGTTATGCTTCATTTCTAGGGTGTATGCAATTTTGTTTTTGATGGTTGCTATCTCAAAGGTGAGACAAGGCCTTCTATCCTAGGGAGAAATCATTTATATTTATTCTCCATTAGAAGATTAAGGACCCAGTAATATAACATGTACATCTAAATGGAGGTGTTAGTCATTCATGGCAAACATCCCTATAGGTCACCATGAGGTAAGTGTTCAGGGAGTAATTCCACATATTAAAGTAAGATGTACATTTTCAATAGTTATGTCACTTGCTTTTTAAGTAAAATACAATGACAGTTCACTGAAATCTTGATGTATCTTTATAATATCAACAGACGTCATGAATATTAGTCGACATGTTTCAAATGAAAACATCTCTGATCCCCTAGAAATGCATGGAAATCGGTCACAGAAAATTCATGTAATTAGTGTATGTCTTGTTTCATAAATGATTAACCTCCATTTTGCAACCATAGGAATCACAGTTCTCAGATCATTGTATCAGAGCAGTGAATATCGTTGTTTATGCTTGTATTCTGTATTTTACTCAGGTACACAGTGGGTTGGAAAAGGTTTTATTCTGACTGTGTGATATGACATGTTAATAAAACTGGATGGTTTCTTGTGATGAAGTTGGTGTGTAATGAATTATCAACCTACTGATTTAAGGTTGAAGGGAAAATACCTAACAATAAACTCTTTGTTAGCACATAGGGATGATATCTGCAACAATTAATTTCCATACTGCCTTTAAGCCTCAAATAATTGGATATTTCCCATCATTTCTCCATTGTACTTTTTCCCCCTCTCTGGAACTGCTGGGACATTGTGATAGTTCTAAGAAGGACCATACAGAGTATTGAGAGTTTACTTGGATTACTCCATCTCCATCCTGTTGCTGCCACAGCGTCTGTGTGGGGAGCAGGCAGCCTGCAGGTCTTTAAACTCACACCAGCCAGTCCTGTGAGCACCTGCACTAGATGACCACCCATCTTGAGACCAGCAGTCTTGCTGAAGCCCAGGGTCTACTGTACAGGCCCCCTTCAGTGAGACCCTCAGAGCTCACCATAATCCTGCTCCTCTGGTTTGTTGGACCCATCCATGCTCAGCCTGCGGAGCCCACAGCACTTCACTCAGGGTCTCTTAGAAAGTCCTGAACCCCAAGTACTGGAGCTTTCTCTGCCTGGTTCTAGCCTGACCTCCCTCAGAAATTCCCACCCTAAACCGTCCCCTCTGAGATGTCTCAGCTGTGCTGAGTGAGAAGGCTCAAGCTCAGGGCTCCTGAGTGTGGGTCTTGGGGAAGAAGCATCAGAACAGAGAACTTCCTAAAGATTTATTTAATGATCCAACTTCAGACCTCCAGATTCATAACTTCTTAGAGTGGGACCTGACCTTGAGGGGTTCACATTCACTGAAATGTTTCAGAAAGAATCTGAACCATCAGCCAAGTGATTTCCATCTGTTTCCCATCAGGGTCACTTGACCAGTGTAAGGAAAGGACCTCCCTGGTGCCTTCCCCACAGAGTTCTTTCTTGGTCCTATGGGGGCATCTGTGTGGTGTGTAGGAAGTGCTCCAGGGGACTCGTAACGGGAGGCCTGGGTGAAGGACATGGCTCCTGATCCATCTGTGAGAGCTGAGGCCTAGCTTCAGTCTGAGGAGAGGCTGCAGGGTTGGTCTAGCTGGATTTGGACCAGGGAAGTCAGCTCACATCATCTGTGTGAGCAGAGGGTTAGGATCTCTCTATGGGGAGAGAACAATCAAGAAATAAGTTCACAGGCTGGTCTCCAGGTAGGCGTGATTGTTCCCGAATCTCTCCTGAGACAGGACAGGAGAGGTAGGTCTTTTCAGCTTTTCAAGTCCTTCTGTCTGTAGGTGAAGTAGTTGCAGGTTAAAGAGCTCTGCAGATGCCTTTGAAAGTATTTTCTCAAGATGGCAGAGGTATGTTTGCTACAAAACATCCCCAGAGAAGACAGAGCAGGAGGAAGAAGAGGAGGAAATGGCAGCTTCTCAGGTACACGTTCTGTTCCAGGCCTCAGGCTGTGTCTGGTTTTCCTCCTGAAATGCCTAGACTGAGAATCCGCAAACCGTTAGTTCTCTGTTTCTAATTTTTCTGTCTGGGGTGTTCGTTATCAACTTCTTATTTTTCCCTTTTCTTCCTATCATAGTGAAGACCGGCTCTTTAGACCACCTCTCCCTTGTGTCCCAGATCCTGTTCTCCATTGTCTGTATCCTGGCTTTCTATAGAACATGATGAATTCCCAACCTGAATGAGTGACTTTCAGCTGGTGAACATATTCCCTTTGTGAGAGATCAACACAGAGAGACACTGGTATCCAAGATTCCCACTGGGATGTGGTTCAGTGTTGGGATCTTCGGGAAGTAGGGGAAATGCCATGATGAGTTCACACGTGGATACAATTCAGCTCTTTAGGAGTTAGAAAATGCCCTTATATATTGAATCAACTCAGTGATCCAGAATTTTTCAGGAAATGCACAGAAATGAAAAGAAAACTAGGAGACACTGTCCTCTGTAATGCTAAGGCTTACTACTTAAACACACTGCTAAGATACAAAACAGAGGAAGTATATATAAAATGAATTTTGCATAAAACTGATATCTTTCTGTTCAGTTCAGTTCACTTCAATCAATCAGTCATGTCTTACTCTTTGCGAACCCATGAATCACTGCACACCAGGCCTCCCTGTCCATCACCAGCTCCTGGAGTTCACTTAGACCTATGTCCGTCGAGCCAGTGATGCCATCCAGCCATCTCATCCTCTGTCGTCCCCTTCTCCTTCTTCCCACAATACCTCCCAGCATCAGAGTCTTTTCCAATGAGTTTACTCTTCGCATGAGGTGGCCAAAGTACTGGAGTTTCAGCTTTTAGCATCATTCCTTCCAAAGAAATCCCAGGGCTAATCTCCTTCAGAATGGACTGGTTGGATCTCCTTGCAGTCCAAGGGACTCTCAAGAGTCTTCTCCAACACCACAGTTCAAACGCATCAGTTCTTCGGTGCTCAGCCTTCTTCACAGTCCAACTCTCACATCCATACATGACTACTGGAAAAATCATAGCCTTGACTAGACGGACCTTAGTTGGCAAAGTAATGTCTCTGCTTTTGAATATGCTATCTAGGTTGGTCATAACTTTTCTTCCAAGGAGTAAGCGTCTTTTAATTTCATGGCTGCAGTCACCATCTACAGTGATTTTGGAGCCTATAAAAATAAAGTCTGACATTGTTTCTACTGTTTCCGCATCTATTTCCCATGAAGTGATGGGACTGGATGCCATGATCTTCGTTTTCTGAATGTTGAGCCTTAAGCCAACTTTTTCACTCTCCTCTTTCACATTCATCAAGAGGCTTTTTAGCTCTTCTTCACTTTCTGCCATACGGGTGATGTCATCTGCATATCTGCGGTTATTGATATTTTCCCCGGCAATATTGATTCCAGGTTGTGTTTCTTCCAGTCCAGCGTTTCTCATGATGTACTCTACATAGAAGTTAAATAAGCAGGGTGACAATATACAGCCTTGACGTACTCCTTTTCCTATTTGGACCAGTTTGTTGTTCCATGTCCAGTTCTAACTCTTGCTTCCTGACCCACATACAGATTCCTCAAGAGGCAGGTCAGGTGCTCTTGCATTTCCATCTCTCGCAGAATTTTCCATAGTTTACTGTGATCCACACAGTCAAAGGCCTTGGTATAGTCAATAAAGTAGAAACAGATGTTTTTCTGGAACTCTCTTGATTTTTCCATGATCCAGCAGATGTTGGCAATTTGATCTCTGGTTCCTCTGCCTTTTCTAAAACCGGCTTGAACATCAGGAAGTTCACAGTTCACGTATTGCTGAAGCCTGGCTTGGAGAATTTTGAGCATTACTTTACTAGCATGTGAGATGAGTGCAATTGTGCAGTAGTTTGAGCATTCTTTGGCGTTGCCTTTCTTTGGGATTGGAATGAAAACTGACCTTTTCCAGTTCTGTGGCCACTGCTGAGTTTTCCAAATTTGCTGGCATATTGAGTGCAGCACTTTAACAGCATCATCTTTCAGGAGTTGAAATAGCTCAACTGGAATTCCATCACCTCTGCTAGCTTTGTTCCTAGTGATGATTTCTGAAGCCCACTTGAGTTCACATTCCAGGATGTCTGGCTCTAGGTGAGTGATTAGGTTCAAGTTATAATTTCCTAACTTTTTCCTAAATGCCCAGGCTCTGATAGTGCATCTTCCATGTGATCCGTTTACATCATGACAGATGATGTCCACTGGCTCTGGCGATTTCTCTGAGATTATCAGGCTATGAAGTTCATTTGCTTCCCTCTATCTTTAAACAAGGCTGTGGAAATATGTAGCAGGGAACGTATGAAAACCCTCACAGTTTTGGAGAAATTCCACATCTTTTTGGTTTCTCTTTGCTTTGGAAAATGGATGCTCACTCTGTTGATGATAGACACTAGGATTTAGGAATGGGCATTTTCATCACTCAAGCCCAGGTGTGATGTTTCCAGTACATTCCACGCTCATATCACACATAGTCTTCTTATTCACATTTTTTTTAAAGTATTTGCAATAATCATATTGGTGCTAATCTGTTTTCACCTGTGTTTAATTTCTAAGATACAGCTCAACAAAATGATACAGTTTGTCAGGAAATTAAAGTTTCAGATCCAAGAACTCTAATTTATTTTATACCGTTTTATATGTTTGCACCCTAGTGTATTTAAAATATATAGAAAATACCATTCACAGGTAGATGTGTACATTTTAACCCATTAGAAATTATCTTGATTTTATTGACATGAATCAGATCAGTTCAGTCGTTCAGTCGTGTCCAACTCTTTGCAACCCCATGAACCACAGCACACCAGGTCTCCCTGTCCATCACCAATTCCTGGAGTTTACCCAAACTCATGTCCATTGAGTTGTGATGCCATCCAACCATCTCATCCTCTGTTGTCCCCTACTCCTCCTGCCTTCAATCTTTCCCAACATCAGGGTCTTTTCAAACGAATCAGCTTTTCACATCAGATGGCCACAATACTGGAATTTCAGCTTTAGCATCAGTCCTTCCAATGAACACCCTGGACTGATTTCCTTTAGGATGGACTGGTTGGATCTCCTTGCAGTCCAAGGGACTCTCAAGACTCTTCTCCAGTACCACAGTTCAAAAGTATCCATTCTTCTGTGCTCAGCTTTCTTTATAGTCCAACTCTCACATCCATACAAGGCACTGGAAAAACCATAGCCTTGACTAGATGGACTTTGTGGACAAAGTAATGTCTCTGCTTTTTAATATATGCTGTCTAGGGTGGTCATAAATTTCCTTCCAAGGAGTAAGTATTTTTTTAATTTCATGGCTGCAATCACCATCTGCAGTGATTTTGGAGCCCCCAAAAATAAAGTTAGCCACTGTTTCCCCATCTATTTGCCATGAAGGGATGGGACTGGGTGCCATGATCTTAGTTTTCTGACTGTTAACTTTTCTTTAATAGTCTTAATAAGTATATAGTCTCATTTCAATATATGTCTCTATGCATTAAAGTGTTAAAATTATTATTTTTTCTTGTTTTGGTATTCTCCCCAGTTATATAAATTTCTATTTAAAAAAATACACATATTTTTGTGTTTGGCTGGATTATGTCTTGGTTGTAGCCTGCAGAATCTTGGAGCCATGTGGGAGACTTTGTTGCAGCAGGCAAACTTTAGCTGTGTTGTGTGGGATCTAGTTCTCTAACAAGGGACTGAAGCCAGCCCCCTGACTTGGGAGCTCGGACTACCAGGGAAGACTCTATAAAAACTTGCATAAACTTTCTTTAGTGTTCTCTCTGTGTATTTGCGTTTTACTAGTTAAATTTTAGTTCACATAAACTGAAGCAAAATTCAAGACCTGTCATTTAATGAATGTTTGACAAAATATTTCCAAAAGGGGGAACAACAGTGTTGTTGATTTTATATTATTTATGTGGTGCATTCAAGATTCTGTCAAAACTGTTAGAAAGACATATAGTATATAGTAAATAGTTAAAGGATTATTGCTCCTATGGGTACTATTCTATCAGACCCATCAATTTTGTAAAACACTTAAAATTCAAAGTTAAGTATAAATTCTTACTTTACTAGTCTACCTCTTTGCTATTCAGAATGGTCATTCATGCATCAGAATTTTCAACATTACTAGCTAAAATAAGCCTGTTAAATATGTGGCACATTGGCCCCACTCCAGAACTCTTTGATCAGAGCATGCTTTTTATTTATTGTTTGTTTTTTTTTTTTCAGAGCATGCTTTTTAGAAATATGTCCTGTTTCCTTGATAGGAGCCTTCCCTGGTGGCTCAGATGGTGAAGAGTCTGCCTGCAATGTGGGAGACCTGGGTCCAATCCCTTGGTGGGGAAGATTCCCCTAGAGAAGGAAATGGCAACTCACTCCAGTATTCTTGCCTGAAAAATCCCATGGACAGAGAAGCCTGGTGTGCTACAGTCCATGGGGTCATGAAGAATCAGACATGACTGAGTGACTAACATACTTTCCTTGATAGACAGTTTATCCTGTGTCACATGAGTACAACTCTCCAAAATAGATAAGTCAGGGTTGATGTGACTCTTTTATAATTTCTCTTCCAGATCAAAATAGTTTCTATAGTGATCTGTGGATCATATCTCATTCTCTTTTCCTGGGTTAGAAATACAGTTGAAAATATGGCTGTATAAAAATTATATTTTTGTGTAACACCAGACATTCTCCAAAATCAAAACCATTTCTCTTGCTGGTTTCATCTTGGGTCACACTAGGAAGTCTTCCCATGTCCACATGGCTCATGTCCTTTGTATTTCAGGGGCAGCTGACATTCGAGGATGTGGCCAAAGACTTCACCCAAGAGGAGTGGGAGTGCCTGGACCTCCATCAGCGGGAATTGTACAGGGATGTGATCTTAGAGAACTACGGGAACCTGGCCTCCTTGGGTGAGGATAACTGCCTTCCAGAATCCCTTAAGTACCTTCAGGGTTTTGGTTCATTCATTCTAGAATGTCTCCTGGAATTTTCTGCTTTGTCCAATAGAGGTTCAGATCCCGACTTCCTAGGGGGAAAAGGGTATTTGTGACATTTGAAAGAAAGACTTCATTATGGGTCATTATAACTCTAACCTTCTTCTTCCTTGATGTAATCTGCCTTCCTGTTGTTCAGTCGCTAAGTCATGTCTAACTCTTTGCCATCCCATGGAATGCAGCAAACCAGGTTTCCCTATACTTCGTTAACTCCCAGAGTTTGCTCAAATTCATATCCATTGAGTCAATAATGCTATTCAATCATCTCATCCTCTGACATCCCCTTCTCCTCCTGCCCCAGTCTTTCCCAGCATCAGGGTCTTTTCCAATGAGTTGGCTCTTTGCATCAGATGGCCAAATTATTGAAGCTTCAGCATTAGTCCTTCCAATGAATATTCAGGGTTGATTTCTTTAGGATTGACTGGTGTGATCTCCTTGCTGACCAAGGGACTCTCAAGAGCCTTCTCCAGCACCACAGTTCGAAGGCATCAATTCTTTGGTGCTCAGCTTTCTCTATGTTCCAAATATCATATCCATACGTGACTACTGGAAAAACCATAGCTTTGACTAGATGGACTTTTGTTAGCAAAGTGATGTCTCTGCTTTTTAATATGCTGTCTAGGTTTGTCATAGCTTTTCTTCCAAGGGGCAAGCATCTTTTAATTTCATGGCTGCAGTCTCAATCTGCAGTGATTTTGGAGCCCCCCAGAATAAAGTCTGTCACTGTTTCCATTGTTTTCCCATCTACTTGCTATGAAATGATGGAACTGGATGCCATGATCTTAGTTTTCTGAATGTTGAGTTAAACTAACTTTTTTACTCTCCTCTTTCACTTTCATCAAAAGGCTCTTTAGTTTTTCTTCGCTTTCTGCCATAGGGGTGGTGTCATCTGCATATCTGAGGTATTGATATTTCTTCCGGCAATCTTGATTCCAGCTTGTGCTTCATCCAGCCCAGCATTTCTCATGGTGTACTCTGCATATAAGTTAAATAAGCAGGGTGGCAATATACAGCCTTGATGTACTCCTTTCCCAATCCAGAACAAGTCAGTTGTTCCATGCATGGTTCTAACTATTGCTTCTTGACCTGCATATCCTTCATTCTAGGTGAGTGGTAATTGTATAAGTTCTGTGGTATAAAATAGTGGCACTCTCCTCTGCAAACCGGATTTCTACTATTTGCTTTTGCTTTAGATTCTATTAGAACATGCTCAGATAACAACATGAGTGGTAACAAGTGGGTTAAATAATTAGTAGGCATTAGTATTTGTGGAGAAGGAAATGCCAACCCACTCCAGTGTTCTTGCTGGAGAATCCCAGGGACAGGGAAGCCTGGTGGGCTGTGGGCTCTGGGGTCACACAGAGTCGGACACGACTGAAGAAACTTATCCGCAGCAGCGGCAACAGTATTTGTGAAAATGTTTTGTTTGTAAATTTGATTACTTAGAGGTAAAATTAATCATTACATTGCCCAACGGCTCTTCATTTAGTTGTTCCTGTAGGTTTCTATCTTGACTTCTCCTCAACACCGTACTCCTTTGTCATCTCATTTTGTCCAGTGTTCTGTGTTTGTGGTCTCTGTTCTGCAGGCTACAGATCCCAGTTCCTCTTGCTCTGGTGTCTGCCCACTGGTGGGTAAGGTTGTCCAGAGACTTATGCCCGTATCCCCTTGTTAGGGAGTGGATTGTTATTATTGTGAGCAGAGCCTGCCTGAATATTGAGGGGATCTTTGTCTTTCCTCTGTAGCTGTCACTGCCCTGTCAGGGGTGGGGTCTGCTCCCTGATTAGTGGAGTAGAGTCCCCAATCTATTTCTTAGCTGTGCTTCTGATCTGTGGTTCTTCTGATCTAGTGGGACTGGAGCACACCAACTGGGAGAGAAACCACTGAGGATTGCTCCTTTGGGGATATGCACCTTGGAGCATGCTCTGTGGGTCATCTTTCATGTGTTGTGTGAGCTCTCATGTGACCCTGTGTTGGCATTGATCTTGGCCCCACCTGAACCATGGGCATGATGGCACTTGACCCTGATGTCTCTCAGATGTTGTTTTCACCAGGTCACCAGCATAGATCCATTGCAGTCATGTCCCAGGTGTACATTCATTGTGGAGCCGGACCCCCTGCAGTGCTATGGGACCAATTTAGACTGTGACCTGGCCCAACCGCCTCATGTGCATGCCTACAAAGTCTACAGTTGCTAAAGCCAGACTGGTCTTGACTGCCAGAGCCTCGTTTCCATCCAGATGTTCTGTCGGGGCTGAGTTTACAAAGCCAGTTGTGGGGTGTAACACCATGGTTGTCCAGCTGCAAGGAGAGATCTCAGCTTTTCTTTCTTAGTGGTGAGAGGGTAACAGGCAGGAAGGCCAGGGGTCTCCAAATGGAGGAAATAGCTGGCAAGTGTCAGACATTTTTATTTCTCTTAAGCGGCAGGAGAAAACAAACTAGGGATATTGTTTCCTTCTCTATACAAATTTAAAAGGTAGTTTCTCTTAAAATTCTGTGTTGCCATAGTGACACCTGGTATCACCTGAAGTTAACCAATGCCTTTTTCTTATGGAAATGTTTATCTTAAGCGATGCTAATGTACTATGCATTTACCGCAAACTCTGTCTTCAAGTCAGTTCCGCCTTTGGCTGAAAACCTACTTGATAAACCAGTATGTTATACTCTAATCTATGTAAATAAAACTATTTGTATGGTGATCTGCCCTTCTTCAAGATTTAAGTTAACCATTTTATGGCCCAAGATAAACCATTTGGTGCCAAGATTATCCCAAAATACATCTTATGGGCGAGGGGCCTGGTGCCATTCTAAGTTTTGAGACATTCCTTTCTTTCATTAACAGGCTGCTTGTGACTATATAACATCCAGCTAAAGACTAGCAGGGGGATACTCTTTCTGCCCCCTTCTGATGCCTATGTCAGAAGCTTTCTCTATCTCCTTTATACTTTAATAAAACTTTGTTACACAAAAGCTCTTAGCCATCAAGCCTCCTCTCTGGCCCCGGATTGAATTCTTCTCCCCTGGGGGCCAAGAATCCCAGCATCTTGGCGTGATTCAACAACAACCTTTCATCTTGGGGGCTCGTCCGGGATCCTTCAGGACAAGGTAAAGATGCTTGGAGCTCTAGTTCTTTGTTCTCTTAGCGAACATGTTTTCTGCTGTGCTTTACTAACTCTACGTGTGCTTGTGTACATAAATGACATGCCCTGCACGAAACAAATAAAGAGCCCTGCTCTACGGTTCCACAGTGATCTCCTACGGCTTATGGCAGAAACCTGTCAGGGGGTTATACCGACCTGCCAATGCCAAGAGACACCCAATGACTCCTTTGGGAACCGACCAGAAATGGGCAAAGCGTGTGGACCGAACTCTCCTTTCTTGGTCAAGCTTTTCAATCTCTTTGACCATTTCATAACTCCTTGGGAATTAGAAGTACTAACCTATTCTATTGGATCTTTGACTTTCAAGGGACTTGTGATCTATACTGTTACTGTGTACTGTGGCTTAGGTCCCAAACTTGGATTGGTAGTCAAGAAAGCGCCTAGCCTTGCTAGAAATCGAAAGTTCAGAAGCTAGATGGAGCTCTAGCCCCAGTAACATCTTGGAGGGTAAAGGTTACTCAGATTGGGACTGCAATGGGTGTTTTTCCTTTGGTAACGCTGGCTCTTAGTGGACCAGAGGAGGCTCTTATACTGGTGTGGTGATGCTTGAAAAGAACATCTCAGCTTTATGTTCATATCAGTCTTATTGTGGTCAGGAATATACTCTGGGTCGTGCACAGGCACTCAGGTGATGAATGCTTCCCCCAGCGGTCTTAGCTTGGGGGGCATTCCAGAAGGTTACTCTGATTGCACCCCTGGTGGCATCAGAGACAAACAAGGTTAAAGGTGAAGAACTAGATGTCAGGTAGAGATGCTATCAGGTCTACCCCTAGTACATCCCCACCCCATCTCTGAGGTAAAACCAAGAGGGTCGAAGACAGCGCCTGCGTCAGTAAGAGACTGTCAGACAAAGTCCGACCAAAAAAAAAAAAAAAAAGGCTTTTGGTGTAAAGTCTGTCTACACCCCCATCTAAAACAGAGAGAGACGCCTCCGGTTTAAAAAAAAAAAAAAATGGCGCTGGTCGCTTTTTTTCTCTCTTACAGATGAGAGCTAACAATTCCAGCCTCACTCCTTTGAACTGTATCCTGAAAAACTGGGATAGATCCCCAGGGCTTAAAGAAGACACTCCTGGTCTTCCTATGCGATACTACATGGCCACGGTATCCATTGGAGGACAGCGAACGGTGGCCAATTGGAGGGTCTCTTAAGTATAATACTGTTTTACAATTAGACTGGTTCTGTAAAAAACAAGGAAAGTGGGTAAAAGTAACATATGTGTTGCCCTTTTTCTCTCTGCAAAATATGCCAGACTTATGTCCTAAGGGTATAGATTTGGGCGTAAAACCTTCAGCTCCCTCCTGTCCTACTTTGCCCCCATACCCAGGGCTCCAAGCTGACCAAACTGAAAGCCAGAAAACCCCCCTCAGAATGGCTGCTTTGGTCTCAGTGAAAATCCAAACTGAGATTCAAATTTCCCATGTAGCGGTCCAAACAACTCCTGTCTCAGTACGACCTCAGACTATTCTGGTTTCAGTAAAAACTTAACCCATCAAAGTACGAGATGAGATGGAGGACATGAGACAAAGAAAAAAAAACAAAAACAAAAACAGGTTTCTCCAGTCTATCTCTGGGGTCACATGCACAGAGCCGCCAGAGAGACTGAGGAACAGTCACACAAGCTGTTGCCTCTTTATGAAATACCCACCGGGAAAAATAATCAATCTATGAGAGTTAATAAGCCTTTTTCTTATCAAAAAATACAAAAAATCAAGAGGATCTGCAAGACTATTTAGAAGACCAAAAAATATATATATTAGAACTTTTAAAGGTGTTACTCTGCTTTATGACTTTACTTGAAAATATGTGATGTATATCTTGGGACAAATGCTGACTCCCAACTCAAAGACTCGAGTTTTGAGAAAAGCGGTTTCTTATGGAGATAAATGGCTTGGTAATAAGTCAGGAAGGAAGAGAGAAGACGAGATAGTGGCCCTCCCCACTGGGAATCAGGCAGTCCCAACTATAAAACCAGACTGGGACTACAACTCAGCTAAAAGAAGATGGGATCAGAGTCATTTTGCCAGATATATTCTTGAAGGATTCAGGCAGGCACATTCTAAGCCTTTAAACTATAACAAATCGGCAGACATAGAACAGGAGGAAAAGGAAGCTCCTGGTAAATTCCTAGATAGACTAAGAAAAGCTCTTTGCAGATTCACTGAGATTGATCCCGAAAGTGAAGAAGGAAAAGTGATCTTAAAAGATAGATTTATCACTCGGTCGGCTCCAGATATACGCCATAAGCTACAAAAACGGGCGTATAGACCAAATCAGTCTTTAGATACTCTGTTACAACTGGCTCAGACGGTTTATTACGGTAGAAAATATGAAAAAAAAAAAAAAGACAAAAAGGCAAAAGCCTTCACAATGGCTATGAAAAACATTCTTAAACAGCCAGGAAAAAATGCCCAGAGGGACCCAGGTGAAAAGGGATGGGCTTGCTATTACTGTGGAAAAGAGGGACACCTCAAACAAGATTGCCCTCAGACATCTAAGCCACACCTGGCTCCAGGTCCGGTCTACAAAAGACCACACTAGAAAAGAGACTGCCCTCAGAGGCATAGGTCTCCGGGGTCAGACTCTCAAGACAATCAAGACTGAAGGTGCCCTGGGGTCCCCACACAAGCTCCCGTCCTAATTACACCTGAGGAACCCCAGGTATTAATAATTGTGGGGGGCCAATCCGTCGATTTCCTTTTAGATACTGAGACAACTTACTCTGTGCTTACTGAAGCCCCTGGTCCACTTTCTTCCCGATCCGCTTCCGTAATGAGACTGTCTGGACGAGCCAAAATGTATTATTTCAGTTATACTTTATCTTACAACTGGGATTCTATGCTATTTTCACATGAGTTTCTGATCGTGCCAAAATCTCCCTCACCCCTTTTGGGGAGGGATATACTGAGCAAGGTCCATGCCTCGGTTTTTATGAATATAGAGCCCTCCCTTTCTCTCCCTCTAGTTAAACAAAATGTTAATCCTAGAATATGGGCTGATGGAAAATCTGTGGGTCGAACACTAAATGCTATTCCTATAGTTGTCATGCTCAAAGACCCACACTTATTTCCACATAAAAAACAGTATCCTCTGAAACCTGAAGTTTAAAAAGGGTTAAAACCCATATCAAAAATTTTAAAAAAAACTGTTACTTCCCTGTAACAGTCCTTACAACACTCCTATTTGCGGAATACAAAAATCAAATGGTAAATCGAAACTAGTTCAAGATTTACATATAATAAATGAGGCTATAGTTCCTTTACCCCCCCCCCCCGTGGTGCCGAATCCTTATACTCTATTGTCTGAAATTCCTGAAGGAGCCAAATATTTCTCAGCAATTGATTTAAAAGATGCCTTCTATTCAGTGCCTTTGGCAGAAGAAAGTCAATTTCTATTTGCCTTTAAAGACCCTGTGCAGCCAGCTTCTCAGTTAACCTAGAGAGTTTTGCCCCCAGAAATTTCCTGACAGTCCTCACTTATTTAGACAAACTTTGCCATGAGATCTACAAAACTTTAAAACCTCTGAAGTGCCGGTGTTACAATATGTAAATGAAATTTTGCTCTGTGCTGAGACAAAAGAAGCTTGTTCGCGAGCCTCAGAAGATTTCTTAAACTTTCTGGCAGGCGTGGTTACAAGACATCAAAAAAATAAAAAAGGCTCAGCTTTGTCAACAATCAGTTAGCTATCTGGGTCTAATCATATCAAAAGGGACTAGGGCCATAGGCTCTAAAAAAAATAAACCTGTATTAAATCATCCCCTACCTATGACTTTAAGACAATTGAAAAGATTTTTGGAAATCATAGGTTACTGTCACATTTAGATTCTGGGTTACGAAGAACTTGCCCGGCCTTTATATAAACTTATAGCTGAAACTCAGCAGGCCAAAACTGACAAACTGGTTTGGTCTCCAAAAACTCAAAAGGCTTTTAAGGTTCTTCAGACTGCTCTCCTACAAGCTCCAGCTCTGAGCTTGCCCACAAGGTCAAAATTTAATTTGTCATTAAAATAATAAGTATGGCCTTGGGAATTTTGACGCAACCCCAAGGGTCTCACCAACAACCTATTGCTTAGCTAAATAAAAAATTAGATGTAATTTCATGTGGGTGGCCCCACTGCCTAAGAATAATTGGGACAGCGGCTTTATTAACACCCAAAACTTTAAAAATAATTAATAGACAAAACCTTACTGTACTGACTTCTCATGATGTGAGTAAAATCTTAAATTCTAAGGTTACTATTTAGATGACAGACAGTAGGCTTCCTAAGTATCAGTCATTGTTGTTAAAAAGACCAGCAACTAAGCTTAAAGTTTGTAAAAATTTAAATCCTGCCACTTTCCTTCCTGAAAAAATAAAATAAAACACCTGATCACAATTGTTCTCAATTCCTATCTTTAAACTATACAGCTCGAAAAGATCTACTGGATACCCCATTAGACAATCCTGACATGAAAATATTTACAGATGGCAGTTCTTTTGTTCGAGATGAAAAACATAAAACAGGTTATGCCATGGTGACTGCTAAACAGGCTTTAGAAACAAAATATCTCCCCCAAAGAACTAGTGCTCAGTTAGCAGAGCTTGTGGCTCTAACCCGAGCTCTCGAGTTAAACAAAGGACAGCGGATAAATATCTACGCTGATTCTAAGTATGCTTATTTGACTTTACATGCTCATACTACAATTACATATATAAAAAAAGACAGTTTAAAACAACAACAGAAAAACCTATTCAACATTTCAGAGAGACCAACAGACTTTTAACTGCTATATATTGTCCTTAAAAAGTAGCTGTTATACATTGCAAAGGGCACAGCAGAGATGGGAGTAAAGTAGCTAAAGGTAATCAGCTGGCTGGCTGTCAAGCCAGAAAAACGACACTTTAGGAAACCCCTTCACTGCAGACGCTTTTGATCTAGACAGGTCCTGTGAAACAAGAAAAACCACTATATACTGAGAAAAAATTTAAAAGATATCAAAAAAGAAGAACAAAAATTACTGATAAAAGATGGTTACAGTCCGAAGATAGACGATTAATAATTCCTAAAAATGCTCAATAAAACAATTCTTAAGGGTTTACATCAGAGTTTTCATTTGGGTACAGAGAGCACTTACCAAATGGCTTCTCATTTTGTTTAAAGGTAAAAATGTAATAAAAACTTTAAAAAATATTATCAAAAGGTGTGAGGTTTGTAAAAAAAATAACCCAAAGACTAAAAAACTAACAAAATCTAGATTACAACAAAGTGAAAAATATCCTAGAGAAGACTGAAAAATTGATTTTACTCATATGCCAAAAGCTAATAGATATTCTTGCTTACAAGTTTGGGTAGATACTTTTACTGGATGGATTGAGCCTTTTCCCTGTCATAGTAAAGAGGCTAAAGAGGTTATAAAGATTTTAATCCATAAAATTATCCCCAGGTTTGGGTTGCCACGGAGCCTTCAGAGTGACAATGGCTCCGCCTTTAAAGCTGCTGTAACTCAGGGGGTATCTAAAGCTCTAGAAATAAAATATCACTTACACTGTTCCTGGAGACCCCAATCCTCACAAAAGGTTAAAAAAGCTAATGACATTATCAATAGACATCTGCACAAATTAACTCAAGAGACAAGACAAATTAAAGTCCTACCCATAGCTTTAATGAGGGCTCAAACTGCCCCCCAAAAAGAGAGACTGTCCCCCTTTAAATGTATTTATAGGAGGCGTTTCTTACACACAGACATTGTTATAGACCCTGAAGCCTTAAAATTAACTAGTTACGTAACTCAGCTCTCAACTTTTCAACAGGCATTAACAGAACTCTGAGAGACAACTCCTGACCCTGCCTCTGAGTCAAACAAGCCTCTGTTTGAGCCAGGAACTGAAGTCCTCATAAAAACTTTGAGATCTGGGGGCCCATCCCTCGAGCCCCTCTGGAAAGGCCCTTACCAGGTTATTCTTTCTTCTCCCACAGCTGTCAAAGTGCCAAAAATTGATTCCTGGATACATCTTACTCGAGTTAAGAGGCGACACCCTGACCAAAACTAAGTGACATCTTTTTATGTCTTTATTTTCTATGCTCTGACTTTGTATTTTTCAGATGGGCCTGATAACCTATGTGAGCTTACTTCTGCTGACTCCAAATATCCTGAGGCTGCCCTTTGATCCTCAAGACAATGCCTTCCTGTCCTGGGCTCACTCCTACATTCCACAATCCATCTAACTGCTGGGTCTGTGAAACACTCCCCTCTTTATCAGTAAAAGGCTTCCCATGGTAGACATCTCCACTTCAAAAAAAAAGACTTTCTCCAAGTGTGTAAATACCTTCAACAACAATTACGTGTGATGCCTCTTCTTCATTTGATGACATCTACCAACCCTAAAATAGACTGGTACAACACTTTGTACTTTAACTATAGACATAATGTGACTTTTAATTTTGATTATACATTGTCTCAGTTCAATGACTATTTTACTACAGATAAGACAAATAGGTCTAGATCTAATGGTTTTTTACATGACATTTATCAAATATATGAGGTTATATGGCTAACTCCTAAAAAAGACGTTTAATATCTACTGCCCCTATATGCTGAAAACAAGCAGAGCCATCCCCAAAAGTTAGCCAACAACTTAATTACAATGATTAAAAACAATTGACCGTGGTGGATTCATGTCAATGTATGGCAAAACCAATACAGTATTGTAAAGTAAAATAAAGTAAAAATAAAAATTAAAAAAAATAAAAGAAATAAAAACAATTGAGATTTTTGTCTCAAAAAATATACAGCATAATCATTCCCGCGTTTTCCAACCCCAGTTCAGGTCCTCCCTTTGTGTGGCCAGGCACTAATTGGGACTAGATATCTCAGTCACGCTGGCTTGCTCCAAACGAGACTTATTAGATGTGTGGCTCTTACCTATGGACATGGCTTCCCCCTGGTTGGATAGGGAGATACACCCTGAGTCTAGCCTTTACTCATGGCTTTATATTTTCAGAGCTCCCAAAAAAGCCTGCTAATTTACCCCACCTTAAAACTCGGTGGACAAGGTCTATATTTCACTGATATGATTATTTGGCTGCAGTGTTTGTTCCCTCTTTGGAAACTACAGATGTTATGCTACGAATGGATGCTTTGACTAATTTTACTCAACAGACATGTCAAGATTCTCAAAAGACTATTTCAGCTCTTAATGCTAAACAAACACAAATTAAAAAGGTGTTTTACAAAACAGATTGGCTTTAGATATTCTGACAGCTGCTCAAAGAAAAATGTGTGCTATTATTCATACCCAATGCTGCACATTATACCTGATTTGAACACAAATGTTACTCATTTTACTAAACACATGAACAAGATGATTGGGGCCATAAATACTCCCAAAGCCTCAATTGCCTCACTCTGGGAGACATTAACTAGTTCCCCTTGGTAGACAACTATTTTAATTACAATAATTCTGATTGTTTTGTTTCTACTGTTTGCTTTCTACATCTGTAACTATATAACTAGATCTGTTTCTAGCCACATAAAAGCTTTCACGTTACAAATAGTTGCTCAAACTCCTGCTACTGCTACAGCTGCCTCCAACTACTATTTGGGGCCCCTAGATCAAATATCCTCAATATGAAGACTAAGAAAATATGTTGCCTCACCAATTTAGGGACAACGCCCCTTCTCAGCTCAAAAACAGTTATAAAACAAAAACGACACCCCCTTTCCCAAGACAACATAATTCTCCTGAAAAAAGGGGGGGGGAGAGGGGAATGAGAGGGTAACAGGCAGGAAGGCCAGGGGCCTCCAAACGGAGGAAATAGCCTGCAAGTGGCAGACATTTTTCTCTCTTAAGCAGTGAGAGAAAACAAACTAGAGATATTTTTTCCTACTCTATACAAATTTAAAAGGTGGTTTCTCTGGAAATTCTGTGTTGCCATAGTGACACCTGGTTTCACCTGAAGTTAACCATTGCCTTTTTCTTATGGAAATGTTTATCTTAAGCAATGCTAATGTACTATGCATTTACCCCAAACTCTGTCTTCAAGTCGGTTCCCCCATTTTGGCTCAGAACCTACTTGATAAACAAGTTGTTATACTCCGATATTGTTCCTCTATGTAAATTAAACTATTTGTATGGTGATCTGCCCTTCTTCAAGATTCAAGTTAATCCTTTTAGGGCCCAAGATAAACAATTTGGTGCCAAGATTATCCCAAAATATATCTTATGGGCGAGGGGCCTGGTGCCATTCTGAGTTTTGAGACATTCCTTTCTTTCATTAACAGACTGCTTGTGACTATATAATATCCAGCTAAAGACTAGCAGGGGGGTACTCTTTCTGCCCCCTTCTGATGCCTATGTCAGAAGCTTTCTCTATCTCCTTTATACTTTAATAAAACTTTGTTACACAAAAGCTCTTAGCCATCAAGCCTCTCTCTGGCCCCGGATTAAATTCTTCTCCTGGGGCCAAGAATCCCGGCATTGTAATTCAATAACAACCTGTCAGTGGCAGGGCCTGGGGGCTCAGCTGTGGTTTCAGCGCCATCTGTACATTGGGACCACCCACAGGCATGTGCTCTGAAGGTGCCCCTAGAGCCCATGGGTCTACCCTGGTGGGGAGGGGGCTGGGGAGGAGGAAGCAGCTGTGGGGGTCCTGAGGTCACCCACCTAGGTGGGAGCCATTTCTAGTATCTGGACAGGCAGGGACAGGCACAGGGGCAGGGAGGCTGCAATGGGGTTCTTCCCTTTGGGCATCACTCAACAATGCTGCTCTGCTTCTCTGGTGGTTCAGGCTTCCTCCACAAGCATCCTGTTTGCAGAGCTCCTCCCTCCCTCCTGTTGCCTCAGGATGTCTCCTCACAGCCAACCGCAGTCTTCTGCCTGGGTCTGGTCTCCAAACCCCACATTCCAGCACCCAGCCCTTGTGTGCAGCACTGGACACACTCTTAGGCTGGGTGGGCAAGGCTGCGGTCAGCAGCCTGTGTACAGGTCTCACTCTGTCCTGCACACTGGTTGCCGTGTTCTCCTCCCACAGAGAATGAGTCTCTCCTTCTGTCCCAACTGGGCTCCCCCCAGTGAGGGGCTTCCCTGGATGTGGAGACCTCTCCTCTCTTCAGATCCCCCCAGGGTTTTGCGGGTCCCATCCCGCTTCTTTTCCTCCCTCATTCTTTTGTCCTACCTGGCTCAGCAGGAATCTTTCTTGTCCTTTCAGGTGTCCAAGTTTCTCTGCCCGTGTTCCGCAGGGTTCTGTGAGAATTTTTCCACTTCAAGATGTATTCCTAATGCTTTTGTGGAGAGAGATGAACTTCACGTCTTCCAAATCCTCTGCCATCTTGACTCCTTCTATCTCGGTTTGAGGCTGAATCTAGCCAGTTTATGCCAATGTTATGTAAATTGTAAAACATATGCCCCGAGAATAGTAAGTAGAATAACTTATTATTTCGTATCTTTCAGCTGTGTCTTCTCACGACACCCAGGGTTTGAGGACCCAAAAGCCAGGCTTAGAAGATTTATTCCCAACAGCAAAGCTAGGAATATATGAAAGATTTCACGTTGGAAATTTACATTTAACCAAAGACTGGGACTATATGAGGACATATAAAGAGCAGAAAGCATGTTATGATGGACAAAATAAAATCGGTACAGTTCCCCATAATGTAAACATTACCACCAAAAGAAATCAAGGATGTGAATCAAACAGGGAGAAACCAATTTCAAATGACCAATTTCAGTCATCACCATCTGCAGATAAGTGTATATTTGTCAGCAAAGACCCACATCATCTCTTGAAACATACACGTTCTCTGAAGGGAAATGTGGAAAATCTGGAAAGTCATCTAGTCTCTACTGCAAATACTCATTCAAACAACTCTGAGCATAGATGTCTATTAAATATACATTCAAACATGTCTGGAAACCAGAGACTTAAAAATGAGGGGGGAAATTCCCAATATAATCAATTTGAGGGATCCTTTAACAAGGGTTTATTGTTCTTCAACCAACAACTATTTTCTCCTGGTTCCAAAATCTGTAATGTTGATAATAATGGGAGAGACCTTATTCAACCATCATTGTTTGATACATATGGAGGTATAATTAGTGTGGAACAATTTTACAAGCATAACAAAATGAGTAATGCCTTAAGCAGGAGCTCTACCCCCAATAATTACACGAGTATACATGATGGAATGAGAAGCTCTTCATGCAATGAAACTGGGCATAAGTTGACCAAGACTCATATCTCATGAAACAACAGGGACATCAATTTTCAGACAACAATTCTAAACATAATAAGTATAAGAATATATTTTATCAAAGCTCAAATCTTACAATTAATACATATAAAAGTATTGATACTGGCGAGAAGACTTATAATTGTTAACCAGTCTTCAAAAGTTATTCAACAGCAGAATATTCAGACTAAGCAGAAACATTACAAGTGTAATACATGTGGAAAAGTCTTTAGTAACTCACCAAATCTAAGCAGACATAGGAAAATTCATACAGGAAGGAAACGTTTCAAATGTACAGCATGTGGCAAAGCCTTCAATCAGAGTTTATATTTAACTGAACATCAGTGAATCCATGCGGGGGAGAAACCATACAAATGTCCAGAATGTGGCTAAGCCTTTATCTGTTGTTCACCCATTACTCAACATCAGCAGATTCATACTGGGGAGAGACCTTATAAATGTACAGCGTGTGGTAAGCGTTTTAAGCAGAGTTCAACTTTAGCTGGACATCAGCAAATCCATACTGGGGAGAAACCTTATAAATGTACAGAATGTGGCAAATCCTTTACCTGTCATTCACTTCTTACCCAACATCAACGAATCCACACTGAGGAGAGACCTTGTAAATGTACAGAATGTGGCAAAGCCTTTAACTGGCATCTGAGTCTTACTGTACATCAGCGAACTCAAACTGGGGAGAAACCATACAAATGTAACAAATGTGGCAAAGCCTTTATCCATTATTCACATCTTACTCGACATCAACGAATCCATACTGGGGAGAGACTTTATAAATGTACAGACAAAGCCTTTCCTGAGTTCAGGTCTTTCTCAACATCAGAGAATTCATACTGCAGAGAAATGTTAGACATGTAAGGAATGTGGCAAAGGATTTCGTCACAGCCATCACCTCACTCCCCGTCAGAGAATACATACTGCAGAGAAACCCTAGAAATGAATCAGTGATAAAAAGGTTGGCCCTAAATATACAATTTTGAAACAACGAGTGTTTACTTTGGAAAGATACATGAATGAAATACAAAAATGTAGACAAGTGTTTAATCAAACATCAAAGGTAAATCAATGCCAGAGAATTCATACTAGAAAGCATTTCATTGGTACAACTTTTGTTGAATTATTCTAAACAGAAACACTGTAGCCAGTATTCCATATTTAAAACATGTAGAAAATTGATAGGTTGGTATGGATCACAAGATGAAGGGGTGGATATTTGCAGAGGTATAATTATTAGTCATGTATCATTGTTTATATTAACCTTATTAGAGATCATTAAGGAACCAAAACGAATGTCATTCAACTCTCAAGTAACTCTGCTGTGATTTGTTTCTACTGTATATATGAACTTCTGTTTTTGATGCGTGTTACCTCAATTGTAAGAGAAGCCCTTCTATATTAGGTGGGAATCATTTATGCTTATTCTCGAATTTATAAGATTAAGAACACAGTAATGTTATATGCACACTAAACCTCTAAATGGAGGTATTTGTCACTGATGTCAAACATCTGTGTTGTCACCATGATGTAAGTGTTCAGGGAATAATTCAAAATAAGACGGAAGTTTGCTCTAAGTTTTCAATAATTATGTCAATTGCTTTTTAAGCATAAAGCAAGTATTGTTCATTAAAATTGAAGGTCTTTTTATAATATCAACATAGAGAAATCATGCATATTACCTGGCAGGCTTGAAGTAAGGACGCCTTCTCTTCCACCTGATGTAAGTATAGAAAACTCTTTCTGAAAAAGTCATATTAATATAATTAGTGTCCATCCATGTTTACTACATTAGCCTCCATTTTGTGAACCACATAGAACACATTCACAGATCATTTCATCAGAGAATCAGGAAAGTTTTTAGAAGCTTGTAATCTGTATTTTAATCAAGGATCAAACAACAGTTGTAAAAAGTTTTATTCCCTCTGTGTAAAATTAATGTATGTTCATTAATAAAAGTGAATGGTATTTTAGTGTTACCGATGATGTGGAATGAAGGAAGGGTGAACGCACCACCAGCATTAACCTCTCCCACCTGTTTAAGGTTGCAGGAAAGATAATGTTATAATAAACTATTTGTAGCACAGGGGGATGACATCTGTAGAAATTAGTTCCTTACTGGTGTTAAACTCTCATAAATTCATATATTTCCCACCATTTCTATGTTGTATCTCCTCTCCCATTTTGAAACTTCTCGGACATTGTGATGGTTTGAATAAGAAGGATCATACAGAATACTGTTGAGAGCTTCCCTGACTGCTCCGTGCTGTTGCTGCCTCAGAGTCTGTCTAGGTAGCCTGCAGGGTCTAGTCTGACCTTCCTCAGGGGCCTTCAAGGCTTCCTGTGACTTCTCTCAGGACCTAGAGTCATAAACTCACCTGCTTCAATTGTCCTTTGTTCTTCTGTTAGCTAAAACTTTTCAGGGGCTCATTTAAGCAAATGTCAATTTAACAAAGTAACAAAAAGAATAATTAAAAGCCATGATGGGAAAGTTCTGAACCAAGATTTATAAAATCTTACCCTGTATAATTCTTAGCACAAGTTTCTTGTCTAGGCTTAAAGGAACTGTTTTCTCATGGCCTTGGCATACTTTGAATGCAATATATAAGTATCTGAAGATATATACATCATATAATTTATATAACACACATTGAATACAATATATAAATGTCTGAGGGTATACATGTTATCAGTGAGAAAACCAAGAAGGAATATGAGAGTGTATGTGTATTCATACACATTTAACTTAGAGAATATAGAAATGCTACATCAAAACTGGTCATTTTAGACTATCAGATGATTGACTAAAAGCAGCAAAACTTGTCAATTTGTCAATTAATCTCTTTTGTCTATTTTTCATGGAATTCATTTCCTTAAATGTCAGGAGGTTACACTTTTTAAGGAACTTCCACACTGTCCTCCCCCCGTGACTGCCCCAGTTTTCATTCCCTCCAGCCGTGTAGGAGGTTCCCTGACCTCCAAGCCTCTTCAGCGTTTACGATATTATTAGTGGGCTCTTTGCTAATTGTTATTCTGACTGGCATGAGGTGATGGATCATTATAGCTTTGTTTTGCATTTCTTATTGTTTATCGCTGGTGAGCATCTTTCATTTGCCTCTTGCCTGTCTAAAAGAGCAAGTTGCTCCACCCAGGCTCAGCAGTTGTGGCACACAGGCTTAGTTGCCCCAAAGCATGTGGAGTATTCCTGGACCAGGGATCAAGCCTGTGTCCCCTGCACTGTCAGATGGATTCTCCACCGCTGGGTGACCCGTCTATTTAGCTTTTTTTTCCTTTTGAGATGCATATATATTTTGTATTGGAATATAATTGCTTTACAATGTTGTGTTAGTTTCTGCTGTACGACATCATCAATCAGCCATAAGTATACATGAATCTGCTCCCTCTTGAACCTCCCTCCCGTGATCTCCATTTCACCCCTCTGGTCAGCACAGAGCACCAAGCTGAGCTCCCCGTGCTATCCAGCAGCTTCCCACTAGCTCCCTGTTTTAACCATCAGTTCAGTTCAGTTCACTTGCTCAATCATGTCCAAGTCTTTGTGACCCCATGGACTGCAGCACGCCAGGCCTCCCTGTCCATCACCAACTCGCAGAGTTTACTCAAACTCATGTCCATTGAGTCGGTGATGCCATCCAACCATCTCATCCTCTGTCGTCCCCTTCTCCTCCCCACTTCAATCATTCCCAGAATCAGGGGCTTTTCAAATGAGTCAGCTTTTCGCATGAGGTGGCCAAAGTGCTGAGTTTCAGCTTCAGCATCACTCCTTCCAATGAACACCCAGGACTGATCTCCCTTAGGATGGGCTGGCTGGGTCTCTGTGCAGTCCTAAGGGCCTCACGAGAGTCTTCTCCAGCATTTCAGCCATGGTGGTGTGTGTGTCAGTGGGGCTCTTCAGTTTGTCCCCCTCTTCTTCTCCTGCCATGGCCACACACATGTGTTCTCTATATTTGTGCAAATATTGTCTTAACAGTTATATATGGAATCTAAAAAAATGGTGTTGATGAACTCATTTATTGAGCAGGAATATAGGCGCAGAGGTAGTTCTTAAGCTTTGGGATGTTAAGCTTTCAAGGCATAAAATACATGGACAATCGTGGCATGCATTTTATGAAGTGAAAGAAGCCCATTCAAAAATGCTACAGAAAGTAGGCATTTTACAATATGACACTTTGGTGTAGGTAAATGTTCATATGTGCTCAGTGGTGTCTGAGTCTTTGTGAACCCAGGGGCTGTAGCCTGCCAGGCTCCTCTGCCCATAGATTTCCCAGGAAAGGATACTGGAGTGGGTTTCCATTTCTTCCTCCAGGGCATCTTCCTGACCCAAGGATCGAACCTGCATCACCAGGATGTCCTGCATAAACAGGTAGATTTCTTCCCAGTCACTTGGGAATCTAGTAGGAAATGTAGAAGAGATTAAAAAGGTCTGTGGTTGCCATGGGTTTGAAAGGAGGGACTATGAATATCCTAAACCTAGAAGACTTTCAGGCCGTGAAATAATTTGTGTTAAACTGTTGTGATGGACACATATTATTATACATTTATCCAGAGGTATGGAATGCACATTCCTAAAAGAAAATCATAAGGGTAAACTAAAGAGTCTATGTATTTACTGTCCTTGTAGCTTCATCAGTGGTAACAAATGCTCACTCTTGGGGGAAAGGTAAGTAGGGAGATTGTCCACGTGTGGGAACAAGAGGTAAATGGGAAATGTGTATACCTTATTCTCAATTCTGCTGTGAAACTTAATCTTCTACAAAGTAAGTACTGGTGCATGCACACTGATATTTTTTAGAATATATAATATTAGAAAGATGGACATGCTTCTATCTTTAATTTTTCCTTAGTCGTTACACTTTAAAGATGTGAGAAAATAGCACTCTCTAAATGGCGTACACAACAAAGTGTAGCAGTTAATTCATAAAAACTAGAAAAACACACACACAGGAAGTAGAACAACGCTCTCACGTGTTAATTCATGTGTAATGTAACTTACAACACTGATCATTATTTCCTTGCTTGGTCATCAGATAGCATTTAGGGCATCATTTTCAAAGGCATTTGTTTCTGCCCACACACACTGTTAACCTAGCGTGTCCTGCTCAGTTCAGTTCAATTCAGCTGCTAAGTCCTGTCCTACTCTTTGTGACTGCAGCTCGCCAGGCCTCTTGCTGCCTCCGGATTATTTTCAAAGAAAGCTGTGATGGAAACACCTCTAGGTTCCTGGTCTCTGAAGTTGGAGGTGCCACACCTGCAGAGAGGTGGTCACAATCCAAATCATTTTGTGAAACCCAGGCTGCAGAGGAGGGTGAAAGAAACGAAGGCCATGGGAAATCTTTGGGAAGAATTCTGCAAATAAAGCCTGGCAGGAACCCAAGACCCCCAGCTGATTCCCACCAAACACTCCCCTCACAGGCACAGGCCAAGGACCAACACACCCATCCTAGAAAGATCCCCTCCCCAGGGAATCAGATTGAGTGTTGCTTCTAGAAGTTCCCGCCCTAAAACCTCCCTTCCTGAGGTCTCAGATGTGCCAAATCTGAGGTTTCCCTCAGGGCTCCTGAATGCTGGTCTTCCTCTTGCATTTTTTTCAAAACCCTGCTAGGCTGGGTCAGGTAGCCCAGAAGTAGGGTCCATTGTGTCTGGTGAATTGTTCTGAGGCCTGCTCTCTGTAATGTAAAAAGGAAGGAGGGGAACTAGCCCTGGAAGATCTGCAATAGAGTGGAGCACCAGGATGTGATTAGCATATCAGTTTAGTCTTGATTACCCACTACAGATCAGGAACACAGAAAGTCGGAAAAGAGCTCAGAAAAGGGTGAAAGAAACAAGAAAACCTCTTCTTCTTTTTCACTGCAGCAGTTGCAGGTTAAACGGCTGTATGGATGCCATTGAAGGTATTTTCTCAACATGCAGATGTGAGTTTGAGACGTCATAGCCCCACAGAAGACACAGAGCAGGAGGAAGAAGAGGAGGAAATGGCAGCTTCTCAGGTAATTGTCCTGTCCCGGGTCTGGGGCGGTGTCTGCATTTCCTCCTGAAATGCCTGGACTGAGAATCTGCAAACCTTTAGTTCTCTGCTTCTAAGTTTTTTGCCTGGAGTGCTTATTATCACCTTCTTATTTTTTCCTTTTTTTTTTTTTTTTAAATAGTGAAAACCAGCTCTTCAGGTTTCATCTCCCTCATATTTCAGAGCCTTTTCTTCATTGTCTGTATCCTGGCTTTCTATAGAGCATGATGAATTCTCAATATGAAATAGTGACTTTCAAGGTTGAATACATTCCCTTTGAGAGAGATCAATACGGGGAGGCACTGGTATCTGAGATTCCCATTGGGATGTGGTTCAGTGTTAGCATCTTCGGGAAGTCAGGGAAATGCCATGATGAATTTACATGTGGATGCAATTCAGCTCTCTAGAAAAGGAGTAAGAAAATACCCTTGTTAATAGAATGAACTCAACATTACAGAGTTTTTAACAAGTTAAAGTAGCAGAGACAATCCTCTATACTGATAAGAAAAATATACTAATTAAATGGACTATTAAGCTACAGATCATGGGAGGTATATAGGAGGTGGAATTTGCAGAAAACTGACATTTTTCATGATAGACTGAGATCATGGTTTTCCTAATATTGCCAAAATGCCTGGCAGGGATAGTGCATTTTCCCCTGTACTCTTACCCCGTGACCTCTGATGTTCACTGATTCAGGTACTTCTGTGAGATTTCCACGCTATGAAATTCATTTTCTTTTTTTCTTGAACAAGGATCTTGGAAAGAAACAATGATGGATATGCCTATCACAGTTAATGAGGAAATGCCGTATCTACTTAGTTACTCTTTGCTTTGAGAAATGAACACTGTCAGCTAAAACAGATGCACAATTTGAGAGATGTGAATTAAGTTTTATTTTGTGCAAAATGAGGACAGCAGCCCAGGAGACAGCATCTCAGAGAACTCTGAGAAACTGCTCCAAAGAGACAGTGGGGGAAGGTCAGTATGTGACTTTGGTGAAGGGGGAGTTCAGTGCAATCAAGCACTTACTTTACAAAAGGTTTCCTGCCAGTCGTGAGGAGTTGAAGTCATCGTTTAGTGGTTTAGTGTATTTCTAGATATGAAGAGATGCAAGGATTGGGATCATGAAAGCAGTTTCTGAAAATATCTGACTCTCTAAAGACCTATTTCACCAGATTCCCCGGAGCAGAGTGCCTCAATTCACCCTGAACTCCGTCGAGGGGATTGAAGTCAGTTGCAGCACCATGGGGTTCATTCTCCCCAGAGGCAGATGGCAAACGCCCTTGTTGTTGTTCAGTTCAGTCATGATGTACTCTGCATAGAAGTTAAATAAGTAGGGTGACAACATACAGCCTTGACGTACTCCTTTTCCTATTTGGAACCAGTCTGTTGGTCCATGTCCAGTTCTAACTGTTGCTTCCTGACCTGCATACAGATTTCTCAAGAGGCAGGTCAGGTGGTCTGGTATTCCCATCTGTCTCAGAATTTTCCACAGTTTATTGTGACCCACACTGAAAGGCTTTGGCATATTCAATAAAGCAGGAATAGATGTTTTTCTGGAACTCTCTTGCTTTTTCCATGATCCAGCAGATGTTGGCAATTTGATCTCTGGTTCCTCTGCCTTTTCTAAAACCAGCTTGAACGTCAGGGAGTTCACAGTTCACGTATTGCTGAATCCTGGCTTGAAGAATTTTGAGCATTACTTTACTAGCATGTGAGATGAGTGCAATTGTGCGGTAGTTTGAGCATTCTTTGGCATTGCCTTTCTTTGGGATTGGAATGAAAACTGACTTTTTCTAGTCCTGTGGCCACTGCTGAGCTTTCCAAATTTGCTGGCGTACCTAGTGCAGCACTTTCACAGCATCATCTTTCAGGATTTGAAATAGCTCAACTGGAATTCCATCACTTCCAGTAGCTTTGTTCGTAATGATGCTTTCTAAGGCCACTTGACTTCACATTCCAGGATGTCTGGCTCTAGATGACTGATCACACGATTGTGATTATCCAGGTCGTGAAGATCTTCTTCTTTGTATTCTTGCCACCTCTTCTTAATATCTTCTGCTTCTGTTAGGTCCATACTATTTCTGTCCTTTATGAAGCCCATCTTTGCATGAAATGTTCCCTTGGTATCTCTAATTTTCTTGAAGTGATCTCTAGTCTTTCCCATTGTGTTGTTTTTGTCTATTTCTTTGCCTTGATCATTGAAGAAGGCTTTCTTATCTCTTCTTGCTATTCTTTGGAACTCTGCATTCACATGCTTATATCTTTCCTTTTCTCCTTTGCTTTTTGCTTCTTTTCTTTTCTCAGCTATTTGTAAGGCCTCTCAAGACAGCCATTTTGGTTTTTTGCATTTCTTTTCCATGGGGATGGTCTTGATCTCTGTCTCTTGTACAATATCATGAACCTCATTCCATAGTTCATCATGCACTCTATCTATCAGGTCTAGGTCCTTAAATCTATTTCTCACTTCCACTGGAAAATCATAATGGATTTGATTTAGGTCATACCTGAATGGTGTAGTGGTTTTCCCTACTGTCTTGAATTTAAGCCTGAATTTGGTAATAAGGAGTTCATGATCTGAGCCACAGTCAGCTCCTGGTGTCAGTTTTTATTCACTGTATAGAGCTTCTCCATCTTTGGCTGCAAAAAATATAATCAGTCTGATTTTGGTGTTGACCATCTGATGATGTCTGTGTGTAGTCTTCTCTTGTGTTGTTGGAAGAGGGTGTTTGCTATGACCAGTGCATTTTCTTGGCAAAACTCTATTAGTCTTTGCCCTGCTTCATTCCGCATTTCAAGGCCAAATTTGCCTGTTACTGCAGGTGTTTCTTGACTTCCTACTTTTGCATTCCAGTCCCCTATAATGAAGAGGACATCTTTTTTGAGTGTTCGTTCTAAAAGGCCTTGTTGAGTCGCTGGCAATGCTCTTGGGAAGTGCCTATTTGTAGTTGACAACACTCCTGTGTGTTTAGTAGAGATGCTGGGATTTGGGAGTGGGGATTTTCATCACTCACGCCCAGGTCTGATCATTTCCAGTACATTCCACGCTCACATCACAGATAAGAGTCTCATCACATTTCTGTATTTTCCAAAATGTTTACAAGAATAATATTACTGCTAAGCTATGTTCAACTGTGTTAAAGTTTAAAATATAGTTCCGTGCAAATGGGAGATTTTTCATGAAATTGAAAAATTCAGAACCAAAGCTGTCTATTTTTTTAATCACTGTGTATGTCTGCACCCTAGTCTATTTTAAAAAGTTAAAATAATATTGTCACGTGAGTGTATGTTCCTTGGTTCTTTGTCTCATCACAACAAAGATTTGGAGCGACGGACATTAAAGCCCTCAGCGCATCACAGCTCTTGGGTCTTGGACAAACCGTGTTAGAGCTCTTAGGCAAATCAGTGTTACAGCTCTATTTTATTTAGAGGATAGGAGGAGAATCCATCCTTAAGCATGAGGGCATGCCAACCTAAAGACTCAACCCAAAGACAAGAGATTGGAGGAGCGCGTGGGGGAGGCTGAAAAAGAGAATGAGTGCACGCATGCCTGAGACAGAGAGAGAGAGAGAAAGCACTTTTGCTCCTTCTTTTATACGTTTTTCCCTCCACCTGGGCCTGCCCTATGCAAATTGGGTTTAGCCAGGAGTTCTGCTTGTTCAGAAGAAGGCAATGGCATCCCACTCCTGGTCTTCAGACCTTCCTTTGCCCTTCCTTGTCTTTCAGCCACTGCCATTTTGGACTCCTTTTCCCTATTCTACCTACCTAACAATCTCATCCTCAAATATTTATGTACATTTTCAATCAGTTAAAAATTATCCTGATCTTATTGACATGACAATTTGTCTCTTAAGAAGTACACAGTCCCATTTTAGTGTATGTCTGCATGCATGAACATGTTAACATGATAGACTGATTTTTTTCTTTTTCTTTTTTGAAGATTCCCTGAAACAGGGAATAGCTACCCACTCCAGTATTCATGCCTCGAGAATCCCGTGGACAGAGAAGCCTGGCTGCGACAGTCCCTGGGGTTGCAAAGAGTAGGACACGACTGAGTGACTAACACTTTTCTTGTTTTTAGTATTATTTACAAATAGAGATTTCTATAAACTTTCATTGAGAGTTAGCTCTGTGCATTTGTCTGTGTTTGATTAAAGTCTAGAGTCACAAACTGAAGTAAAAGTTGCTGCTGCTGCTAAGCCGCTCCAGTCGTGTCCGACTCTGTGCGACCCCATGGACGGCAACCCACCAGGCTCCCCCGTCCCTTAAGTTGTCATTTAAAGAATGTTTGTTAAATATTTGCCAAAAGATGATACAGCAACATTATTGTTTTAAATTATTTCTGTTATACATTCAAGTCTCTGAAAACTGTCAGAAAGTAGTATATGCTGCTGCTGCTGCTGCTAAGTCACTTTAGTCGTGTCCAACTCTGTGCGACCCCATGGACGGCAGTCCACCATGCTCCTCCGTCCATGGGATTCTCCAGCCAAGAAACTGGAGTGGGTTGCCATTCCCTCCTCCAATGCATGAAAGTGAAAAGTGAAATTGAAGTTGCTCAGTGGTGTCCAACTCTTCGCGACTCCATGGACTCCAGCCCACCATGCTCCTCCGTCCATGGGATTTTCCAGGCAAGAGTACTGGAGTGGGGTGCCATTGATTTCTCTGAAAGTAGTATATACCAGATCGTTAAAATGATTCTTGTTGCTGAGGTTACTATCCTATCAGACATGTAAAATCTGTAAAGCACTTAAAGTTCAAAGTTAAATGTGAATTCCTTCCTTACTGTTCTACTATGTTGCTGTTCACACATTGTCACTCATGGAGCAGAATTTTCAACATTACTAGTTCAAATAAGCTTGTGAAAAATGTGGCACACTGAGCCCACTCCAGAACATTTGGATCAGGAAGTGCTTTTTAAAAATATTTCCTGTTTCTTTTGATAGACAGTTTATCCTCTGTCAACTGAGTACAACACTCAAAAATAAATATGCCAATGTTGATCTGATTATATAATTTCTCTTCCAAATCAGAATAATTTATGTAGTGGTTCATGGATCGTATCAAATCCTCTTTTCTTGGGGTTAAAAATGTGGTAGAAGATATTACTGTGTAAAAATTATATTCTTGTGTAACACCTGACATTCTCTGAAAACAAAACCATTTCTCTTGCTGGTTTCCTCTTGGGTCACATTAGGAAGTCTTCCCATGGCCACATGGCACCTGTACTTTGTATTTCAGGGACGGTTGACATTCCAGGATGTGGCCATAGACTTCACTGAAGAGGAGTGGAAATGCCTGGACCTCAGTCAGCGAGAATTGTACAGGGACGTGATATTAGAGAACTACAGGAACCTGGCCTCCTTGGGTGAGGATAACTGCCTTCCAGAATCCCTTCTCTACCCACTGGGTTTTGGTTCCTGTATTTCTAGAATGTCTCCTAGAATCTTTTGCTCCTTATAATAGTTTCAGATCCCTGCTTTCTATGGGAAAATGGATATTTATGAGTTGAGAAAGAAGACTTCATGAGGATTCATTATGATTCTAACTTTTCCTTGATGGAATCTGCCTCCTTCTTCTAGGTTAGTGGTAATTCTGTAGGTTCTGTGGTATAAAAGGGTGCCATTCTCCTTTATAAATCAGATTTTTACTACGTACTTACTTTGGCCTTAGTAGTACTTGACTAGAATCTCAAGATCTTTTCTTTATGTATTTGTTATTTATAAAAGTGCTTCTATAAAGTATTTGGGGATATAATTTTCTAGGCTATATTAACATTCAACCATGCCTTCTCTAGAATGTTAATAATGTAATAATGTATTGAGCAAGATTACAGTCATGTCTGACTCTTTGGGAGCCTATGGAATAGTCCATGGAATTCTCCAGGGCAGAATACTGGAGTGGGTAGCTGTTCCCTTCTCCAGAGGATCTTCCCAACCCAGGCATTAAACACAGGTCTCCCACAGTGCAGCTGAGCCACCAGGGAATGTTCATACAGCTTAGGAAATTATGTCCCCAAATACTTTAGTTCTAGGCTGTATTAACATTCTACCATGCCTTCTCTGGGCTTCCCTGGTGGCACTAGTGATAAAGAAACTGCCTGCCAATGCAGGAGACGTTAAAGAAGTTGATTCGATCCCTGGGTTGGGAAGAACTCCTGGAGAAGGACATGGCAACCCACTCAGTATTTTTGCCTGGACATTCCCATAGACAGAGGACCCTGGCTGGCTACAGTCCATAGGGTGGCAAAGAGTCAGACATGACTGGAGCGACTTAGCACATGTGCCTCCTCTTCTCGCTTGAATACATATGAGATTGCAAACTGATGAATCTCTAGCAAAACAAACATTCCTTTTCCTGATAGCAGGTCTTGTGGTCTCTAAGCCAGACCTGGTCACCTTTCTGGAGCAAATGAAGAATCCCTGGGATGTAAAGAGACTGGAGACACCAGCCATATACACAGGTAGGTGTGAATGGATGGAGCCGATGAGTCAAGGACAGGTCCAAGGATTAGTGAGGAATTCACCCTTTGTGATGTGGTTTGGGAAGATCTGCTTCAATGGAAATGATTTTGGAGAAGTCTGGGTTTCTTTCTGTTGCTGTCATAGGCGGATATCACCTGCCCCATTCTGTCTTTTTAAATCATTCCTGAATTCATCTCCAGTGATTACTTTTCTCAATCACAGTGAGAACTGAAATCCTTCCCTTGGCCTGTGAGAACCTGCATGAATCGGTTACTTTTGCATTTCTTGGGTGGGGAGGGGGTGGGGGGGGCTGGGATGGACTAGGAAAACTGCCCATTTCTGAAAAACTCTGCTGCTGGCTGGCTGCTCTAAGATGCTCTTATTAAAGTTTCTACCTCTAGATGGCAGTGTGTGAGTGGAATTGTAGACATACTGCCAAAGTTCTAGGAAAATTGGGCACAGAGGGTTTTTTTTTTTTTTTCCTGACATAATTTGTAAAACACTGGAAACTACAAATATGATCTTATAAATTTTAAAATTATAGTAATTTCTTCAGTGCATAACCAACACCTCCCTAAAGAGAAAGAATGCCAATCTCAGGGTTACTTCAAATTTTCTGTTTACTTCATACGAACTCATATGAAATGTTAAGTGTATTTGCCCCAATGCCTCAATGCTAAAAGACTTAAATATATTCAATTAACTCAAAGAATTTTCAAATAATTTGGCATAAGAGCTGAAAACATTTTCCACCATATTTTTAATGGTTTCAAACTATTACAATGTTTAGATAATAGAATCTTTTTAAAATATTCTTATTGGAGTATAACTGGTTTACAATGTTGTACAGCAAAGAGAATCCATTTTACGTGTAGATATCTACTCTTTTTAAGGTTTTTTCCCAATTAGATGTCCACAGAGCATTGATAGTGTTCACACCATATTTTGAAAGTCTCATTTCTTAATTTCTCAAGAACTGCTTCTTTAATGTTGTTATCAGCTTTCCCAAACTTTGTCCTACATGTCCTCGCGTTCTGATTAGATCGTCAGTATCATTTATGATTTTTATATTGAAACATCATATAGAACGTGCTAAAATAAAAAGTGGGTTAAAGAATTAGAGGGCACCTAGCAGAAGTCAAAGAGCAATGATTAGACTGCCTGCCTCGTCTTTATTTAGTGGTTCTTGTAGCTATTTGTCTTGCTCCTTCCTCTACATCATACTTCTTTGTCCTCTCATTTTGTCACATTTTCTGGGTTTGTGGTCTGTTCTGCAGGCTGCAGGATCCTAGCTCCTCTTGCTCTGTTGTCTTCCCCCTAGGGGGTAAGGTTGTTCCACAGGCTTTTACCCTTACCCCCTTGATCTTGGCTTTGATTGCTGTTATTGTGACCCAAGCCTCCCCTGGATATTGAGGAGAACTTCCCCTTGGCTCTATGGTTGTCACTGCCCTGTCAGGGATGGGGTCTGCTCCCTGATTGGTGGAGAAGAGCCCCCAGATCCGTTTCTTCACTGTGATTCTGATCTGTGGTCAAGGCAGGTAGGATTGGAGGACACCCACTGGGAGAGAAGACACTAAGGACTGCTCCTCTGGGGATGTTCACCTTGGGGTGTGCTCATGCTCAGTGTGAGTCTCATGTGACCCCATGTTGGCACTGCTCTTGGCCCCCCTTTAACCATGGGCATGCTGGCACATTGTTCTGGTGCCAGTAGCTTTCAGTTTTAGGGATTTACATCCACTGTTTGTGAAAGCAGAGAGGTCTGCCTCCTCAGATGTTGTTTTCACTGGAACACCAACATAGGTCCAGTGAACTCAGGTCCCAGAATTGCATTCATGGAGCTGGACCTGCTGAGGTGATATGGGGGCAGCTCAGACTCTGGCCTGGCCCCACCCCCTAGTATACATCTCCACAAAGTCTACAGCTGTTAAACCTACACCTCCCATGGCTGGGGGAGCCCTGTTGTCCATTCAGATGCTCTGCAGGGGCTGAGTTGACAAAGCCAGTTGCAGGTATAAAAGCATGGTTTGTGTAACCGTGAGGAGAGACTTCAGGTTTTCTTCCTTAACCCTGGGGCTCAGCTGAGCCTTCAGCTCCTTCTATGTGTGTAGGCCACCCACAGGTGTCTGCTCCAGAAGCTGCCCCAGAGCACAGGAGTCTGCTGATTGTGGAGGAGGTGCATGGGGCGAGGCAGTGGCTGGAGCTCAACAGAGCCCACCCGGGTGGTGGCCCTTCCTAGTGCTGGGGGAGGAGGGGCCAGCACAGGGGGAGAGGGGCTGCAATGGTGGGTCTTCCCTTTGGGCATCACTCAAGAATGGCGCTCTGCTCTTTGGTGGTTCAGGCTTCCTCCACAAGCATTCTAGTTTATAGAGCTCCTCCCTCACCCCCGTCCCCTCAGGATGCCTCCTCACAACCCACAGCATTCCTCTGCCTGGGTCTGCTCTCCAGACCCCACATTTCAGCACCCAGCCTTTGTCCACAGCAGCGGACACCCTATCAGGCTGTGTGGGCAGGACAGGGGTCAGTACCCTGTGCACAGGTCTCACTCTGTCCTGCTGCCACAGACTGTTGCCGTGTTCTCTTCCCACAGAGAATGATGCTCCCCTTCTGTCCCAGCTGAGCTCACACCAGTCTCAGTAGATAAGAATAGTAGATAAGAAAACTTTCATTTGATATCTTTCAGCTGTGTCTTCTCACAACACCCATGGTTTGATGTCCAAGAATTCAAGATTAGAAAATTTAACCCAAAAAGCAAACCTAGGAATACATGAAAGAGCTCACCTTGGAAATGAACATTTAATGAAAGACCAGGAATATACGGGGGTATGTGAAAGATCTAGAAGATGTTTATATGGGCAGAAAGAAACCGAGACATTTTCACATAATGCAGACATTACTGCCCAGAGAAATGAGCAATGTGAGTCAAACTGCAGAACACACCCATTTCAGTTATCAACATCTGCAGAGAAGTGTATCTCTTCAAGCAAAGGCTTAAATCAGTTTTTGAAACATACACGTTCTCTGAAGGGATATGTGGAAAACCTGGAAAGTCATCCAGTCTCTACTGCAAATACTCATGCAAACCACTCTGAACACAGGCTTCGATTACACATATATTCATGCACGTCTGAAAACAAGAAATTTAAAAATGATGGGGAAAATTCACAATATAATCAGTTTGAGGGATCTGTGAGCAAGGGGTCATTATTCTTCCACCAACAGACAGTTTCTCTCTGTTCCAAAATGTGTAATGTTGATAATAATGGAAGAGAGTTAATCCCACCATCATTGTTCAATACACATCATGATACGGTTAATACAGAACAACTTCTCACGTGTAATATCATGAGTCAGCCCTTTAATAAGAGCTCTACCCCCAATGATTACAAGAATAGTTACGATGGAGTGAGAAGCCATTCATGCAATGAAACTGGGTGGAAAACTACACAAGACTCTAACCCTATGAAACATCAGGGACCTCAATCTTCAGACAAAGATTCTAACAATAGTACATGGAGGAATATCTTTTACCAAACATCAGGTCTTCCACTAAATGAGAGTACACACACTGGAGAGAAGACTTACAATTGTGAATATGGTGATGTTTCTAATCAGTCTTCAAATCTCACTCAACAGCAGAGTATTCAGAATCCGCAGAAAAGTTACAAGTGTACGAAATGTGAGAAAGCCTTTACTAACTCATCCAGTCTAAGTAGACACAGGAAAATTCATTCAGGATGGAAACCTTTCAAATGTTCAGGGTGTGGCAACACCTCTAATCAGAATTCAGAGCTTAGTCAGGATCAGCAAATCCATACTGGCAAGAAACCTTATGAATGTAAAGAATGTGAAAAAGCATTTAGGTCTTCCTCAAACATTAGTCGACATCAGCAAATTCACACTGGGGAGAAGCATTACAAATGTACAAAGTGTGGCAAAGCCTTTAATCAGATGTCACATCTTACTGAACACCAGAGAATTCATACTGGAGAGAAACCTTATAAATGTAAAGAATGTGGAAAAGCCTTCAGTCACAACTCAACGCTTACTAACCACCAGCGAATTCATACTGGAGAGAAGCCTTATAAATGTAAGGATTGTGGCAAAGAATTTAACCAGTGTGCAGGTCTTACTTACCATCAGAGAATTCATACTGGAGAGAAACCTTATAAATGTAAAGATTGTGGCAAAGAATTTAAGAAATGCTCAGATCTTACTTACCATCAAAGAATTCATACTGGAGAAAAACCTTATAAATGTACAGAATGTGGGAAATCTTTTAGTCAGAACTCAATTCTCACTCAACACCAGCGAATTCATACTGGGGAGAGGCCTTATAAATGTAAGGATTGTGGCAAAGACTTTAGTAAGCACTCAGGTCTTACTGACCATCAGAGAATTCATACTGGAGAGAAGCCTTATAAATGTAAGGATTGTGGCAAAGCGTTTAAACAGCACTCATGTCTTAGTAAACATAAAGTTATCCATACTGGAGAGAAGCCTTATAAATGTAAGGATTGTGGCAAAGACTTTAGCAGGCACTCATGTCTTACTAAACATCAAGTAATCCATACTGGAGAGAAATCTTTTAAATGTAAAGAATGTGGCAAAGCCTTCAGTTACTACTCAGGTCTTACTCAACACCAGACAATTCATACTGGAGAGAAGCCTTATAAATGTAAAGAATGCGGAAAAGCCTTCAGTCACTACTCAACTCTTACTCAACACCAGAGAATTCATACTGGGGAGAGGCCTTATAAATGTAAGCATTGTGGCAAAGCCTTTAGCAAGCACTCAGCTCTTACTTACCATCAGAGAATTCATACTGGAGAGAAACCTTATAAATGTAAGGATTGTGGGAAAGCATTTAGAGTGCACTCATGTCTTACTAAACATCAAGTAATCCATACTGGAGAGAAGCCTTATAAATGTAAGGATTGTGGCAAAGCGTTTAGACAGCACTCATGTCTTACTAAACATCAAGTAATCCATACTGGAGAGAAACCTTATAAATGTAAAGAATGTGGAAAAGCCTTCAGTTACTACTCAACTGTTACTCAACACCAGAGAATTCATACTGGGGAGAGACCTTATAAATGTAAAGAATGCGGAAAAGCCTTCAGTCACCACTCACGTCTTATTCACACCAGCGAATTCATACTGGAGAGAAACCTTAGAAATGTAAAGAATGTGGAAAGCCTTCATCAGGCACTCATGTCGTACTCAACATTAGAGAATTCATCCTGGAGAAGTGGCAAAGGCTTTAATCAGAGCTCTCACGTTATTAGACATCACAGAGCACGTCCTGGAGAGAAACCCTAGTAATAACTGATGGAAGAGGATTGTCCCAAACATACACTTCAGAAAATAAAACACCATTTATTTAAGAAAGATAAGGAATGACATAAAGAAAAATGTAGAAAAGTATTTAATAAAAATTAAATCTAAACCAATATCAGAAATTGCACACTAGAAAAAGTGAAAGTTGCTCAGTAGTTTCCAACTCTTTGCAAACCCATGGACTGTGTGCATGGAATTCTCCAGGCCAGAATAGTGGAGTGGGAGGCGGATTCTTTACCAACTGAGCTATCAGGGAAGCTCACACAAAGGAAAGCATTTCATCAATCCTGTTTTTTGAAGTTCCTCTTCAGGAGAAGTATTGTAGATAGTAATCCATAGTTAAAATAGATAGAAAGTTGATATGTTAGTATGGCTCACAAGATGAAGGTTGGTACTTAGAAATGTACAATTATTAGGAATATATCTTTGTTTATATTGACATGATTTATGATTATTTGAAACCCAAAATAATGTCATTCAACTCTCAAATTACTCCATGCTGCTATGCTTCATTTCTAGTGTGTAGGCTAAGTTATGTTTTTGATGGTTGCTATCTCAAAGATGAGACAAGGCCTTCAATCCTAGGGAGAAATCATTTATATTTATTCTGCATTAGAAGATTAAGGACACAGGAATGTAACATGTACATCTAAATGGAGGTGTTAGTCATTCATGTCAAACATCCCTATAGGTCACCATGAGGTAAGTGTTCAGGGAGTAATTCCACATATTAAAGTAAAATGTACATTTTCAATAGTTATTTCACTTGGTTTTAAGTAACATACAATGACAGTTCACTGAAATCTTGATGTATCTTTATAATATCAACAGAAGTCATGAATATTAGTTGACATGTTTCAAATAAAGACATCTCTGATACCTTAGAAATGTATGGAAATCGGTCACAGAAAAGTCATGTAATTAGTGTATGTCTTGTTTCATAAACAATTAACCTCCATTTTGTAACCATAGGAATCACAGTTCTCAGATCATTGTATCAGAGAAATGAATATCATTGTTTATGCTTGTAATCTGTATTTCATTCAGCTACACAGTGGGTTGGAAAAGATTTTATACTGACTGTGTGTTATGACATGTTAATAAAACTGGATGGTTTCTTGTGATGAAGTTGGTGTGTAATGAAGTGTCAACAGTACCGATTTAAGGTTGGAGGGAAAATACCTAACAATAAACTCTTTGTTAGCACAGAGGGATGATATCTGTAACAATTAGTCTCCATATTGCCTTTAAGCCTCAGCTAATTGGATATTTCCCATCATTTCTCCATTGTACTTTTTCCCCCTCTCTGGAACTGCTGGGACATTGTGATGGTTCTAAGAAGGATCGTACAGAGTATTGTTGAGAGTTTACCTGAATTACTCCATGCTGTTGCTGCCTCAGTGTCTGTCTGGGGAGCAGGCAGCCTGCAGGTCCTTGAACTCACACCAGCCAGTCCTGTGAACACCTCTACTAGATGACTACCCACCTTGAGACCAGCAGTCTTGCTGAACCCCAGGGTCTACTGCCCAGGCCCCCCTTCAGTGACACCCTCAGAGCTCACCAGATTCTTGCTCCTCTTGCTTTGAATAGACCAATCCACACTCAGCGTGGGGAGCTTATAGCACTTCACCCAAGGTCTCTTATAAAGGCCTGAACCCCAAGTACTGGAGCTTTCTCTGCTTGGTCCTAACCTTGACCTAAGAAATTCCTGCCCTAGAACCTCCTCTCCTGGGAGGTCTTAGGTGTGCTGAGTGTGAGGGCTGAAGCTCAGGGCTTCTGAGTGTGAGTCTTGGTGGAAGTATCAAAATAAACAGGGAACTTCCTGAAGAGTCATTTCATGGCCCCTCTTCAGAACTGCAGATTTATAACTTCTTAGAGTGGGGACCTGACCTCGAGGGGTTCATATTCACTGAAATGGTTCAGAAAGAACCTTGTAAGTGGTTTCAACCTGGTTTCCTATCAAGATTACCTGACCAGTGTTAAGCGATAACCTCCCCACAGAGTTCTGTCTTGGTCCTATGGGAGCATCAGTGTGGTGTGTAGGAAGTGCTCCTAGGGATTCTAAGGGGAGGCCTGGGTTAAGGACGTGACTCCTGGTCCATCTATGAGAGTTGAGGCCTGGCTTCAGTCTGAGGAGAGGCAGCAGTGTTGGTCTAGCTGGACTTGGACCAGGGAAATCAGTCAGCTCACATCTGTGTGAGCAGAGGGTTAGGAGCTCTCTCTGAGGAGAGAACAATCAAGAAATAAGTTCAAAGCCTGGTCTCCAGGTAGGAAGTAGTTGTTCCTGAATCTCTCCTGAGACAGGACAGGAGAGGTGGGTTTTTTCAGCTTTTCAAGGTTCTTCTGTCTGTAGGTGAAGTAGTTGCAGGTTAAAGAGCTGTGCAGATGCCTTTGAAGGTATTTTTTCAATATGCAGAGATGTGTTTGCTGCATAACATCCTCAGAGAAGACAGAGCAGGAGGAAGAAGAGGAGCAAATGACAGTTCTGTCCTGGGTCTGTGGCTGTGTCTGCTTTGCCGCCTAAAATGCTTGAATGGAGGGAACCTGCAAACCTTTAGTTCTCTGCTTCTAATTTTTCTGCCTGGGGAGTCTGTTATCAACTTCTTATTTTTTCCTTTTCTTACCATAGTGAGGACCGGCTGTTTAGATCACTTCTCCCTTGTGTCCCAGAACCTTGTCTTCCTTGTCTGTATCCTGGCTTTCTTTAGAGCATGATGAATTCTCAACCTGAATGAGTGACGTTCAACTGGTGAAAATATTCCCTTTGTGAGAGATCAACATGGGGAGGCATAGGTTCAGAGATTCTTATTGGCATGTGGTTCAGTCTTGGCACCTTAGAGAAGTAGGGAACATTAGGGATGAGTTTAAATATATATGCAACTTGAGACATTTAGAACTGGATTAAGAAATTGTCCTCATGAATAGAATTACCTCAGTGGTCCAGAATTCCACAAGAAATTTGGGTTATAGAAGGAGAAAAGTATGAGAGACCTTTCTCTATATTGGTAGGAAGGACTCACTCTTATGTGTAGTCTTAGGATACGGAACATGGAAGTTGTATAAGAAGTGAATTGTGTATAAAACTGATATTTTTCAGGATTCAGATCACTGCTAACATTTATCCCACTACACCTCACGTTCCTTGGATCAGGTGCTTCTGTGATTGTGAACTGTGATGTTCCTGCTTTTTGACTTAAATAAGGATTTTTGAAAGATTTAGTGAGGGATGTGTATAAGCTGCCTAAATTAATGTAGCAAACTTCGCCTTCTTAGTTCTGTTTGCTTTGGAAAATGAACACTCACTTGTGTTTAGTAAGATTCTTGCATTTTGGGAATGGAGGTTTTCATCACTCAAGCCCAGGTCTGATCATTTCCATTAATAATATACTCCACACTCATTTTCCAGACAGAATTCTTATCACATCTTTGTATTTTCTACAATATTTACAAGAATGTTGGGAGAAGGCAATGGCACCCCACTCAGTACTCTTGCCTGGAAAATCCCATGGATGGAGGAGCCTGCTGGACTGCAGTCCGTGGGGTCGTGAAGAGTCGGACACGACTGAGGGACTTGCCTTTCACTTTTCACTTTCATGCATTGGAGAAAGAAATGGCAACCCACTTCAGTGTTCTTGCCTGGAGAATCCCAGGGATGGGGGTGCCTGATGGGATGCCGTCTATGGGGTTGCACAGAGTCGGACACGACTGAAGTGACGCAGCAGCAGCAACAAGAATGTTATTACTTATGTATGTTTAACTGTTAAGTCTAAAATATAACGCAACACAAATGATAGAGATTTTCAAAGGAATAAAAGATTCAGAATCAAGAGCTCTAATTTTTGTCATTATGTGTTTTTGCACCCTAGTGTATTTAAAAACTACAGACATTGCCGCAAATAAATTATAAGATTTAAGCACAGAAATCTATTCCTGATTTTATAAACATGAATCATTTTTCTCCCAACTAGTGTATGTTTGTGTGCATGAAAATGTTAACAGTATATGACAGTTTTTCTGTTTTTGATATTTTTGCCAGTTACCTCCACTGGTAAAACATCCATTAGAGTGGTTTCTGTGTTCAGTTCAATTCAGTCGCTCAGTCAGGTCTCTGTGTTGACAAATCTTTTTACATAAAATCGAGCTCAGATCCGTTGAAGTAAATCCCAAGCTCTATATTTTCTGAATATTTGATCAAATATTCCAAACAATTTTGAACAGCAATATTTTTTAATCTAAAATTATTTATGTGGCTCATTCAAGATTACAAAGTAAAAAACTGTTAGAAAGTTATATAGTTCAGAAATGGTCAAAAGGATTGTTTTCTCCACTTGCTAATCGATTAAACCTGTAAAATCTGTAAAGCGCATGAAGTTCAATAATAACTGTAAGGCCGGACCCGGGGCCATGATGGGCCGCCCTTTTTCTCCCTGACCGGTGGGGAAGTCCCTAACGGAAGGAGCCTCCCAGATCCCGTGGACCAATGACAGCACACTTCGCCAGCTAAATGCCGCCCCACCCCAGCCACGTAGAAGGACCTATCAGCCCACGACACTTCGGCCTGGTGACCTATCCGAACCCCCGTCCATTAACCTGACCATCCCTCGCAACAAACACAGATAAGCCACCTCCAACACGGTCCAGGCGCAGACTTCCTCGACCTGCCTCGTTCGGGTCCGGGAACCTCGCCCAGGAGCACTTCCCTATTAAAGCCTGTTAGACACTCTCCTTGGTGTCCTGGTCATCTTTTACCTAACAATAACTATTAATTCGTACCTGGCTCTTTTCAGTTCAGTTCAGTCACTCAGTTGTGTCCAAGTCTTTGCGACCCCATGGACTGCAGCACATCTGACAATCACCAACTCCCAGAGCTTACTCAACCATGTATCCATTGAGTCCGTGACACCATGCAACCATCTCAACCTTTGTTGTCCCCTTCTCCTCCTGCCTTCAATCTTTCCTAGTATCAGGCTCTTTTCCAATGAGTCAGTTCTTTGCATCAGGTGGCGAAAGTATTGGAGTTTCAGCTTCAGCATCAATCCTCCCAATGAATATTCAGGACTGATTTCCTTTAGGATGGGCTGGTTGGATCTTCTTGCAGTTCAAGGGATTCTCAAGAGTCTTCTCCAACACCACAGTTCAAAACCATCAATTCTTTGGTGCTCAGTTTTCTTTATAGTCCAGCTCTCACATCCATACACGACTAGTGGAAAAACCATAGCTTTGACAAATGGAACTTTGTTGGCAAAGTGATGTCTCCGCTTTTTAATATGCTGTCGAAGTTTGTCATAGTTTTTCTTCCAAGATGCAAGCGTCTTTTAATTTCATTGCTGCAGTCAGCATCTGCAGTGATTTTGGAGCCCAAAACAATAAAGTGTCTCACTGTTTCCATTGTTCCCCCATCTATTTGCCCTGAAGTGATGGGACTGGATGCCGTGGCTGTTTGCCATGGCTCTTTTACCTCTGTGTTATTCACAATGGCCATTTATCAACCAGACATTTAGTTATTATAGGGGACTGGAATGCAAAAGTAGGAAGTCAAGTGCTGGCGACGGAATGAAACACCAACACTGCAGAGTGGCTTGAATTTTTATATTTTAACACTTGTTTCTTACAGCTGCTTTATTTTATATCCCTTGCACAACAATCTACAGGGCAAGTTGCCAAGCACTATGATTCAGAGACTATACAGTGCGCAGGCGCAGGGCGAGATAACCTTTACTTTGACTTACTTACTGCAGCTAAGACTTTGTTTTGGGGAACTTTTTTATCAGCTTAGAATCTGTTTTGTCCCTGGGTCTGTTTCTTTTGAGGAATCAGAGAAACATCCTCTTGTACAAGAAATGCTTTTTTTCCCACGGGAACAAACAGGATTTTTAGCTGAACATCTCGTTTGCAAGAATGTTCAGCCCTGGTTGAGAGTCTCGTTTGCAAGCACTTCTCAACCTTCTTTATACCTAGTTCCCTACAGTCAAGAAACACCTGCAGTAACAGGCAAATTTGGCCTTGGAATAGGAATGAAGCAGGGCAAAGACTAATAGAGTTTTGCCGAGAAAATGCACTGGTCATAGCAAACACCCACTTCCAACAACACAAGAGAAGACTCTAAACATGGACATCACCAGATGGTCAACACAGATATCAGATTGATTATATTCTCTGCAGCAAAAGATGGACAAGCGCTATGTAGTCAACAAAAACAAGACAAGGAGCTGACTGTGGCTCAGATCATGAACTCCTCATTACCAAATTCAGACTTAAACTGAAGAAAGTAGGGAAAACCGCTAGACCATTCAGGTATGACCTAAATCAAATCCCTTATGATTATACAGTGGAAGTGAGAAATAGATTTAAGGGCCTAGATCTGATAGATAGAGTGCCTGATGAACTATGGAATGAGGTTCGTGACATTGTACAGGAGACAGGGATCAAGACCAACCCCATGGAAAAGAAACGCAAAAAAGCAAATTCACTGTCTCGGGAAGCCTTACAAATAGCTGTGGAAAGAAGAGAAGCCCACAGCAAAGGAGAAAAGGAAAGATATAAGCATCTGAATGCAGAGTTCCAAAGGATAGCAAGGAGAGATAAGAAAGCCTTCTTCAACAATCAATGCAAAGAAATAGAGGAAAAGAACAGAATGGGAAAGACTAGAGATCTCTTCAAGAAAATGAGAGATACCAAAGGAAAATTTCATGCAAAGATGGGCTCAATAAAGGACAGAAATGGTATGGACCTAACAGAAGCAGAAGATATTAAGAAGAGGTGGCAAGAATCCACAGAAGAACTGTACAAAAAAGATCTTCACATCCCGGATAATCACGATGGTGTGACCACTCATCTAGAGCCAGACATCTTGGTATGTGAAGTCAAGTGAGCCTTAGAAAGCATCACTACGAACAAAGCTAGTGGAGGTGATGGAGTTCCAGTGGAGCTATTTCAAATCCTGAAAGATGATGCTGTGAAAGTGCTGCACTCAATATGCCAGCAAATTTGGAAAACTCAGCAGTGGCCACAGGACTGGAAAAGGTCAGTTTTCATTCCACTCCCAAAGAAAGGCAATGCCAAAGAATGCTCAAACTACCACACAACTGCACTCATCTCACATGCTAGTAAAGTAATGCTCAAAATTCTTCAAGCCAGGCTTCAGAAATATGTGAACCGTGAACTTCCTGATGTTCAAGCTGGTATTAGAAAAGGCAGAAGAACTAGAGATCAAATTGCCAACATCCGCTGGATCATGGAAAAAGCAAGAGCAGTTCCAGAAAAACATCTATTTCTGCTTGATTGACTATGCCAAAGCCTTTGACTATGTGGATCACAATCAACTGTGGAAAACTCTGAAAGAGATGGGAATACCAGACCACCTGACCTGCCTCTTGAGAAATCTGTATACAAGTCAAGAAGCAACAGTTAGAACTGGACATGGAACAACAGACTGGTTCCAAATAGGAAAAGGAGTACGGCAAGGCTGTATATTGTCACCATGCTTATTTAAATTATATACAGTGTACATCATGAAAAATGATGGACTGGAAGAAACACAAGCTGGAATCAAGATTGCCGGGAGAAATATCAATAATCTCAGATATGCAGATGACACCACCCTTATGGCAGAAAGTGAAGAGGAACTAAAAAGCCTCTTGATTAAAGTAAAAGAGGAGAGTGAAAAAGTTGGGTTAGAGCTCAACATTCAGAAAATGAAGATCATGGCATCTGGTCCCATCATTCCATGGGAAATAGATGGGGAAACAGTGGAAACAGTGTCAGACTTTATTTTTGGGGGCTCCAAAATCACTGCACATGGTGATTGCAGTCATGAAATTAAAAGACGCTTACTCCTTGGAAGAAGAGTTATGACCAACCTAGATAGCATATTCAAAAGCAGAGACATTACTTTGGCAACTAAGGTCCGTCTAGTCAAGGCTATGGTTTTTCCAGTAGTCATGTATGGATGTGAGAGTTGGTCTGTGAAGAAGGCTGAGTGCCGAAGAATTGATGCTTTTGAACTGTGGTGTTGGAGAAGACTCTTGAGAGTCCCTTGGACTGCAAGGAGATCCACCAGTTCATTCTGAAGGAGATAAACCCTGGGATTTCTTTGGAAGGAATGATGCTAAAGCTGAAACTCCAGTACTTTGGCCACCTCATGCGAAGAGTTGACTCACTGGAGAAGACTTTGATGCTAGGAGGGATTGGGGGCAGGAGGAGAAGCGAACGACAGAGGATGAGATGGCTGGATGGCATCACGGACTCGATGGATGTGAGTCTGAGTGAACTCGGGAGTTGGTGATGGACAGGGAGGTCTGGCGTGCTGCGATTCATGGGGTTGCAAAGAGTCGGACACGACTGAGCGACTGAACTGAACTGAAGCTTGTTCAGGATGAAAAACTGTGGCCCCACTCTAGAACTCTTGAATCACAATGTGCTTTTTAAAAATATTCCTGCTTTGACTGATTTTTATCCTGTGGAACACAAGGAAAACCCTCAAAACTAAATATGCCTCTGTTGATCACAGTTAATAATTTTTCTCCCAGATGAATGAATGAATCCTAGTCACTCAGTCACGTCCCACTCTTTGTGACCCCATGGACTATAGCCTGCCAGGTTCCTCTCTCCATAAGATTCCCCAGGCAAGAATACTGGAGTGGGTTGCCATTTCCTTCTCCAGGGGATCTTCCCAACCTAGGGATTGAATTCAGGTCACCCGCATTGCAGACAGATGCTTTACCATCTGAGCCACCAGGGAAGCCCAAGTGGCTTTCTGGATCATCTGTCATCCTGTTTTCTTCAGGTTAGAAATGTGCTAGAGCATATTACTCTGTAAAAATGTATATTATTGTATACCACTAGACACTCTTCTCATTGAAAAACTAGTTCTCTGTACTGGCTGTTTTCAACTTGGGTCACATTAGGAAGTCTTCCCACAGTCAGGTGCCATATGTCCTTTGTATTTCAGGGACATCTGACATTCTGGGATGTGGCCATAGACTTCACTCAAGAGTGAGAGTCAATTCCTAGGCAGGTTGATAAGAACTCCAGGGGTCCCCAAGGAGAGAGGGGTCTGGAATTCTCAAGGAGAAGGAAAGGACAAACTTTTTGTCTACATTCCTTAGTCTTAGTCAATTACACAACTCAGTTTAAACTCTGTACTAAGGATTATACAACAATGTATCCTGCTTGAGGACAGTTTCTCCTTCCTGAAAACCTGGCTAATCCTGTTATCTTAAAATGTAAATTATGGGGGTGGGTCTAGTAAGATCTTTACAATCTCCAGACATTCCTTTCTTTCATCAGGATAACTAATTAAAAGGTATATAACTCCCTTGCTAACACTAGTGAGTGGGCATTCTTTCTGCCCCCTTTTGATGTCTATGTCAGAAGCTTTCTCTATCTCTTTTATACTTTAATAAAACTCTATTACACAAAAGCTCTGAGTGATGAAGCCTAGTCTCTGGCCACAAATCGAATTCTTCTCCTTCAGAGGCCAAGAATCCCGGCATCTTCTGTGGTTCACCAACAACCTTTCAAGAGGAGTGGGAGTGCCTGGACCTCGGTCAGCAGGAATTGTACAGGGACGTGATGTTAGAAAACTATGGGAACCTGGCCTTCTCGGGTGAGGACAACGGCCTTCCAGAATCCCTTATCTACCCTCAGGATTTTGGTTCCTTCACTTGTAGAATGTCTCCTGGAATCGTCTGTGTCCTACAATAGAGTTTACGATCTCTGCTTTTGAGGGATAAATGGGAGTTGGTGAGAATAGACAGAAAGCTTCATGATGATTCACATGATTCTAACCTTCCTCTTTCTTGAGCTCTCTGCCTCCTTCGCTCTAGACTAGAGGTCACTCTCTCAGTTTACTGGTATAAAATCATGGTGCCTTCCTCATAAAGACAGAGTTGAAGGTGAAGTCGCTCACTTGTGTCCGACTCTTTGCGACCCCATGGACTGTAACCTACTAGGCTTCTCATCCATGGGATTCTCCAAGCAATAATACTGGAGTGGATTGCCATTTCCTTCTCCAGGGGATCTTCCCGACCCAGGGATCGAACCTGGGTCTCCCGCATTGGAGGCAGACGCTTTAACCTTTGAACCACCAGGGAAGTTCTCCATCATGAAAACAGAGGTCCACCCTTATGTTTGACTGAGTGTTATTCTGATGGAGATCTCAGGATCTGGGTTTTAACTATTGCCTACTACAGTGAATGTGCTTTCTATAAAGTTTTTGGGAAGTCACGTCCTGGACTCTTCACATTCTATAATACCTTCCTCTCTCAGGAGACCACAATGTTGTTCAGTCGCTCAGTCATGCTCTTTGTGACCCCATGGACTGCAGCATGTCAGGCTTCCCTGTCCATCACCAGCTCCCAGAGCTTGCTCAAACTCATGTCCATTGAGTTGATGATGCCAACAAAGCATGTCATCCTCTGTCACCCCCTTCTCCTCCTTTCCTCAGTCTTTCCCAGCATCAGGGTCTTTTCCAATGAGTCGGTTCTTCACATCAAGTGGCCAAGTTATTGGAGTTTCAGCTTTAGCATTAGTCCTCCCAGTGAATATTCAGGACTGATTTCCTTTAGGGTGGACTGGTTTGATCTCCTTGCTGTCCAAGGGACTCTCAAGAGTCTTCTCCAGCACCACAGTTCAAAAGCATCAATTCTTTGGCATTCAGCCTTCTCTATGGTCCATCTCTTACATCTATACATAACTACTGGAACAACCATAGCTTTGACTAGATGGACCTTTGTTGCAAAGCAATGTCTCTGCTTTTTAACATGCTGTCTAGGTTTGTCATTGCTTTTCTTTCAAGGAGCAAGCATCTTTTAATTTCATGGCTGCAGTCACCCTCTGAATTGATTTTGGGGTCCAAGGAAATAAAGTCTCTCACTGTTACCATCGTTTCCCCTTTTATTTGCCATGAAGAGATGGGACTGTGCTGGGGTCCAGCCCCAGTGGATCCAGGGAATTCAAAGCGGTGTCGGCATTGGCGAGGAAAAACTTATTCATTTAGAGATATCAGATTAGATTAGGAAGAAATAGTATAGTAGAAAAATTAGGTGGAGAAAAAGAGGCTGAATAACTTGGTTTACAGGGAAAACCAATAAAACCTCGAGACAAGAGGTTTGCACCATCTACATTAGGCCACTGGCGCCCACTTGAATATCGAAGGGTGCCCCGCCTTAGGCTCTCTTTCGCGTGGATCTTAGAAGCCAGGGCAAGTAAGTAAACATGGTGAGCCTCCCCACTCCAGATGGGAATTCAGCCGAAAAAGGGGAGAAAAGAACGACATGGGGGAGCCCAGCAATGGTGCAAGACTCCAAAGACTTTATTTTCAAAATCAGCTTATATACCCCAAGTTGTACATAAATAAATAATGGTATATGCAGAGTTATGCAGGGGCAGCAGTCCTGGCCCTCATTGAGACCAGGCTTTCTTTTTGCATACCTTCCCGTATACAAAAGGTCTCAGGTGGTTACATTATCTTCTGGCCAAGAGGCCTGTAAACATTTTTATGGCTCTCTTCCTGGATAAATGCATCACCCTCAAAGTACTAAATAAAGTTACATTCCTGTAGAACAAAGGTGCAGTGGGTTATAACAAAGAAAGTACTTAACTCAAAGATCTAATGTGGCTAATGCCAGGTCTACTACCTGTTTTTTCTATATACCAACTATATCCTCAATTAAAAGATATGAAAATTTGGCAGCAAGTATTGGCTCAACAAATGAAACCTTTAATCAGTCCTATTCTAATGATTTTGATTTTGACTCCTCGGGAGTCCCTGCATTCCTAGGATGTTTTAAGCTTCCTGTGCCTCCCATGGTTGGGAGGCCACAAACAATCACATATGCAGCTGTACGAGTCCTGCAGGAAGGCTAGAAACTCATCAGAGGGGTTTTGGATTGAAACACCCTTTCAAATGCAGAAGACTAAAGCCCTGAGTTAACTTTTCCAGAGTGTGTCAGAAGAGTGGAAAAGTACAATACAATAAGGCAGGCAGATTCTTATTTTGGGGGTACATGCTCAGGAAATACCAGAGGGAAAACCTGAGGCCTGACTCCCCTTGCCCATCAGGCCTCTGCCGCATGACCTCGTCATGGGTGGGATTCCTCACGCTGGCTCCCAGCAAGACTGGATGCCATGATCTTAGTTTTTTGAATTTTGAGTATTAAGCTAGCTTTTTCAATCTCCTCTTCACTTTCACCAAGAGGCTCTTTAGTTCCTCTTTGCTTTCTGCCATAAGGGTGGTGTCATCTGCATATCTGAGATTATTGATATTTCTCCTGGCAATCTTGATTCCAGGTTGAGCTTCATCCAATCTGGCATTTTGCGTGATGTTATCTGCATATAAGTTAAATAAGCAGGGGACAATATACAGGCTTGATGTACTCCTTTCCCAATTTGGAACCAGTTCATTGTTCTATGTCCAGTTCTAACTGTTGCTTCCTGACCTGCATACAGATTTCTCAGGAGGCAGGTCAGGTGGTCTGGTATTCCCATCTCTTGAAGAATTCCCCACAGTTCCTTGTGATCCACACAAAGCCTTTAACATAGTCAATGAAGCAGAAGTAGATGTTTTCTGGAATTCTCTTACTTTTTCTGTGATCCAGCGGATGTTGGCAATTTGATCTCTCGTTCATCTGCCTTTTCTAAATCCAGCTTGTACATCCTGACGTTCTCAATTCACATACTGTGGAAGCCTAGCTTGAAGGATTTTGAGCATTACCTTGCTGGCATGTAAAAGGAGTGCAATTGTGCAGAAGTTTGAACATTCTTTGGCATTAATCTTCTTTGGGACTGGAATGAAAACTGACCTTTTCCAACCTGTAGCCACTGCTGAGTTTTCCAAATTTGCTGGCATATTGAATGAAGCACTTTAACAGCATCATCCTTTGTAATTTAAAATAGCTCAGCTGGAATTCCATCATCTTTACTAGCTCTGTTTATAGTGATGCTTCCTAAGACCTACTTGACTTCTCACTCCAGGATTTCTGGCTCTAGGTGAATGGTCACACCATCGGGATTATCTGGTGTGATAACGTCTTTTTAGTATAGTTCATCTGTGTATTTTCACCACCTCTCCTTAATAGTCGTGTCCAACTCTTTGTGACCCCATGGACTATACAGTCTGTCGAATTCTCGAGGCTGGAATACTGGAGTGGGTAGCCTTGCCCTTCTCCAGGGGATCTTCCCAACCCAGGGTTCGACCCTAGGTCTCCTGCATTGCAGTCGGGTTCTTTACCAGCTGAGCCACAGGGGAAACTCAGTATAGTTCGTCTGTGTATTTTCACCACCTCTCCTTATTATCTTCTGCTTTTGTTAGGTCCATACTGTTTCTGTGCTTTATTGTGCCTGTCTTTGCATGAAATGTTCCCTTGGTATCACTCTTTCTCTTTTTTTCTTTTTTGGTTAATTTTTATTTTCTACTGGAGTAGAGTTGATCTCTGCTGTGTTTGTTTTAGGTTTAGGAGAACATGATTCAGTTATACACAGATGTATATCTATTCTGCGTATCCAGTCGACTTCCCTGTGCTATTTGGTAGGTCCACTGGCATTATCTATGTGGTAATAAATAGTGTGTTTTTGTTCATCGCAACCTCTCAAGGTCTCCCTGCCACTACATTTTTTTTTTTAAGTCATAAGTTGGGTTTCTAAGTCTGTGAGTCTGTTTCTGTTTATAGTTAGTTAATCTGCATAATTTGATAGATTCCCCCTCTAAGTGATACTTCTTCTTTCATCTCTGACTTCACTGAATATGATACTTCTCAGTCCACCCATGCTCCTGAAAATGTCATTCATTCATTCATTCTTTTGGATGGCTGAGTGTATGCCAGTTTTGAGATGGACACGTGACTCGTCATTTCTCTATAGATGGAAAATATTGTCAATAGCACTGCCCTGAAAATTGAGGTGCAACTATCATTTTAAATCATGATTTTCTCCAGGTCTAAGGCAAGGAGTGGGCTTGCCAGATCGTGTGGTATGTCTATATTTAGTGTTTTAAGGAATTTCCATACTCTTTTCCTTATGTCTGCACCCACTCAATTACACCCCCGCCCACAGTACAGGAGGATTCTCTGTGACCCTCGCCCTCAGCAGCAATTAACCTTTGTAGGACGCAGAGGATTCCTTTGTAGACCTTTTGGAAGATGGATATTCTGTGAGGTGTGAGGTGATACCTCATTGCAGTTTTGATTAGATTTCTCTAAAAGTGATCCTGAGCATCTTTTCATGTGTTTTATGGCCATCTGGATGCCTTCCTTGGAGACACATCCATTTAGATGTTTGTCGGTTTTTCTATTGGATTGATAGGGTATTTTTGCAGCTTTATCATGAGCTGCATGAGCAGTTTGCACTTTGGGAGATGAATTCATTGTTTTAAACATCTGTTGCAAACATTTATTTTCCTATTTTGAGGGTTGTCTTTTTTTTCCTTTAGGTTGCCCTTGCAGTGCAAAAGCTTTTTAGGTGATGAGGTGTCTTTTTAAAGTTTTGTTTTAGTTTTAATTATCCTAAGCATAGATTCAAAAAGAACTTGTTGTGATTCATGTTCAAAGTGTGCTTGCCTATATTTTCCTCAAGATGATTAGAGTAATCTTCTGTCCATTTAACTCTTCAAGCTATTTGGATTTTTTCTTCTGTAAGCAGTTAGGGAGAGACGTAAATTCTTTCCCTTTCCCCTTGTTTAAGGAAGCTCCTCCCAGTCCATACTGACTGTTAACAGCTTACATTGCCAGCATCAGTGTAGGAGACTTCCCATGTCTCCATGTCCTCTCTGCCATTTTGTTAGTAAACCTCAGGACATAGGCCACTCTGAGCTGGGTGAGGTGAGATGTTCTTGTAGTTTTGATTTTAATTTCTTTAATAATTAGCAATGTGAGCATCTTTTCATGGGCTTTATAGCCACCTGGATGTCTTCTGGGGAGAAATATCCACTTAGATCTTTGCCCTCCACCACTTTTTTAATTGAACAGCATGAGTTGTTTGCATATTTGGGGGGTGAATTCCTTATTTCCACCTTGGTTGTAACATTTTTTTATCCTGAGGGTTATTTTGTTTTTCCTTTAGGGTTCCCCTCCTTTTGATCTCTGGTTCCTCTGCCTTTTCTACATCCACCTTGAACATCTGGAAGTTCTCAATTCATATACTGTTAAAGCCTCACTTGGAGAATTTTGAACATTACTTTACTGGTGTGTGAGATGAGTGCAATTGTGCAGTAGTCTGAGCATCCTTTGCATTGCCTTTCTTTCAGATTGGAATGAAAACTGACCTTTTCCAGTCCTGCGGCCACTGCTGAGTTTTCCAAATTTCCCTGCATATTGAGTGCAGGACTTTAACAGCATTATCTTTTAGGATTTGCAATAGCTCAGCTGGAATTGCATCATCTCCCCTAGCTTGTTCATGGTGATGCTTCCTAAGGCCCACTTGACTTCGCATTCTAGGACGTCTGGCTCTAGGTGAGTGATCACACCATGGTGGTTATCTTGATCATTGAGGTTTTGTTGGATAGTTCTGTGTTTTCTTGCCACCTCTTCTTAATATCTTCTGCTTCTGTTAGGTTCTTACCAGTTCTGTCCTTTATTTTGCCCATTTCTGCATGAAATATTCTCCTGGTATATCTAATTTTCCTGAAGCGATTTCTAGTCTTTCCCATTCTATTGTTTTCCTCTATTTCTTTGCACTGATCACTGAGGAAGGCTTTCTTATCTCTCCTTGTTATTCTTTGGAACTCTGCATTCAAATAGGTATATCTTACCTTTTCTCCTTTTACATTTTTGATTTGCATTTTTGATTTACATTTCTATAACATTTCACAAAGTTGAAAGCTTTTCATGTGACATTTTTAAGAACAATGTGAGTAAAACAGTTTGGCGATTGGCCTCGTGATCTTTTGCCCTGATTTGATTCTTTTCCCCCGACACACCTAGGACATTTCTTCAGGCAGGTGTTTCTTTCTTAGGGCCCCTCAGTCCTGATGAATATGAAGTGCCATCCGCACAGGTTTTTCCGTTGCTGTTCCAGAAGTGGCCACAAGGCGGCAGCATTTCCTTATGCTGCACAATTAGGTGTTTATTATGGTTAACTTTTATTTTCTAATGAAGTAGAGTTGATTTCTGTTGTGTTTGTTTTAGGGTGACAGGAACTTGATTCTGTTATACATAGAGGTACGTCTATTCTCTTTTTCGGGGTCTTTTCCCAAATAGGTTCTTTGAGTGTGTTCAGTAGACTTCCCTGTGCTATCCAGTAGGTCCATTTCAGTTGTCTATCTGACAATAAGTAGTGTGTCTCTGTAAGCCCCAATCTCTTATTGTTCCCCTTCCCCAACCTTAAAAAAAAATCATAAACTCGTGTTTCTGTCTGTGAGTCTGTCTCAGTTTATGAATTGGTTCACTTGAGGAATCTGTCGATTCTCCCTGTACGTCATCCTTTGCTTTCCCTCTCTGACTGGCTTCACTCAGTGTGATAAATCCCTCGGTCCATCCATGCTCCTGAAAATGACTTCTTTCATTCATTTCGATGGCTGAGTGGACTGCAGCATTTTGATGGACAATTTCCTCCTTATTTCTCTGTTGATGGACACTTTGGTTTATGCTCTGTCTTGGATATTGTCAATAATGCTGCCCTGAAAATAGGGGTGCAGCTATCATTTTCAGTTTTGATTTTCTACTGATCTAAGACCAGGAGTGGGCTTGCCGGACCATGCGGTAAGTCTGTTTAGTGTTCTAAGGAATCTCCATACTGCTTTCTTTTGTGGCTGCACCCACCCGTTTCCATCCCCGCCCACAGGGTAGGAGGAGTCCCTGTTTTCCTTGCCCTCTGCAGCATTTCATCCTTGGAGATCTTTTGGAGGATGGCTCTTCTGAGGGGTGTCAGTGATAGCTGGTTGCAGTTTGACTGGCATTTTTGTAAGAGTGGTCCTGAGCATGTTTTCATGTGCTTTATGGACATCTGGGTGCCTTCTTTGGAGAAATGTCCGTTTAGATTTTTGCCAGTTTTTCTACTGGGTTGATTGCTTTTTTGATCACGAGCTGTGGGGGCTTCCCTAGTGGCTCAGCTTTAAGGTAAAGAATCCACCTGCAATGCAGGAAACCTGGGTTCGATCCCTGGATTGGGAAGATCCCCTGGAGAAGCGAAAGGCGGCTCACTCCAGTATTCCGGCCTGGAGAATTCCATGGGCTGTACAGTCCATGGATCACAGAGAGTTGGACACAACTGAGCGAGTTTCACTTTCACTGTGTGAGCACTTTGCATCTTTGGAGATGAATTCCTTGTTTCTAACTTCAGTTGCAAATGTTTATTTTCCCATTCTGAGGGTTGTCTTTTTCATTCCTTCAGGGTTGCCCTTCCTGTGCAAAAGCTTTTCAGGTTAATGAGATGACTTTTTAAAGTTTAGTTTTATTTTGAAATATTCTGAGTGTAGATAAAAAAAAAATCTTGCTGTGGTTTATTTATGTAAAGTGTGCTCTGCCTATATTTTCCTCTAGAGGTTTAGGGTAATTGTCCCTCCAGGTAACTCTTTATTCGATTTGGAGTTTGTCTGTAAGTGGTTAGCCAGAGACGTAAATTCTTTCACTTTCCCTTTGTTTAAGGGACCTCCACCCGGTCCTCTATCGTGGCTGTTAACAACTTACATTCCCAGCATCAGTGTAGGAGGGCTCCATTTTCTCCACAACCTCTCCAGCCGTTATTTTTTCTAATACTTTTTGACAGAGTCCATTCTGACCAGTATGAGCTCATACCTCATTGTAGTTTTGATTTACATTGCGATGACATTTCACAAAGGTGAAAGTTTCTCATGAGATGTTTTTAATACCAGTGTGAGTAAAACGAGCTTCGGAGATCGGCCTCGTGATCTTTTTCCCTCTTTTGAAAAGTTTCCCGGACGCACCTAGGACATTTCTTCAGGCAGGTGTTTCTTCCTTAGAGCCCCTCAGTCCTGGTGAATAGGAAGTGCCCTCAGCCCAGGATTTTGTTGTTGTACCAAAAGCGGCCACAAGGCGGCAACATACTGCAGAATTATTTATTTCAGTGAATTTATTTACTGCTGTTAATTTTTATTTTCTATTGAGGTAGAGTTGATTTCTGCTGCGTTTGTTTTAGGTTGACAGGAACCTGATTCAGTTATACATAGAGGTATATCTCTTCTGTTCTTTTCCGGAGCATTTTCCCATATAGGTTCCTTCAGTGTGTTTTGTACTTTCTTGTGCTATTCAGTAGGTTCTATTTCTGTAAGTAGTGTGTATCTGTTAATCCCAGTCTTTTATTGTCTCCCTTCCCCAACCTTTTTTTTTTATTTAATAATCATAAACTTATGTTGAAAGTCTGTGAGGCTGTTTCTGTTTATGAATTGGTTCATTTGAAGGATTCATCGATTCCCCGTGTGTGTGATAGTTTGCTTTCTCTCTCAGATGGCTTCGTTCAGTACTGTAAACTCTCAGTCCATCCACGCTCTTGAAAATGACGTTTTTCCATTTGTTCCGATGGCTGAGTGTATTCCGGTGTTTCGATGGACAGGTCCCTCTTTATGTCTCTATTGATGGACACTTTGGTTGATGCTCTGTCTTGGAGATTCAATAGTGCTGCCCTGGAAATAAGGGTGCAACTATCATCTTCAATTATGCTTTTCTCTGGATATAAAGCAAGCGGTGGCCTTCCCAGATCAGGTAGTAAGTTTATGTTCAGTGTTTTAAGGAATGTCCATACTGGTTTTCTTGTGGCCACACGCACCCATTTCCTTCCGCGCCCACAGTGTAGGAGAATTCCCTGTTCCCCTTGCTCTCGCAGCATTTAACCTTTGTAGGTCTATGGGGGGGCTGTCTGAGGGGTGTGAGGTGATACCTCATCGAGGTTTCAATTGACATTTCAGTAAGAGTTGTCCTCAGCCTCTTTTCATGCGCTCTATGGCCATCTGGATGCCTTCTTTGGAAAATGTCCGTTTAGATCTTTGCCTGTATTCCTGCTGGGTTCGTTTTTTTTTTTTTTTTTTAATCTTGAGCTGCCTGAGCGTTTTGCATCTCTGGAGACGAATGCCTTATTTTTAACTTTGGTTGAAACATTTATTTTCCCACCTCCAGGGGATCTTCCCAACCTAGGGATGGAACCCAGGTCTCCCGCATTGCAGGCGGATTCCTTATCAGCTGAGCCACTGGGGAAGCTCTCTATTAAATGTTGTCAATATTGTTGCCTTGAAAATAGGGTTGCAAGTATCATTTTAAATTAGGTTCTCTCCGGACCTAAGGCAATGGGTGGGCTTGCCCAATCATGCAGTAACTCTGTTTAATGTGTTTCAGCAATCTTCACATGGCTTTCTTTCATTGCCGCTCCCGCCCCTTTACATCCCCGCCCACAGTGTAGGAAGACTTCTTGTTTGCCCCGCCTTCCGCATCATTTCAACTTCGTAGAGCTTTTGGAAGATGGCCATTCTGAGGGGTATGCATTGATACCACGTTGCAACTTTGATGGGCATTTCTCTAACACTGATGCCAATCATCTTTTCATGTGCTTTATGGCCATCTGGATGCCAGCTGAAGACAAAGGCCTATTTAGACCTTTGGCCTATTTTTCTATTGATTGATTTTTGATGCTGAGCTGAATGAGCTCTTCGCATGTTTTTGGAGATGAATAAATTGTTTTTATTTTTATTTTTAATACAAATTAATTTATTTTAATTGGTGGCTAATTACAATATTGTATTGGTTTTGCCATACATCAAAATGAATCCACCACGTGTGTACACGTGTTCCAAATCAAGTGTAACAATTTTTCCCAATTTAAGTGTTGTCTTTTTCTTTCATTTAGGGTTGCCCTTGCTGTGCTAAAGCTTTTGAGGTTAATGATGTTACTTTTGTTGACGTTTTGTTGCTGTTGTTATCCTAAGAGGGAAACAAAGAACTTGCTGTGATTTATTTCAAAACCTGTCTTGCCCATATTTTCCTCAAGAAGTTTAGAGTATCCATCCCTCCATTTAGTTCTTTAATCGATTTGGAGTTTCTTTTCTGGATGAGGTTAGGGAGAGATGCAATTTCATTCACTTTTCACTTGTTTCAGGAGCCTCCACACGATCCTCTGCTCTGGCTGTTAACAATGGACATTACTAGCATCAATATAGGAGAGTTTCTTTTTCTCCAAAACCTCTCCAGCATTTACTGTTTGTAGAGTTTTTGACACTAGCCATTCTGACTGGGACCAGCTCATTCCTAGTTGTAGTTTTTATTTGAATTTCTCTAAAATTACTTCAGGTTGAAAGGTTTCCATTTGTTTTAAAAACAACAAAAAAACAGTGTGATTAAAACCGGCCTCTCGGGATTGGCCTCTTGACTGTCTGCCCTGTTTTGAATTCTTTTCCCCAGACCCTCCCGAGGACGTGAGTTGAGGAGAGGTGTGTTTTCCTTACGTCCCCTCGGTCCATCCTGCTGCTGCCAATGCCACTTTCTCCTTCTGTTGCTGGTTGAATGTATTCCGGTGTCTAGATGGACCAGTTACCTTCATTTCTGTACCGATGGACATTTTGTTGGACACTCTGTCTTCAATATAGTCAATAGTGCTGTCCTAAAAATAAGGGTACACGCACATATCATTTAAATTGTTTAGTTTTTCTGGATCTAAGGCAAGGAGTTGGCTTCCAGGGCATTAGTAACTCCATGTTTAGTGTTTTAAGGAATCTCCATGCCTTTTTCCTTCTTGGCCACACCCAGCCATTTACATCCCTGCCCCCAGGGTAGAATGATTCCTTTTCCCCCTGCTCCTGGCAGAGTTTAATCTTTGTAGATCTTTTGGAGGATCCTCACTCTCAGTGATTTTAGCTGATACCTCATTGTCGTTTTGATTTGCATTCCTCCAATCATTAGGGACGCTGAGCATCTTTTCACGTGCCTTATAGCGATCTGGATACATTCTTCGAAAAAATATCCATTTAGATCTTTGGCCCATTTCTGGTGTGTGTGTGTGTGTGTGTGTGTGTGTGTGTGTGTGTGTGTGTGTGAGAGTGTGTGAGTGTGTTTTGAGCTGCATGTGCCGTTTGCTTGTTTTGCAGATGAATTACTTGTTGATATACTTCCTTGCAAACTTTTTTTCCACTCTGAGGGTTGTCATTTTCTTTCGTTATGTTTTCCTTTTCTGTGTAAGTGCTTTCAAGGTTAATGAGGTCCCTTGCTGAGTTTTTCTTATTTCTATTTTTCTTTATCCTAAGAGCTGGATCCAGAGGGAATTTGCTGTGATTTATGTCAAAGCCTGTTTTTCCTATGCTTTCCTCTAATCGTAGGGAGTAATTGTCTCTCCATTTCTTTAAGGGGCTTCCCTGGTGGTGCAGAGGTAAAAGCATTTGCCTGCAATGTGGGAGACCTGGGTTCGATCCCTGGGTCAGGAAGATCCCCTGGAGAAGGAAATGGCAACCCACTCCAGTATTCTTGCCTGGAGAATCCCATGGACGGAGGAGCTTGGTGGGCTACAGTCTACGTGTTGCAAAGTCGGACACGACTGAGCGACTTCACTTCACTTAGTTCTTTAAGTAATTTGGAGTTTTTCTTTAAATGGGTAGGGAGTGTTGTAATTTCATTCTCTTTTTGCTTGTTTAAGGACCTTCCTCCCTGTCCTCTGTCCTGCCTATTAACAAGTTACTTTGACCTCTTGACCATCTGCCCTGTTTTTAATTCTTTTTCTAGGACCTATCCCAGGACATTTGTTGAGAACAGGTGTATTTTGGTCAGCACAGGTTTTTCAGTTATTGTTACCAAAAGTAGCCACAAGGCGGCATCATTTTTCATCCTCCACTTTTTTGGGTAATTATTTTTTTTCTGATAGAGCTGATTTCCGACTCTGTTTGTTTTAGGTGTACAGGAACTTGATTCAGTCATAAATAGATGTACCGCTGTTCTTTTGGGGGATCTTTTCCCATGAAGGTTATCACAGTGTGTTTCCTTCAACTTGCTGTGCTGTTCATTTGGTCCTTTTAGATGACCTGTTTGATATATAGTGATGTGAGCATTTTAATCCCTCTTAGTGTATCCCTCCTGCAACGTTTTAAAAAAATAATCACGAGTTGGTTTTTTAACTCTGAGTCTGTTTCTATTTGCAAATTATTTCATTTGCATGAATTTCTGGCTTCCACCTTTCAGTACTATTTTAGGATGTTTGCCTTTGGTCTCATACCTCAGTGTGATAATCTCTCAGTACATCCATGCTGCTGCTCATGGCAGTTTTTTTTTTTTTTTTCTTCCTGAGTGTATTCCACTGTCTAGATGGGCCAGTTAGTCTTCATTTTTCTGTCGATGGATATTTTGGTTAATGCTCTGACTTGGCTATTGTGAATAGTGCTGCCCTGAAAATAGAAATGTACATATTCTTTGGAATTAGGATTTTTTCCAGATCAAAGCAAGGAGTGGTATTGCTGGAAAACGTGGTAACTCTCTATTTCGTGTTTCAAGGAGCCTCCAGATATTTTCCTTCGTGGCTGCACCCACCCATTTACAACCCTGCCCACGGCGTAGGAGGGTTTCCTGTTCCCCTCGCCCTCGGCAGCACTTAAGCTTCGAAGATCTTTTGAGGATGGCTGTTCTGAGCCATGTGAGAAGATGGCTCATGGTAGTTTTAATTTGCATTTCTTTACTACTTACTGATGATGAGTATCTTTCCACGGGCTTTTTACCTTCTACGGGGGAGTACAGTTAACCTCCGGAAAGTGGCTTCTTGAAAGTCAGCCCTGTTTTGAATTCTCTTCATGTGATTTACCCCGGAAGATTTCTTTAGGGCTGGTGTCATTTATTTTATTTTATTTTATTTTATTTATTTATTTTTTTACCTTCTTGTTAACATTTTTATTATAGTATTTCCTTTTAAATTCATTCAAAACAAACAAAAAAGGAAAACAAAGACAATGGTCCCAGAAGGAATGCGCGATTCGTTTTAGTTACAGCACAGAGATTCTTCTCTCGGTGGGAACTGTGCTCTTGGTTTCAGCAATAAGTGAGGGGAAGGTCTTGCGCTTTTGAAGTTCTGAGGGGTGCAGGGCGTCCGCGTTAGTAGGGGTAGATGGGAAATGCTATCTGCAACCATCCAAGGCTGGAATGGTCTTCCAGTCACTGTGGCGTCCACCTGCTGTCAGGGTTAGTTCCAGATTTTGAGGAAGCTGTCCCAGGACCCCGTCACCACGGCCATCCCGTCATCAGTTACCCCCAGGCAGCTCACGCGGTTGTCATGCCCGGCCAAGACCCCTACCCTGTCGGCTTTGAGGGCGTCCCAGACATTGCAGTTGAAGTCGTCGTACCCTGCGAGAAGGAGGCGCCCACTCTTGGAGAAGGAGACGGAGGTGATCCCGCAGATGATGTTGTCGTGGGAGTAGGTCCTGAGCTCCTGGTCCGCACGGAGGTCGAACAGCCGGCAGGTGGCGTCGTCTGAGCCAGTGGCAAATGCGTTGCAGTTCGGGAAGAAACAGATGGCGTTGATATCGGGCTCGTGGCCGGTGAAGGTTTGCCGGCACACCCCTTCTTGCACGTCCCAGAGTTTGGCTGAAGCGTCACAAGCACCAGAGACAGTCTGGTGTCCGGAGCGAGTGAAAGGCTCATGACGTCCCCGGTGTGTCCAGGGAATGTGGTCGTCTGCTGGCCAGTCTCGATGTCCCACAGGGCACAGGTGGTGTCTCCAGAGCCGGTAACGATCTGATTGTCATCCAGAAAACCGCAGCACGACAGGTAACCTGTGTGTCCAGCCAGCTCACGATTCACACGGACATTCCCTTCACGAGTTTTCAGATTGTAAATGGAGCAGATGTTATCCAGGCCTCCGCAGGCCACGTAGTTCCCAGAAGGGCCATAAGCGCACGTCATGACCCGCGAGGAGCGCAGAGGGATGGCATGGACCTTGTTTGTGGTGTAGCTGTCCCAGATAATAAGTTTACCGTCCTGCGAGGCACTGACTAGAAGCCTGGGAGTCGGTGCCCAGTGCATGGCATAGATCTTGGCCAAGTGTCCCCTCAGCGTCCTCCTGGTGCGCGTCTGGACTCTTCCCACAGGGTCAGTGTTTGTGATCTGAGAGAGAGTCGCGTCTGCACACGCCTTCCGAGCATCTCCAATTTGGTCTTTAAGCTGTTCGGCCTCCTGCCGTAACTGGTCAAGTTCACTCATCTTCTAATCTTAGTGCTCTTCAAAGCCACCTCAAAGAATCTGAGATCTTAATTCAGAAGTGCTGCTGGTCTGTTCTCCCAAACATGTAAAACTGTCTGCAACAGAGAAAAGGCTCGACGCCTCGTCCGCCTGCGCGCCCGCTCCCCGCCGCCTCAGCCGCCGCTCCGGGAGGTGGTCGTGCTCCGGCCGCTCCGCGGGCGCTGCGGCAGGTGCGCCGGCGAACTCGTCCGGTCGGTCCCGCGGCGCTGCTCCACTCCCCCGCGCCCGCTCCCGCTCCCGCCGCCGCCGCCGCCTCCGTCCGCGCCTCAGACGCCTCCAGCCATCGGGATGGGCGCGGCGGCCCCTCGGCTGGTGTCATTTAGAGCCGAGCCCAATAGCCCCGGTTTTCAAGTGCTTGTTACAGGGAATGACCACAAGGTGGCAGCATTTCTTCATGCCCCCTCTGGTTACCTGGGCAACCAGAGCCTTAGGGCAAGTCTGGTTTCTGGGTTGTCAATAAGAATGCCTCCCGGGGATCTTCCAGACGCAGGGATTGAACCCGCTTCTCCCACGTCTCCTGCATTGGCAGATGGATTCTTTACCACTAGCGCCACCTGGGAAGCCCTAAGGCTTGTGTCTCCTTACTTCTTCCCCTTCCCTTCATCCCCCAGGCGGTCCCAATGATTGCAACACCACTCTGCAGAGGGACCTGTCCTCTCAGTGGGGTGACCCTAAGGAAGGAGGCTGGAGGTGGGAACCCCACCACCAGGCGACACGGGGCCCGGGGCACTTTGCAAAGCTCTTCCAGCCCAGAGACCCCACCATCCTTTGGGGGCACTAGATTTAGTGCTGCTGCAGGAGGGTCCCACAGGATCTGGAGATTGTGGACTCATGCAGAGGGGAACAGGAAGTCCATGTCCACCGGGGTGGGGGGCTGATTGCCTGGCATATCCTCCCCAGCGCCCTCAGCCCCAGGACAACCCCGCATGGGGACCCAGCCTGCTCAGGCCCCAGAGACGTGACGCCAGCCCAGGTCCCCAAGGCCCGAGGGGAACAGAGTCAGCAGCTCTTTTGTCTTTCTTTCTTTCCTGGTACGTTTATTTTGAATTTGAGTATATAGGTGATTTGCACTGTTGTGGGTTGCTTTTTTTTTTTTCAATGTGTAAAGCAACGTTATTCATTTATACATAGATGTATATATGCTCTTTTGGGGTTCTTTTTCTCATATAGGTTATTTACAGTCAAAGTAGGGTTCCTTGTGCTCTACAGTGGGTCCTTATGGATTATTTTATAACTAATAGTGTGTATATGTTATTCTCAACATATATTTCTCCCTGCACCTGACCTTTCCTTTTTGGTAACACGATTCTTTACTAAGTATATGAAGCTGTTACTGTTTTGTAAAGAAGCTCATTTGTTTCCATGTTTGGATTCCACCTAGAAGTGATAACAGGTGATACTTTGTCTCACTTAGTTCATCTAGTGTGATCCTCTCTGGCTCTTCCCTGCGACTGGAAATGGCTTTCTTTCGTCCTATTATGACTGGGTTTGTGTATCTGAGTTGACTCACTGAAAAGGGGATGACAGAGGATGAGATGGCTGGATGGCATCACTGGCCCGATGGATACTTGTCTGAGTGAACTCCGGGAGTTGGTGATGGACAGGGAGGCCTGGAAAGAGAGACAGAGAAAGAAGTAGGGAACAGATCAACCAAATGGAGTGGAAACAGCTAGTGTGCAGGTGATGGTGGGGACTAGATCCAGAAGAGTGCTGAATCAGTTGGGTAAGAATTATTAAGTCGTTATACATTGATTTTTGTTTTTAAAATCTGCCGGGAGCCATCGTGAGGAACTCTGCCCGTGGCAAAGGTCATGAGGAAGGAGGCTTGGCATATGCAAAGGTGTGATCAAGCCTCAGGAAACCCCCTGTTCCCGAACATCTACCCCCAAAACCAGAGTCTGTTTATGCTCTCACCTATACCTCTGACTTTACGGAGTGCTCTCCCCCGTCACCATTTCTCTCGGAGAAGGAGTTAACTTGCAGCTCCAGTTAATAAAAATTCCTGGTGTGAAAAAAGTGTTTCAATTTACAACTCCTCTGAAGGTTCTCTAGCCTGCCTGATCAGGTTCGTCCGGCCACATGTGATTGTTTACAGCCTCCCAACTGTGAGAGGCACAAGATGCTTTAAAACTTTCTAAATACAGACTCTCTTGAGAAGTTAGAAAATATTTAGTATAGTATTAGTGGGTTGATTAGGAATTATATTGGTGAAGGGTTTTTTTATTTGTTGTGCCCATAATTACTGCTAATTCCTTGCCCTGGATGTGACAAGGGTGTCTCAGGTCAAACCTCTCTGCTGACAGACTAGCTTGTGTGACAACCTCTCAACCGTAAACAGCACAGAGAGTTTGGAGTATTTTGAAAGTCGTTAATTAGCATAGGGCTTTTCTCATTGATGAGTCAATGATTGACGCCAGGCCTCCATATCCTTAGGGCACCTGGGAATATATTAATCAATGTATTTGGAATATAGAAAAGGAAATATAGTAGTTTTTGATGTTAGCAATACTAGACTTTTGAGTTAATGAATTTTCTCTTGTTATAGATCACTGTACTTTGTTATAAATCACTGTGTCCTCGCTATGCAAAAATGTACCTTTATCACTGTCTTAAGACTAAATAGATCTTAAGGGGAACATTGGTGAAGGGTTTTCATTTGTTGGGCTAATGTTTGCTGCTATATCTCCATATTCCTTGCCCTTATAATGAATATAACTAGCATATAGGAAAAATAAGTATTAACCTTTAAGATTAATCATGTTAACCTTAGGTTAAGTACATTCCTTTCTTGATTGTAATCCACTACACCCTCACCCTATAGGAATGCAACTTTATTTGGAGGTTGGCACCTTATTTAAGAAAAAATCACCCCTGGAAAAATAAGTTTTCTGGTTAACTGACCGGTATCAGAAAGGGCCATAAAAATGTCAGCAGGCCTCATGGCCAGAAGATGATGTAAAACCCATAAGACCTTTGTATAATTTTTATATGAAGCACCTGATTGTGACAAGGGTCAGGTCTGCTGACCCCCACGTGACTCTGTATTCATCCCTATGTATAACAAAAAAGGTATATAAACAAACCTGAAAAATAAAGAAATTGGATCAGTTTTTGGAAAGACTGATTACCCTGTGTCATCCTTTCTTTACCCTTCTGGCTGAATTCCCATCTGGAATGTGGGTACTCACCAAGCCTGCTAATTCTGCCTGGGCTTCTAAGATCGGACCGGGGAGGCCTCAGTGCCTCCTCTTCTTCGGTGAGAACGGAAAGACGCCTATGGCCTACGTAGGTGGTGATTGCTATTCCACGTGAACCAAGTTATTCAGCCTCTTTTTCTTCACTAATTTTCCAACTACACTATCCATTTCTAATCTCTCTATATATCTGTAATTAAATTAAGTTTTTTCCTAGGGTGCGTAGTCCGTCTCCCCTTCAAATTACCCTGGATCCACCGGGGCTGAACCCTGGCAAAAAATCTAATGCAAATCTTGCTTCCAAATTATACAGATAAGAATGAGAATTGCCAAAACTGTCTGTGAGGCATGTGTATTTTGTAATTATGTGTATTAAAAGATCATCCATGTGTAGAGCCTGTTGAGGTGGGGGCTGCGGCAGTGACTTGATTCTCTCAGCTTGATTGTCTCCCTATTCCTGGTGAGAGTAGAGGTTATGCGAGAGAAGAAATGGGACAAGAACTGGACTGACTTTTACTACATGATTCCTTTTCAAGGAACATTAAACATGTTCTTTGTGATGGTTTTACTTTTGGGTTTCTGCTTTGTTTACATTTAATTATTTTTATAGCTTGGGATAAAGTTTTGTTCGTTCAATAGCAACTTTCTTGTAAACAGTTATAGAGATTTGTCTCACTTGGGACAACTTGGATGAATGTAGAGAATATCATGGTAAGCGAATTAAGACATACAGGGAAAGACTGGTATGTCCTTCCATTATATGGAATGTGAAAAAAAAAAAAAAAATGAAACTCACTAGTACCAGAGGGTAGGACGGTGGTCATCTGGGGCTGGGAGGAGGAGAAGATGGGGAGATGTTGGTCAAACGGTACAGATTTTGAATTGTAAAATGAATGCGTCCTGGGGAGGTATGCGCAGCATGCTGACCGTAGTTAATCCTGTTCTGTTACTGCATGCTGGGAATTTGTCAGGAGAGTATGTCTTCAGTGTTTTCACCACACACAGAACATGGGAATTTGAGGTGATGGATGTGTTCATTAGTGGTTTGTGATAAATATTTCACAGTGTACAAATGTGTCACATGGTCACAGGGTGTATGGTATGTATACACATACTCTTCGGTTAGTCGGTTCTCCCCCATCAAACATGTTCCTCAGGATCTTGTGTGGGGCCTCGCCCCAGGAATGTGCAAAGAGCTGCAGATGATTCAGATCTGGATCCTGCATTGAGCCACCAGGGCTCTTAGCCTCCACTTCTGAGACTGAGATCAGGCCCTGGGGGAGGGGAGAACGCTCTGCTCTGAGTGGAGCTGGACCAGGGCCTGCTGTGTGACCTGAAGGGCATCTTGGGGTCAGCAGAGGTGTCCCCTGCCACTGTGTACAAGAGGCCTCACCAGGAGGGGAGTGTGATCCAAGGAAATTGTGGGAAAGTCCCGTGTTGGACTCTATGTGGGAATTGACTGTCCTGAGTCCCTCCTGAGACAGTGGCCACAGAGGACTGGTCTATTCCATACAGTGAGGGCTTCCCTGTGTGTGTGTGGTTGAGGCTCAGGAAAGGGATGTGTTGACTCTAAGCATTAAACAGCATGTTTTTAAACTTTCATGATAGAACTGTGAAGACTCATGGATGAAGAAGCCCAGAAGAGGAAAATGCAGGAGTCAGGGATGGTTCTTTCTCAGGTAGGGTCATATTCTCAGTGGATTCTCACACTGCCTTCCTGAAATGCCCTTCTCAGGACTCACTAATCATGTCTGACTCTGGAGTGTCCTGTCTGACTACATGCACACTCACCTAGGGCCTTCCCTCAGGGCCTGTCGTCTCCACTTAGATCCCATCTCCTCATGACCTGGTGACCTGGCCCTTGTGAGGAGGCTCCCCTGGGCACCATCCTGGGCAGGGCTTCTCACCCACGGGTTGGAGATAGGGTCTTGGTGCTGTTGGGTAGCAGGGACTGTTTAGGACCGATCTGGATGCGCTGTCTGCTCTCAGTCAACCAGGGTAAGGAAGCTGTATGTGGACCTCATGTATTAACATGTACAGTACATGGTAAAATCTGCAAAAGAGGTCAATGAGTGGAAATCAGTTCTAACTTTTTATAGTACATTTAAAACTAAATAAGCACCTCCTTGAAAACTTAAGTGTTTGGGAATGGAATGGAAAGTTCAGAAAGAGATCTCAGGACTGGATGGTGTTTCATATCATTGTCTGTTTTATCTTTTTTCTTCTTTTTCAGTTTCTTTTTCTTAAAATTCTTTTAATTGTTTCTAGTCTTTCCATTGTCTATTTAAACCATGAAATCTAGTTTACTAATATTTTTTGTCTTTCCTTCTTGGTTGCAAGTTGAGTCTTGCAGGATCTTAGTTCCTGAGGAGGAATTGAACCTAAAACCCCTGCAGTAGAAATGCAGGGTCTTAAGCGCTGGACCACCAGGAAAGTCCCAACTTTACTAATTTTGATTCATTATTTCAGAAACAATACATAATATATGCAATTAGAGACCAAGAATTGGCTCCAAATAGCTTTCCATTGATTTATCAGAATATTATTTCTATTGAAATGATCCTTACCTCTTTTTCTTCTTCTCCTTTTGTGTGAAAATAAAAACTCTGCTCAGGGCCTATTGGTGAAATGTATTTTCATATCAGGGACAGTTGACCTTCAAGGTTGTGGCCATCAATTTCACTCCTGAGGCATGAGAATGCCTGAACCCTGTTCAGAGGGCCTTGTACAGGGATGTGATGATAGAGACCCTCAGAAACGTGCTCTCTGTGGGTAAGAATAACTTGCTTGGGATCTGCCCTGGGGGTGTGCCTCTGCATTTTCTCTGTATGCCTCTTGGTAGCCCGTTTTTAGTGACTGAGCTCAAAGCCCTGTTGACTCAGACATGAAAAGCCTCATGATTGGCATTGGGAATTTAAACTTGTCCTTTCTTCAGGTGATCTGCCCACTACATGGTACACAAGGAGTTTTTCCAGAGCTTAAGTATTTCTAAAGTTGATTTCAACCTTTTGAAATATCCAATTTCCTATTTTGTACCCCTATGGTCTTGGTTTAGTAGTTCTTTAAAAGTAATAGATATTTGCATATTGTACTATTCCTTATGCATTCAGAAGGAGGTAGAGAGGGAATGAATACGTGAAGTACTGTTCTTTCCATCTTTAATGCTTTAATCAATATTCACACCTTGGAATTCATCAGAGAATTCTTACTGGAAAGAAACGTTACAGATGTAAGAAGTGTGGCAAAGACTTTAGTTGGAGTTGGGGCCTTATAATTCATCAATACATAATGGACAGAAACCATAGAAATGTAATGAGGGTGGGAAACCTTTAGTGCACGTTTAGTCTTAACTGACCATCAAGCAGTTAAGACATATAGGAGAGAAGCTCTTGAAATGTATGTGGCAAAGCCTTTAGTTACAGATCTTATTTTACAGTTCATCGGAGAATTCATACTGGAGAGAAACCATATAAATGTGATGTTTGTGGCCAGTGCTTTACTCAAAAGGTGAGCCTTGGAATTCTTCAGAGAATTCATACTAGAGAGAAAACTTACAAATGTAACGAGTGTGGCCAAGATTTCAATGCACGTTGAGCTCTAACCAACCATCAAGCAGTTCATACAGGAAAGAAATTGTATAAATGTAATTTATGTGGCAAAGCCTTCTGTTACAGGTTTTATATTACGGTTCATTGGAGAATTCATACTGGAGAGAAACCATATAAATGTGATGTGTGTGGACAGTGCTTTACTCAAAATGCACAACCTTGGAATTCATCTGGGAGTTCATGCTGGAGAGAAACCGTATAAATGTGATGTATGTGGTAAAGTCTTTAGTCAAAACGCACACCTTACAGTTCATCAGAGAATTCATACTGGAGTTCAGTTCAGTTGCTTAGTCGTGTCTGACTCTACGACCCTGTGAACTGCAGCACGCCAGGCCTCCCTGTTCATCACCAACTCCTGGAGTTCACTCAGACTCACGTCCATTGAGTCAGTGATGCCATCCAGCCATCTCATCCTCTGTTGTTCCCTTCTTCTCCAGCCCCCAATCCCTCCGAGCATCAGGGGCTTTTCAAATGAGTCAGCTCTTCACATCAGGTGGCCAAAGTATTGGAGTTTCAGCTTCAACATCATCAGTCCCTCCAATGAACACCCAGGACTGATCTCTTTAGGATGGACAGGTTGGCTCTCCTTGCAGTCCAAGGGACTCTCAAGAGTCTTCTCCAACACCACAGTTCAAAAGCATCAATTCTTCAGTGCTCAGCTTTCTTTATAGTCCAACTCTCACATCCATAGATGACCACTGGAAAAACCGTAGCGTTGACTAGACGAACCTTTTTTGGCAAAGTAATGACTCTGCTTTTGAATATGCTGTCTACGTTGATCATAACTTTCCTTCCAAGGAGTAAGTGTCTTTTAATTTCATGCTGCAATCACCATCTGCAGTGATTTGGAGCCCAGAAAAATAAAGTCAGCCACTGATTCCACTGGTTCCCCATCTATTTGCCATGAACTGATGGTACTGGATGCCATGATGTTAGTTTTCTGAATGTTGAGCTTTAAGCCAACTTTTTCACTCTCCTCTTTCATTTTCATCAAGAGGCTCTTCTTCTACAGTTTCTGCAATAAGGATGGTTGCCTGGGTCCAGCCCCGATGGATCCAGGGTGATTCGAAGGTGGGATGGAATCAGCGTCCTAGGAAAAAACTTAATTACAGATAAATAGAGAGATTAGAAACGGATAGTTTAGTAGGAAATATTAGTGGAGAAAAAGAAGCTGAATAACTTGGTTTATGTGGAATACTAATCACCACCTACGTAGGCCACAGGCGTCTTTCCATTCTCCCGAAGGAGAGGAGGCACTGAGGCCTCCCCGGTCCGATCTTAGAAGCCCCGGCAAAGTTAGTAGGCTTGGTGCATACCCTCATACCAGATGAGAATTTAGCCAGGAAAACGGGGAGCAAGAAAGAAACGATACAGGGGAATCAGTCCTTCCAGAAACTGATCCAATTTCTTTATTTTTCAGGTTTGTTTATATACCATTTTGTTATACATAGGGATGAATACAGAGTCATGCGGGGGTCAGCAGACCTGACCCTTGTCACAATCAGGTGTTTCATATAAAATTATACAAAAGTCTAATGGGTTTTACATCATCTTCTGGCCATGAGGCCTGCTGATATTTTATGGCCCTTTCTGATACCGGTCAGTTAACCAGAAAGCTTATTTTTCTAGGGGTGATTTTTTCCTTAAATCAGGCGCCAACCTCCAAATAAAGTTGCATTCCTATAGGGTGAGGGTGTAGTGAGTTACAAGTAGGAAAGGAATTTACTTAGCGTAAGGTTTAACATGATTAATCTTAAAGGTTAATACTTATTTTTCCTATATGCTAGTTATATTCATTATAAGGGCAAGGATATGGAGATTTAGCAGCAAATATTGGCTCAACAAATGTAAACCCTTCACCAATGTTCCCCTTAAGATCTATTTAGTCTTAAGATAGGGATAAAGTTACATTTTTACATAGCAAGGACACAGTGATTTATAACAAAGTACAGTGATCTTAACAAAAGAGAAAATTCATTAACTCAAAAAGTCTAGTATTGCTAACATCAAAAACTACTATATTTCCTTTTCTATATTCCAAATACATTGATTAATATATTCCCAGGTGCCTAAGGATAGGGAGGCCTGATGGCAATCACTGACTCAACAATGAGAAAAACCCTATGCTAATACTCCAAACTCTCTGTGCTGTTTATGGTTGAGAGGTTGTCACACAAGCTAGTCTGTCAGCAGAGAGGTTTGACCTGAGACACCCTTGTCACACCCAGGGCAAGGAATTAGCAGTAATTATTGGCACGACAAATGAAAAAACCCTTCACCAATATAATTTCTAATCAACCCACTATACTATACTGATAATTTTCTAACTTCTCAAAAGAGTCGGTATTTAAAAAGTTTCAAAGCATCTCGTGCCTCTCACAGTTGGGAGGCTGTAAACAATCACATGTGGCCGGAAGAACCTGATCAGGCAGGCTAGAGGACCTCCAGAGGAGTTTGTAAGTTGAAACACTTTTGTCACGCCCAGGAATTTTTATTAACTGGAGCTGCAAGTTAACTCCTTCTCCGAGAGAAATGGTTATGGGGGAGAGGCTCCTGTAAAGTCAGAGGTGTAGGTGAGAGCATAGAACAGACTCTGGTTTTGGGGGTAGATGTTCGGGAACAGGGGTTCTCCTGAGGCGTGATCATGCTTTTGCGTATGCCAAGCCTAATTCCTTATGATGGGTGGAGTTCCTCACATTGGCCCCCGGCAGATGGTGTCTTCTACATATCTGAGGTTATTGATATTTCTCCCAGCAATCTTGACTCCAGCTTGTGCTTCCAGCTCACCGTTTCTCATGATGTACTCTGCATATAAGCTAAATAAGCAGGGTGACCATATACAGCCTTGACGTCCTCCTTTTCCTATTTGGAACCAGTATGTTGTTCCATGTCCAGTTCTAACTGTTGCTTCCTGGCCTGCATACAGATTTCTCAAGAGGCAGGTCAGGTGGTCCGATATTCCTGTCTCTTTCAGAAGTTTCCACAGTTTATGGTGATCTACACAGTCAAAGGCTTTGGCTTAGTCAATAAAGCAGAAATAGATGTTTTTCTGGAACTCTCTTGCTTTTTCGATGATCCATCGGATGTTGGCAATTTGATCTCTGGTTCTTCTGCCTTTTTAAAATCCAGCTTGAACATCTGGGAGTTCACATTTCACGTATTTCTGAAGCCTGGCTTGGAAAATTTTAGGCATTACCTTACTAGTGTGTGAGATGATTGCAATTGTGTGGTAGTTTGAGCATTCTTTGGGATTGAAATGAAAACTGACTTTTCCAGTCCTGTGGCCACTGGTGAGTTTTCCAAATTTGCTGGCATATTGAGTGCACCACTTTCACAGCATCCTCTTTCAGGATTTGAAACAGCTCAACTGGAATTCCATCACCTCCACTAGCTTTGTTCACAGTGATGCTTCCTAAGGCCCACTTGACTTCACATTCCAGGATGTCTGGCTCTAGGTGAGTGATCACACCATCATGATTATCTGGGTCGTGAAGACCTTTTTGTACACTTCTGTGTATTCTTGCCAACTCTTCTTAATATTTTCTGCTTCTGTTAGGTCCATACCACTTCTGTCTTTTATTGAGCCCATCTTTGCATGAAATCTTCCCTTGGTATCTCTAATTTTCTTGAAGACATCTCTAGTCCTTCCTATTCTATTCTTTTCCTCTATTTCTTTGCATTGATTGCTGAGGAAGGCTTTTTTTTTTTTTAATCTCTTCTTGCTATTTTGGAACTCTGCATTCAAATCGGTATATCTTTCCTTTTCTCCTTTGCTTTTTGCTTCTCTTCTTTTCACAGCTATTTGTAAGGCTTCCCCAGACAGCCATTTTGCTTTTTTGCTTTTCTTTTTCCTGGGGATAGTCTTGATTCCTGTCTCCTGTACAGTGTCAAGAACCTCTATCCATACATAGTTCATCAGGCACTCTATCTATCTACTGGGGAGAAACCATATAAATGTGATATATGTGGCAAACTTTTAGCCAAAGTGCAAAGTTGTAGTTCATTGGAGAATTAATACTGGATAGAAACCATATGAATGTGGATTTTGTGGCCGGTCCTTTACTCAAAATGCCAGCCTTGGAAGTCATCAGAGAATTCGTACTGGAGAGAAACCTTACAAATGTAACGTGTGTGACAAAGCCTTTCGTCATATTTCTGGCCTTATACTCCATCAGAGAATACATGCTAGAGAGAAATCATACAAATATAGTTAGTGTGACAGAGCTTTCATTGCTCATTCATCTGTAACTGACCATTAAGGAAAACAATATAAATGTAATTTATATGTCAAAGCCTTCAGTCACAGGAATCATTTTGCAGATAATCAGTGAATCCATATGGAGTGAAACCTGACAGATGTAATAAATGCAGTAAAGTATATCATCCTTTTGAACTTCAGAAAGTCAAACTGTAGGAAAACTGCACAAATACAGTGGGTGTGGCAAAGCTTTGGCTTCTGAGTTCAGAACTAACTAACTGTCATGTAATGAATTCTGAGATCTTACCCATGTAGTGATTGTCACAAGTGTTTTAGAAGGCATTCAAACCTTGCAAATCGTGAAGAAAAAAAAAATCATACTGGAAAGAAGCCATGCATTTAGAGTGCAGTAAAACTTAAGGGGACCATAAGGTCACCTGTACATGAGAGAAAGAATGTAAATGGAATATATGTGACCACTGCTTCAATGGCTTTCCTGGTGGTTCAGACAGTAAAACGTCTGCCTACAATGTGGGAGACCCAGATTCGATCCCTGGGTTGGGAAGATCCTCTGGAGATGGAAATGGCAACCCACTCCAGTACTGTTGCTTGGAAAATCCCATGGACAGAGGAGCCTGGTAGGCTACAATCTATGGGGTTTCAAAGAGTCGGACACAACTGAGCAACTTCACCTCACCTCACCTCACTGCTTCAATACGTCTCATTAGTCACATCATCAGGGAATTGATAATCCAGAGAAAGGAAATGTAAATAAGTGGGGCAATGCACCAGGTAGCATTCAGGCCTAAGAAGACATCAGGTGATCCATACGCAAGAGACCTTACAAATGTATTCACTGTGGTGAGGCTTTTGTCAGGAGTTTCCATTTAGGCTTCATGAGAAAATTCATACTCTAATACATAGAAGCTATGTTGATGTAATGAGTGTGTCTTGACAACAGTCTCAATTTAAGATTCCGTAAAGAAGTCATTCTGAAGGAAAAGCTTACAAGTGATAATGAATGTGTAAAACTTTCACTTGGGGCTCATATCTCACCAATCATCAGATGATTCATACTAGGAAGATCCTTACAAGTGTATGTAATGTGGCAAGGCTTTTAGGTGCTGCCTTAAACTCAGGATTTATCAAATACTTGATACTTAGAAATGCAATGACTATGGCAGTTTTTACAATTACTACTCACTCTCTAGCTTTGTAGGAATATATATCCTAGAGACAAACCACACAAATGTGTTTGTGGGAAGGAGTTTTCTGAAACAGCAAAGTTTGGGGACGATACTAGAGCAATGCCTTCCAAATGCAATGGGAGTGGAAAAAGTTTCACCTTGAGTTGAAGTATTATGCGATAAGAGTCCATATTGAAGAGAAGTCATGAACTGTGTAGGCTTTCTCAAGACATCAGAGTGTATTAGACGTAAAAATATATGTCTTTCAAAGAAACCACACAAAAGTTGTGCATGCTATTTCCTCTAAAATCAGGAAGAAGGCAAGGATGCCCACTCTCACCACAACTATTCAACATAGTTTTGGAAGTCCTAGCAGTGAGAGAAGAAAAAGAAATAAAAGGAATGCAGATTGATAAAGAAGTAAAATTCTTACTGTTTGCAGATGACATGATCCTCTACATAGAGAACCCTAAAAATAGCACCAGAAAATTACTAGAGCTAATCAATGAATATAGTAAAGTTTCTGGATATAAAATTAATACTCAGAAATCACTTGCATTCCTATATACTAACAATGAAAAAAGAAACTAAGGAAACAATCCCATTCACCATTGCAATGAAAATAATAAAGTACTTATGAATAAATTCACCTAAAGAAACAAAAAGACTTACATGTACAAAACTATAAAAGACTAGTGAAAGAAAGATGACACAAATAGATGGAGCAATATACCATGTTCGCGGATTGGAAGAATCAATATAGTGGAAATGAGTATTCTACCCAAAGGAATCTATAGGTGGGAAGATGTTAATGTATGAACTTTGAGTTCGAAAATGAGTAAGTTCTGGAGAGCTACGTGCAGCATTCTAACTGCAGTAAATTCTTCTGTGTTACTAAATACTTTCAATTTGCCAGTAGAGTAAATCTTAAGTGTTCTCACCATACAAAACATGGAACCTGGGAGTTGATGGATGTGTTGATGACTGGATTGTGATAGATATTTCACAGTGTATACATCTGTCAAATTGTCACATCATGCATGATAAGTATACACATATCCATTTGATTTGTTCTATCTCAGTAAGGCTGGAAAACAAGAAAGTAGGAGGTGGGCTGGGTTTGCCACCTTTAATGATGTTCAACCCATGTTTCCCATGAGATCCATGAAGCATTTTGCAAAACCATGTATGGTACCCCCTGCCCTATCAGACGTCCTCAGATACTTGTGTGGGTCCTAGTCCCAGGTATGTTCACAGTGCAGCAAATCTGATCTGGATCCTACATTGAGAACCAAGGCTCTTAGGCTCCACTTCTGAGACCGAGAACAGCCCCAGAGATGAGGAGGCCACTCTGCTCTGAGTGGGGATGGACCCGGGCCTGCTGTGTGACCTGAAGGGGATCGTGGGGTCAGTGGAGGTGCCCCCTGCTGCTGGGTACATGAGGCCTCACCAGGAGGGGAGTGTGATCCGAGGGAAAATATGGGAAAGCTCCTGTGTTGGTCTCTGTGCCGGAACTGACTGTCCTGAGTCCCTCCTGAGACAGTGGGCACAGAGGACTGTCTGTTCCCCATGGAGGGCTTCCCTGCATGTGTAGTTGGGGCTCAGGAAGGGGGAATGTTGATTGTAGGTATTAAACAGCATGTTTAACAGGACTAGGGGGCTTTTCATTCCATCATTTATTTTTCACTATGAAATCCAAGTTTACTGATAATTTTTGGCTTCTTTGTCACATGGTGCAGCTTGCAGAATCTTAGTTCCCTGAGTATGGATTGAACCTGAAACTCTGGAAATGGAAGTGTGAGGTCTTAACCACGGGACTGCCAGGGAAGTTCCCAACTTTACTAACCTTGGTACATTGTTCTATTGTGGAATTAGCAAATAAACGTTGGTTTTTGTTAATAACCACATACCTAAAATTAACTGTAGATAAAATCATTTTTTAATAAAAATTATTTATTTAGGTGTTCTGGGTCTTTGTTGCTGCTTGGTCTTTTCTTTTGTTGCCAGCAGTGGGGGCTGTTCTCTAGTCCTGGTGCATGCGATTCTCGTTGTGGTGTCTTGTTGCAGAGCATGGGCTGTATGATGCTTGGGCTTCAGTAGTTTCAGCACATGGGCCTAGTAATTTGGGCTCTTGGGCATTACAGCACAGGCTCAGTAGTTGCGTCACTTGGTCTTAGTTGCCCTGAGGCATGTGGCATTATCCTGGAGCAGAACCCATATCTTCCACATTTGTGGGTGGATTCTTTACCATTGCGCCAGGAGAGATGCCCTCATATTATTTGTGAAGACAGGTATTTTATAGAGATTGGACTCAAAGTATTCTCTATATGTTTTTTATACATCTACTACTTTTTCTTTTTTTTAAACTAATATAATATTAGAGTTGAGATGTCCCTGTTGGTACAGTGGATAAGAATGTGTCTGCCAATGCAGGGGATATGGTTTGGATCGCCCTGGTCTGAGAAGATTCCTCATGCCCGGGAGTAACTAAGCCCATCCACCACAACTACTGAGCCCATGCTCGAGAGCCTGTGAGCCAAAACGGCAGACCCCATGTGTTGCAACTACAGAAGCCTTGTGCCTGCAGTTCACCTACAACCTGTTCTCTGTAACAAAAGATTCCATTGCAGTGGGAAGCCCTCTCACCACAACTACAGAGTATCTTCCACTTAGTGCAACTAGAAAAAGCCATGCAAAGTAACAAAGACCAGCACCACCTAAATAAATAAAGAAGCTTAAAAAAAAATTTAATATTGACAAACTGAAGTACAGTTGATTCATTTTCATGGCCCCAGAGATGCTGAAATACATGACTAAAAGTGATAATGAGAAAATGATTTAAAAATGTGTCAAGAGGCAACTGTTCATTTCAGTCAATTGTGTGTTTACATGTGCATGCATGTGTGCATGGATATGCAACTCCATGGTTTTATTGCAAAACATCATCTCATGCTTTGTACCTTTGAACAGTTGAAATTATATCTTAAATATATTCAGTTCAGTTCAGTTCAGTCTCTCAGTCGTGTCCGACTCTTTGCGACTCCATGAATCGCAGCACACCAGGCCTCCCTGTCCATCCCCAACTCCCGGAGTTCACTCAGACTCACATCCATCGAGTCAGTGATGCCATCCAGCCATCTCATCCTCTGTCGTCCCCTTCTCCTCCTGCCCTCAATCCCTCCCAGCATCAAAGTCTTTTCCAATGAGTCAACTCTTCGCATGAGGTGGCCAAAGTACTGGAGGTTCAGCTTTAGCCTCATTCCTTCCAAAGAAATCCCAGGGTTGATCTCCTTCAGAATGGACTGGTTGGATCTCCTTGCAGTCCAAGGGACTCTCAAGAGTCTTCTCCAACACCACAGTTCAAAAGCATCAATTCTTCGGCGCTCAGCCTTCTTCACAGTCCAACTCTCACATCCATACATGACTACTGGAAAAACCATAGCCTTGACTAGACAGAGCTTAGTCGGCAAAGTAATGTCTCTGCTTTTGAATATGCTATCTAGGTTGGTCATAACTTTTCTTCCAAGGAGTAAGCGTATATTTATGTAGCCTTAAATTCTTTCTACCCCAGCACAGGAATGATTTAAATAGTAATAAGATTACTGATATTGTGGGGGGGAGGGGAGGGGTTGAGGAGTGACCCTATACAATGACCTTTTATGGCCTTCCATTGCTCTTCAAATTCCTTGATGTCATTTGAGGTTTCTCAGGGAACTCTTATTGATGGACTTTTATGCTCTGTTACTTAACTGTTTGATTCCTTAGGTTCAAAGGAATTTGACTTGACTTGACTCCCTCCTCTTTTAATATAAAAGGGGACTGAGTTCTAACTCGGATAAGATGGTTTTGTGGGTACAGTCCGCCATATTTTCGGTTTGCTGACTTTCTGAATAAAGTCTTTTTTCCTGCACCAGCAACTTGTCTCTCAATTATTGGCCTGTTGTGTGGAAAGCAGTAGAAGTTTAGAATGTGTACTAAATGAACAATGCAGTTTTCATCAATTTTTAAAGATATATTGCTCTTTTTGGCCACATGATGCAAAGAGCGTACTCAATGGAAAAGACCCTGATGCTGGGAAAGATTATGGGCTGGAGAAGAGGGAAACAGAGGATGAGATGGTTGGATGGCATTACCCACTTAGTGAACACAAGTTTGAGAAAACCCTGGGATATAGTGAAGGACAGGGAAGCCTGGTGTGCTACAGTTCATGGAGTTGGAAAGAGTCAGATTCGACTTAGCAACTGATTAACGAAAATTGCTCATTTTAAAGCAATGGTTAGTAAACTTTGTCAATTTCAAAATTAAAAAACAAACAAACAAACAAAAAAAAAAACAACAACAAGGTACTGCCGAAAGTTCCCATCACATACCTTAGTCCTGCAGTCTCACGCTGTAGGTTTTGACCTTGTGTCTCTGGAACTGAGCCATGTGGAAAGAGGAAAAGTTGTGATACAGAATGTCAGGGTAAAATGGCACGTTTTCCCCAGGGATAGTTTTGTATTTCTTATTTTACTTTGCAGTACCAAGAGGAATCCAGAAAATTTTCTTTTTTTCTTAAGATGGTTAAATTATTCTAATTGCAGGAAATGTTCTGCATCCAATTACCACCCTATAGGAACTCTTTGGAGACCCAGGTTCCCAACCCCTGAATTGCCAGGAGCAGGACAGGCAAGAACCTGCTGACAAAAATATTTATTTATTTATGTATTTATTGCACTTGAAACTATGTGGGTTATTTTCAAATACCTCTTGGTATTGATTTCTCACATAGTTTCACAGTAATAAGAGAGCAGGCGCTGTATGATTTCAATACTCTTTATTTAGGCCATGAAACCTTTGCACCTTGTTTTACGTCATGTTCCAGTGTCTCCTGGTTAATAGTTCTATGGGAACTTGAATAAAATTTGTATCCTGCTCTTGTGTGAAAATTGTATAAGTCTTAATTATGTTGAATTGGTTCACAATTCTTTTCAGGTCTAGTATATCCTACTCTCCTGTCCATTCTATTAATTTTTGAGAGTTTAATATTGAAATTCCAACTAAAAACCTTAATTTGTCTACTTAAAAAATTGCAATATATAGTGGAACTGTCTGTAACTATTTTGAAAGCCTCATGTAAATGTGTTGTCATACTTTCACAATTTCAAAAAATTTTAAAAAGGAAAATAAAATCTTTATTGAAACTTTTTTACTTGTTAGGAGGACATCCTAGTTTGCAACATACTGGTCTCCAAAGTTATAAGCTTTTGCCTTAAAAGTGTAACAGGGTGACACAGCGACCTGGGAAGGCTGGCCACCTCTGCCTGCATTGCGGCGTGGAGCCCCTCCACAGCAGTGCCTCTGGTCCCCAGAACCCACCAGCTTCCTCCTCTCCACTGTGCCCAGTGCATGTCGTGAGGTCTTCCTGGTATTGTGGTTGTCGCAAACGAAGGGGGAATGTTGATTCTAAGCCTTAAGCAGCCTGTTTTCCACTTGCCAGATAAACTTCTAAAAACTTAGATTGTCTGAGGAAGAAGCTGGGAAGAGGAGGAAAAAAGGCAAGAAAAGAGAAATGGCTCCTTCTCAGGTAAAATCATATTCTCAGTTGATTCTCAGTCGGTCCTTCCTGAAATCCCTTCTTTGGACTTACTAATCATCTCTGACTCTGAGTATCCTTCCTGACACGTGTACATGCACACTCACCAGGGAACTTCCCTCAGGGCCTGTCGTCTCCACTTAGATCCCATCTCCCCATGACCCAGTGGCCTGGACCTTGTGTGGAGGGCACCATCCTGGGCAGAGCTTCAAACCCACAGGTTTGAGAAGAGTTCTCAGTGCTGTTGGGCAGGAGGGGTTGCCTCGGGTCCTTCTGGATGTGCAGTCTGCACTCTGTCAATCAGGATTAAGAAGCTGTGGGTGGAAGTCAGGTATTAACATGCACAGTACCTAGTAAAATCTGGAAGTAGACCTAAAAAGGGAAATTTGTTCTAAGGTAATTGAAGCTAAGTGAGTGAGTCACTGACTTCAAAATCTTGATTGGAAATGGGATGGAAAGTTCACAATCAGGTATCAGTGATAAAAGGTGTGCTATTCCATCATCTGTTTGAAACTGTGACATGAATCTCAATCTCTGAGAGCTGGAAATTCACTTTCATTGCCTTCATTGTTCAGAGTTTGTCTTTTCACTGTGTTCATTTTGTGGTTTGGCACAGAGATGTTTTTACTTTTGGTGCAGGTGAGGTTTCCTCCTCATTGTTTAACCCATAGATTCACCATTTGTTATGGAAGCTGTCTTTTTTCCACTGGGTTTTCTTAGCATCCTTGTCATTAGATTTTAAATACATGCAAATAGTTATTTGTGAACATTCCCTTCTGTTCCCTTGGTGTATAAATCCGTGTTTATGCCAGTACTACACCATCTGGATGATATTGTGATATGGCTTGAAATTTTAAAAAGGGTGGCCTTCATCTTTCATCTTTGTACTTATTGAAGAGTATTTTTGCAATTTATGGTCCCCTTAAGATTCTTTATGATTTCTGGCAAGTTTTTTCTGTTTCTGCAAACATTTCTATTGTACGCTTCATAATGAATTCATTAAATCCGTGGAACACTTTGAGTAACTTGGAAATATAGAGTACTGAGATTTCCAGTCCATGACTACTATATTTGTTTATTTTGCATTTCTTTTAGAAATGGTTAAGTAGTTTTCAGTGTATATGTTTCACCTCCTTGGTGAATTATTCCTAAATATTTCATCCATTTTTAATACAATAGTAAATAAAATTGTTATGTGATTTTTTTTTTAACATTGTTCATTGTATATAGTAATGCAGCTGATTTGCACCTTGACTTTTGTATCCTGAAAGTTTGCTAAAGTTGCTATTTGATGTGGCAGGGTTTTTTTGTGTGTGTATGTATGGAATCTACAGTTTATACATAAAAGACCTTGTCCTCTAGGGAAGACGGTAACTTTCTAATTTTTCACTTTGGGAAGCTTTGATTTCTTTTTCTTGTCTAATTGCTCTGGTTAGCAGTTTCAGTCCTTTGTTGAACAGTGATGCAGAGTGTGCGTCCTTGCCTCCTTCCCGATCTCAGAGGAAAAGTTTTCAGTCTTTCACCATTGAGAACAATGTTAGGTGTGCTCTTTCCATACATCATATATTTTAGTTTGAGATACTTGTTTTGAAAACAAAACAAGACCCCCAAATGGACAGGAATGTATCAAAAGTGTGAACAGAGATGAGCTCTCAGGGCAGAGAGGAAAGCACAACATTAATAGTGGTTGGAAACCTCTTGTAATGGTACGTAGAGATGATAGCTTATGGTGAACAACATCAGATTCATGATCTCTGAAGAAGAAGATATAGCTTTGGGACCAGGAACCAGGCTTGATCACTCAAGAGCTTTTGTGTAGCAGAGTTTTATTAAAGTATGAAGTGAGACAGAGAAAGCTTCTGACATAGACATCAGAAGGGGGATGGAGAATGCCTCCCCTTGCTAATTGTAGCAATGGAGCTATATACTTTCTCAATTGGTTATTATAGTAAGTCAAAAGAATCTCTCAAGGTTGTAAAGCTCTTACCAGACCCATGCCCAGAATTTACATTTCAAGATGACAGAATTAGTCAGAAGGTTGTCAAGAAGGAGAAACCTGTCTTCAAGCAGGAAACATTGCTGTTATATTATCTTTAGTTCAATGCAGTCGTTCAGTGGTGTCGGACTCTTTGCGACCCCATTAATTGCAGTGCACCAGGCCTCCCTGTCCATCACCAACTCCCGGAGTTCACTCAAACTCATGTCCATCGAGTCGGTGATGCCATCCAGCCATCTCATCCTCTGTCGTCCCCTTCTCCTCCTGCCCCCAATCCCTCCCAGCATCAGAGTCTTTTCCAATGAGTCAACTCTTCACATGAGGTGGCCAAAGTATTAGAGTCTCAGCTTTAGCATCTTTCCTTCCAAAGAACACCGAGGACTGATCCCCTTCAGAATGGACTGGTTGGATCTCCTTGCAGTCCAAGGGACTCTCAAGAGTCTTCTCCAACACCACAGTTCAAAAGCATCAATACTTTGGCACTAAGCTTTCTTCACAGTCCAACTCTCACATGCATACATGACTACTGGAACAACCATAGCCTTGACTAGATGGACCTTTGTTGGCAAAGTAAAGTCTCTGCTTAGTACAGAGTTTAAGTGGAGTCGTTTTGTTGTGTAATCATCAGCTCTGAGCTTAAAGAAAAAAGCTTGTCCTTTTCTCCTCCTTGATAATTCCAGACCGCTTTCTTTCCTCCTCGTGAGCCCCAGACCCCTTTCTCCTCCTTGAGAGCCCCAGACCCCTTTCTCCTCCTCGGGTACCCAGGACTTCTCAACCTACCTGGTAATTGACTCTCAGCTCTTTGACCAAGGAGATGTTTGTTTATTAAACTCCCAGAGGAAGCTTAACCTTTCCCCAAGTCCTCAGCCTGTTTTTCAACATGTATCATGTGTTCTTTCACCCGCCAGTGGTGCTGCAGCTCCATCAGACACAAAGGCAAGGTTTGTATCCACAACACTCGCCATCTCCCTGCTGTGAGCTGGTTGTTCTTGAGTGTGAGGAGCATGAGGTGGGCTGCCTTGCCCCTTCTTCTCTCTTTGTGGGCTTGGATCTATTGGCTACTCAATTCTTAGTCCATATAGATCAGAGCTGATGCCCCAAGCGTCTAACCCCGGATCCGGTGCCGCTTTCATCACTGTTGTCATATTTGGAAGATAGAATCGATAAATGGGAAAGTACTGGCTGCTCTTTAATTTTATTTGGCACCTCAGAACCTGTAATGAACTGTCTTAGTCCCTGTCTGCCTCTTGAGATCGCTCAGTCGTTTCTGCTATTCTCCTTTTGCTGCTATACATGTCAGGCTGTGTGAATAAGCTGGTGGATTGGATCTTCTGTGCCTGTTACTTAGGAAAACTGTAAGGACAGCAGTCCAACAAAGGGAATATGTGTGAATCTTTCAGGCGCTTAGCTTGGCATCTCTGGGTGGACCAAACAGTCCCATCTCAAGGTCTTAGGATATGAGACCCCTACATCTCATAGTTTTCCACTTTTGTACTGGTCTATCTATTTTAAATTAATTAATTAATTAATTTTAAAATTTTACTTTACAATACTGTATTGGTTTTGCCATACATTGACATGAATCTGCCACGGGTGTACATGAGTTCCCAATCCTGAACCCCTCTCCCACCTCCTTCCCCATATCATCTCTGTGGGTCATCCCAGTGCACCGGCCCCAAGCATCCTGTATCCTGTATCAAACCTAGACTGGTGATTCTTTTCTTACATGACAGTATAATGTTTCAATGCCATTCTCCCAAATTATCTCACCCTCTCCCTCTCCCGCAGAGTCCAAAAGCCTGTTCTGTACATCTGTGTCTCTTTTGCTGTCTCGCATACAGGGTTATCATTATCATGATTCTAAATTCCATATATATGTGTTAGTATACTGTATTGGTTTTTTTCTTTCTGGCTTACTTCACTCTGTATAATCAGCTCCAGTTTCATCCACCTCATTAGAATTGATTCAAATGAATTCTTCTTAATGGCTGAGCAATATTCCATTGTGTATATGTACCACAGCTTTCTTATCCATTCACCTGCTGATGGACATCTAGGTTGCTTCCATGTCCTGGCTAATATAAACAGTGCTGCGATGAACATTGGGGTACATGGGTCTCTTTCAATTCTGGTTTCCTCGGTGTGTATGTCCAGCAGTGGGATTGCTGGGTCATAAGGCAGTTCTATTTGCAGTTTTTTAAGCAATCTCCACACTCTTCTCCATAGTGGCTGTAGTAGTTTGCATTCCCAACAACAGTGTAAGAGTGTTCCCTTTTCTCCACACCGTCTCCAGCATTTATTGCTTGTAGACTTTTGGATCCCAGCCATTCTGACTGGTGTGAAATGGTACCTCATTGTGGTATTGATTTGCATTTCTCTGATAATGAGTGATGTTGAGCATCGTTTCAAAAATATGGAACGCTTCATGAATTTGTGTGTCATCCTTGCACAGGGGCCATGCTAATCTTCTCTTTATTGTTCCAATTTTAGTATATGTGCTGCTGAAGCGAGTACTGTGCTGGTCTATCTAGTCTGGGAGTGTAGACTCTTCTTGACTTTGCTTTCTCCTTCAGTTCAGTTCAGTTCAGTTCAGTTCAGTCATTCAGTCGTGTCCGACTCTTTGCAAACCCATGAATCGCAGCACGCCAGGCCTCCCTGTCCATCCCCAATTCCCGTAGTTCTCTCAGACTCACGTCCATCGAGTCAGTGATGCCATCCAGCCATCTTATCCTCTGTCATCCCCTTCTCCCCCTTCCCCCAACCCCTCCCAGCATCAAAGTCTTTTCCAATGAGTCAACTCTTCTCATGAGGTGGCCAAAGTACTGGAGTTTCAGCTTTAGCATCATTCCTTCCAAAGAAATCCCAGGGTTGATCTCCCTCAGAGTGGACTGGTTGGATCTCCTTGCAGTCCAAGGCTTTCTCCTTAGTTTGTATACATTTTCCTTTTAAATTTGATTTTGAAGTATGTGGCTCTAGGGTCTGAAGTCATGTCCAGGTTCTTTGCTGTGATAATCTGCCTGTGTTTACGGGGCAGCTCCTCATGGACTCTCTGTGGTGTGGGTTTACTGGGTAAGAGAAAATTTTTAAAGGAGAATACTTTCCCTTATTGATTGTAATATTTTCCTGCTGCATACAGAATTACCACTTGAAGCTACTTAGTATAGTGGTCAGCATGTTCTGTGATATGAGAAAGTATCTGAAGACCTTGACCTGTATATCATTTTCTGGCTTTGAGTGATGTTACCAAAGCCCATATGAAGGGCACTGTGATAGTGTTGTTCACGTGTACTATCACCATGCCCTTTGAGCCTCACCAAGATGTGTAGGAACTTCTCCTGACAAGGGTACTGTCCAGGTTCACACCCTCATATTCGTGAGGCTGTTGACTAAACTGTTGCTGATGCTGCATGCTTGTCACCTGGGTGCTATTGATCATTCTGCCTCCACCCTTAATTTTGTAGGAACTTAATGACAGAGCTTATGTAGTGGAGTGATAACTTCAGTGATGAACCATCATTTGTGTTTTTTCAAGGCATAGGTACTTTCCTTTTTTAATATTTGTATGCATTATAAATGATTGTCTTTTATATTTTCCATTAAGTTTCTATTTTATGTTACTCTTTGTATTTTATTTGTCATATTTGGGATGGTTGGTTAAGAAAGCTCCCCCACCCCTGTGGTGGAATTGGTGATCAGTACTTTTTAGAGTTCTTTATGTATTCTTGATGTTAAACTATTATTGAATATATGCTTGGCAATTTTTTTGGTATTATAGTGTACATTGTTTTTTCACTGCTGAGGATGGTTTACTGCACAATATTTAATAATAAGGATGTGTGCAATTTACCTCTTTATATTTTGTTGGCGTGAACTTTTGGTGTTGTATCTGATAAATCATTGGTGAATCCACTGTCGAGAATCATTTTTAGGTTATCTATACGAAATTATGGATGTTAGACAAACTTATTGTGATAATCGTTTCACAGTGTACATATCAGTTAATTTTTTCTCTGTAGCTTAAACTTACACAATGATGTTTGTCATTGTAAGAGTTGCTTATACAACCCCCTTTATGTCACTGTTTAAAGAGTTGGGTTTAGAAAGGGGAAATAATTAAAACACGTTGGATAAAAGAAACAGTAATGCAGTTTATAATCATTTAAAGTGTCTTGCTCTTAAAAGGCTGTTGTTAGTGACCCAAATGATCACATCCCTTAAGTCCTCCATCTCAGACACCCAGGTACTGACCCTAAGTTTGTTGAACTCAGCACTATGGGAAGTTTGCTGTTTTGTAGGGTGTGAGTAGGGAATAGCCCATTCCTACCCAGGCAGAGTTTTGTATTTGTAATATAGAGACTAGTCCCATTCTTGTTTCTTAAAACTGCCCAAGTTCCCAGATCCCTGAATTGCTTCAGCTTCACTAGCAGGATCTGAGCACAACATGCTGTGAAAAACAGCTTTTTATTGAGAAGAAATCCTTTTAGTCTTAAGAGGAGGTATCTTGGCTTCCAACATAACATGAAGCTTTTACTTGAGCAGTGTTACAGACGGTAAGTTAATGCTGTCAAGGTAACAGGCCCCGCCCCCTCCGCGCCCCGCCCCTCCCACGAACTCTGTGCACAGCGGGTGCTCGCCCCGCCCCTGGTCGGAAGCCGCGGCTCTAAAACCAAAAGCCCTTCCCCACAGAGCCGGAAGTTGGAGAGCGCGGAGCCGAGGTCCCCAGTGGCGCCTAAGCTTCCTTCTAGAGTAAGTTTGCAGAGCTCGCCACCCCTCCAGTCCCCACCTCCGCCCCCGCTCACTCGTCCTCATGGTGCGGGAATTGCCAGCGACTTGAAAACCCTGGCACCAGGTGCTCGGCCCCGAATAAACGCTGCCGCTGCCGTTGGGGCCCAGTTATCTTTTCTTTTGGGTCTTAAGTGTTGCTGAGGCGGTATCGGCCCTCGGTTCGCGTAGACACCGCCTCTGGCGACGTTTTCCTACTTAACACCCTTTTTGAGGACTGGCCTCGCCCAGTAAAGCCCTCTCTCGCGAGTTGGAGTCGCGCCCGCCGCGTTGCCTTCTCGACCGCTGGAGGCAGAGCCCAGATAGGCCGCGCGCCCTCTCTCTGGTCCTGGGATTCCGTAGAGGCCGCCCTGCTCCTGAGCCCCCTCCCTCCCAGCCCCTCTGTCCTCGCGTCTCCTGAGGCCGCACCTTCTGCCCCGCAGCAGCCCCCTTTCCTGTCAGCCCGTCCCCTCACCCCGCATAGGGTAGGTGACCTGAGCCAGCCATGTGACAGCCAGTGCTGTTGCATGCCCGATTCAACTCGGGGGAAAAAGGTGCTCTTCCGGTCCGGGGGCGTCTCGTTCTGTCGCCAACTCAGTAAATTCAGGAGGCTGGAGGATCAGGAGAAGCAGATCCTCAGTCAGAAGGACTGAGAGAAATAACTGAAACTGAGGAGAAAAGCATCAGGGAGAACCAATGGGAAAACTGAGAATGGCTGAGGGACTTGCAAAGGGATAGTCAAGTCAAAGAGGTTAAGCCTTGAAAATAGCCAAGTGAGTAAAATAGAGAAGTATTAGTAAATTAGAAAGCCAGATCTCCAGGGACTGGGAAACAGCATAGGGAGAACTGCCCTGTCTCAGTGATGGGAGTGGGGAGGCGAAGGACGATGAGGGACATCAGAGGTGGAGAGTCCCTAACTGGGTTTAGGCCGGGTTTGAGTCCTGGCCTCTTCGGTTAGAGTCCCGAGTTGTGTTTTCACCCGGTTGGAGTCCCGCCACATGGGTTCAAGTCTCAATCTGAGGTGGCCGGTTTTCAGGTGCTGGCAGAGAAAGGTAAGGAGCAGAGGAAGAAAGGGCTGGAAGGAAGCATAGCCACATGGCCTGCCAGAGAGTGGGGAGGAAGGGAGAGTCACAGCGAGAGAAGGGGAGTAATTTGGAGCGCAGAGAGGGAGCCGAAATGGGGGAAGAAAGAGGCAGACATAGGTATGGATTTTTGAAAGACTCAGGAAGGTTGGAGAGAGAGATTTCGAGGGGGAACGACTTGCAGCCGCCTGGGACAGGACACGTTTGAGGGAGGAAATAGGACAGGAGCAGCAGGAGAGCAGAGGGGGAGAAAAAGAGACACCGAGACCCAGATGAAATAGGGAGCTAGGTGAACAGAGGGGTAAGCTCGATCCAGGTGTGGCCACTTGTTTGGACACAGATGATCTTTTTAGTTATGCAGAGGAGAATGAGAATTTCAAAACTCCTGTCTATAAGGCTTGTGTCTTTTTTTATTACTTGTGGCAGAAGATGACTTTCATTTGCAAACCCTGTTGAGCCTGGGGCAGTGGCTTGATTCACTGAGTTGTGAGTGACCCCCTTCCCTGGTCCTATCATAAGATAGAGGTCAGGGAAGAAGAGACCTGGGGCAAGAAATGACTGACTCTAGAGTGTCACTCTGTGGTAGCATTTTTTTTTTTAATGAATTTTTTTGGCTGTGCTGTGCCATGGGCTCAGGAGTTGTGGCTCCCAGGTTCTAAAGCACAGGCTCAGTAGTTGTGCACCGGCTTAGCTGCTTGTACTTGTGGGATCTTCCTGAACCAGGGATAGAACCCATGTCCCCTGCATTGTCAGGCAGATTCTTATCCACTGTATCATTATTGGGTAGTATTTTTAAAGGAACACTTTTTATTTTTAAACTGATTCACATTTTCTCCTTTCTTTATGAATGGTGCTTTTTGTAGCTTGGAAAAGGTCTTAATTCATTCAGTTTCTGTACTGATTTTTAACTTCAGAAATAAGCTTTTTTAGTTTCCAGTATTCTACTCTTATCCTTTTCTAAATATGATTATTCTCCACAATTTTTTAAACTTTGACACCAGATTTTTAGATTAAAAATAATTCTCAGGGTTTTTTTTTCAAATTTTTTTCAGATTCATCCTTGCCTGAGTGCTTTCTTCCCTTCGTCTCATACATTTGAAATTTTCTTTGGTAAGTAGTAAATCACCTTAGACTATTTTGTGCCATACTTAGCAAAAATGTCACCTCGTTTATCAGTTCTAATGAGGTAGATGAGCCTAGAGTCTATTATACAGAGTGAAATAAGTCAGAAAGAGAAAGACAAATACTGTATATTAATGCAGGTATATGGAATGTAGAAAGATGGTACCAGTGATCCTACATGCAGGGCAACAAAGGGAGACACAGATGTAAAGAACAGACTTTTGGACTCAGTGGGAGAAGGTGAGGGTGGGATGATTTGAGAGAATAGCACTGAAACATGTAAATTACCATGTGTAAAACAGAATTATCAGTGCCAGTTCAATGCACGAAGCAGGGCACCCAAAGCCAGTGCTCTGGAACAACCCAGAGAGATCTTGTGAGGAGGGAGGTGGAAGAGGGTTCAGAATGGGGGGGGGGGGCGGGGCGGTGGCGCTGCTTCTGCTGCTAAGTCGTGTCAGTCGTGTCTGACTCTGTGCGACCCCGTAGATGACAGCCCAACAGACTCCTCTGTCCCTGGGATTCTCCAGGCAAGAATACTGGCATGGGTTGCCATTTCCTTCTCCAATGCATGCAAGTGAAAAGTGAAAGTGAAGTCGCTCAGTTGTGTCCAACTCTTACACTTTTTAGTGACCCCATGGACTGCAGCCTACCAGGCTCCACCATCCATGGGATTTTCCAGGCAAGAGTACTGGAGTGGGGTGCCATTATAGTCACTAGCAGTCTGTTAATGAAGGAAAGGAAGGTTTTAAAACTCAGAATGGCACCAGGCCCTTCATCCATAAAATGCATTTTGGGATAATCTTGGCAGCAGATGATTCATCCCAGGCTGTAAAATGATTAACTTGAATCTTGTTGAAGGGCAGATTACCATACAAATAGTTTTGTTTACATAGATTAGGGGAACAATATCTGAGTATAACATACTGGTTTGTGAAGTAGGTTCTCAGCCATTAGGCGGAACCAACTTGAAGAGAGTCTGGGGTAAGTGCATAGTCCATTCACATAGCTTAAGACTAACATTTCCATAAGAAAAATGCATTGGTTAACTCAAGGTTTGAGAATAGTTAACTTCAGGTGAAACCAGGTGTCATTATGGCAACACATATGTTAAGAGAAACCTCCTTTTAAATTTGTATAGAGAAGGACAGAAGTATTGCTAGTTTGTTTCCTCCTGCCGCTTAAGAGAGAGAAAAATGTCTGATACTTACAGCCTATTTCTTCCATTTGGAGACCCCTGGCCTTCCTGTCTGTTACCCTCTCAGTCCCCCCTTTTCTTTTAGAAGAATTATGTTGCCTAGGAAAAAGGGGCATTGTTCTCATTCCATAACTGCTTCCGAGCTGACAAGGGGCATTGTCCTTAAATTGGTGAGGCAACATATTCTCACCGAAGATGTCTGATCCAGGGCCCCCAAATAGTAGTTGGAAGCAGCTGCAGCAGTAGCAGGAGTTTGAGCAACTATTGCAGGAAGGGGGACCCCTTCCAGGGTCCGAAACTGAACTCTTGTCTAACAATCGGAAATGACTTGTCTGAGGAGACACATGTGCTGACAAAGCAAGAGATTTTATTGGGAAAGGGCACTTGGGTGGAGAGCAGTAGGGTAAGGGAACCCAGGAGAACTGCTCTGCCATGTGGCTTGCAGTCTTGGGTTTTATGGTGATGAGATTAGTTTCTGGGTGGTCTTTGGCCAATCATTCTAATTTGGAGTCTTTCCTGGTGGCGCATGCATCTCTCAGCCAAGATGGATGCTAGCGAGAGAGATTCTGGGACGTGGACAGACACTCCATGTCTCCTTTCGACCTTTTTGGAACTCTTCAGGTTGGTGGTGGTTCATTAGTTCGGTATTCCTTATCAGGATCTCCTGTCATAAAACAACTCATGCAAATGGTAACTATGGTACCTGGCCAGGGTGAGCAGTTTCAATCAGTGTGCTTCCCCTAACACAGCCATTTGTAACTTAAAAGCTTTCATGCAACTAGAAACAAATCCAGTTACACAGTTACAGATGCAGGGAGCAAACAGCAAAAACAAAACAGTCAGAATTATTGTTAAGATAGTTTTCCACCATGGGGCACTAGTTAACATCTCCCAAAATGAGGCAGTTCAGGCTTCAGGAATATGCATAGCCTCAATCATCTTGTTCATGTGTTTAATAATATGAATAACATTAGTGCTCATAACAGGTATATATATACAGCATTGGGTATGAATAATGGCACAAGTTCCTCCTTCGCAGGTGTCAGAATATCTAAAGCCAATCTGTTTTGTAAAACTACCTTTCTAATTTGTGCTTGTTCAGCATTAAGAGCTGAAATAGCTTTTTGAGAATCTTGTAATGCCTGTTGAGTAAAATTAGTCAAAGCATCCACTCGTAGCATAACATCTGTAGTTCCCAAAGAGGGAACAAAGACTGCAGCCAAATAATGATACCAGTGAAGTACAGACCTTGCCCACCGAGTTTTCAGGTGGGGTAAATTAGCAGGCTTTTCTGGGAGCTCTGAAAATATAAAGCCATGAGTAAAGGCTAGACCCAGGGTGCATCTCCCTATCCAACCAAGGGGAGGCCATGCCTATAGGTAAGAGCCATATATCCAATAGGTCCCGTTTGGAGCAAGCCAGCTGACTGAGATATCCAGTCCCAGTTAGTGCCTGGCTAGACAAAGGGAGGACCTGAATTGGGGTTGGAAAACATGGGAATGATTATATTGCATACTTCCTGAGGCAAAAATCCCAATTGTTTCCAATCATTGCAGTGAAGTTGTTGGTTAACTTTTGGGATTAGCTCTGTTTGTTCTCAGCATATAGGGGCAGTAGATAATAGACGTCCCTTTTCAGGAGTTAGCCATATAACCTCATCCCATATTTGATAAACGTCAGGTAAAAAACCATTAGATCCAGACCTATTTGCCTTATGTGTAGTGAAATAGTCATTAAACTGAGACAATGTATAATCAAAATTAAAAGTCACGTTATGTCCATAGTTAAAGTACAAAGTGGTGCACCAGTCCATTTTAGGGTTGGTAGATGTTATCAGATGAAGAAGAGGCATCACATATGATTGTTGTGGAAGGTATTTGCAGACTTGGAGAAAGTCTTTTTCTGGAAGTGGAGATGTCCACCACAAAAGCCTTTCATGATGAAGAGGGGAGCACTCCACAGACCCAGCAGTTAGACCAATTGTGGAATGCAGCGTAGGAGTGAGCCCAGGACAAGAAGACATTCTCTTGAGGATCAAACAGCACACTCAGGATTTTTGGAGTCAGCAGAAGTAGGCTCACATAGATTATCAGGCCCATCTGAAAAGTACAAAGTCATAGCATAGAAAGTAAAGACATAAAATGAAGTCAGTTAGTTCTGTTCAGGGTGACACTTCTTAACTCAAGTGTGATGTACCCATGAATAAATTCCTGGCACTTTGACAGCTGTGAAAGAAGAAAGAACTACCTGGTAAGGGCCTTCCCAGATGGGCTTGAGGGATGGGCCCCCAGATCCCAATGTTTTTATGAGGACCTCGGTTCCTTTCTCAAATAGAGGCTTGCTTGACTCAGAGGCTGGATCAGGAGTCATCTCCCAGAGTTTGTTATTGCCTGTTGAAAAGCTGAGAGCTGAGTTATATAACTAGTTTAATTCCAAGGCTTCAGGGTCTATAATGATGTCTGTGCATAAGAAAGGCCTTCCATAACTACATTCAAAGGGGGACAGTCCCTCCTTTTGGGGGGCAGTTCAAGCCCTCATTAAAGCTATGGGTAGGACTTTAATCCCGTTGTTCTGCGTCTCTTGAGTTAATTTGCGCAGATGTCTTTTGATAATGTCATTAGATTTTTCAACCTTTCCTGAGGATTGGGGTCTCCAGGAACAGTGTAAGTGATATTCTATTTCTAGAGCTTTAGATACCCCCTGAGTTAGAGCAGCTTTAAATGCAGAGCCATTGTCACTCTGAAGGCTCCATGGCAGCCCAAACCTGGGGATAATTTCATGGATTAAAATCTTTGTAACCTCCTTACCCTGCTTACTATGACAGGGAAAAGCCTCCATCCATCCAGTAAAAGCATCTACCCAAACTTGTAAGCAAGAATATCAATTAGCTTTTGGTCTAGGAGTAAAATCAATTTCCCAGCCCTCTCCAGGATACTTTCCACTTCATTGTAACCCAGATATTGCTAGCTTCTCAGTCTTTGGGTTATGTTTCTGATGAACCTCACACCTTTTGATAATGTTCTTTAAAGTTTTCATTACATTTTTACCTTCAGACAAATGAGAAGGCATCTGGTAAGTACTCTCTGCACCCAAATGAAAACGCTGGTGTAAACCCTTAAGAATTTTCCATTGAGCATTTTCAGGAATTATTAATCGTCCATCCTCAGACTGTAACCATCCTTTATGTGTAATCTTTGCTCGTCTTTTCTCATGTCGTTCTAATTCTTCCTCAGTATATTATGGTTTTTCCTGTTCCACAGGATCTGTCCAGATCAAAGGCGTCTACAGTTAAGGGGTTTCATAAAGTACCAGCTTTTCTGGCTTGGCAGTCAGCCAGCTGATTATCTTCAGTTGCTTTACTCCCATCCCTGCTGTGCCCTTTGCAATGCAAAACAGCTACTTCTTTAGGACAATATATAGCAGGTAAACTGAGAAGGCAGTGGCACCCCACTCCAGTACTCTTGCCTAGAAAATCCCATGGACCAAGGAGCTTGGTAGGCTGCAGTCCATGGGTCGCTAAGAGTCAGACATGATTGAGCGACTTCACTTTCGCTTTTCACTTTTATGCATTGGAGAAGGAAATGGCAACCCACTCCAGTGTTCTTGCCTGGGGAATCCCAGGGACAGGGGAACCTGGTGGACTGCCGTCTGTGGGGTTGCACAGAGTCAGACACAACTGAAGCAACTTAGCAGCAGCATAGCAGTTAAAAGTCTCTCAATCTCTCTGAAATGCTTAATAGTTTCTCCTGTTGCTGTTTTAAACTGTCTTTCTTTCCATATTGCAGCATGAGCATGTATAGTCAAATAAGCATACTTAGAATCCATGTAGATATTTACTCGCTGCCCTTTGCTTAACTCTAGAGCTCGGGTCAGAGCCACAAGCTCCATTAACTGAGCACTGGTTCCCTGGAGGAGAGATTTTGTTTCTGAAACCTGTTCAGCAGTCACCATGGTGTGACCTGCTTTATGCTTTCCATCCCGAACAAAAGAACTGCCATCTGTAAATACTTCCATGTCAGGATTGTCTAATGGGGTATCCATTAGATCCTCCCAAGCTGCATAGTTTAAATTTAGGAATTGGGAACAATTGTGATCAGGTGTTTCATTTTCCTTCTCAGGAAGGAAAGTGGCAGGATTTAAATGTCCACAGACTTTTAAGCTAAGTTACTGGTCCTTCTAACAACAAAGACTGATATTTAAGAAGCCTACTGTCTGTCATCCAAATATTAACCTTAGAATTTAAGATTCCACCCACATATGAGAAGTCAGGACAGTAAGATTTCGTTGATTAATTATTTTTAAAGCTTCAGGTGCTAATAAAGCCACTGCCCCAATTACTCTTAGGCAGTGGGGCCACCCATGTGAAATTACATCTAATTTTCTGCTTAGATAAGCAATAGGGTGCTGGTGAGGCCCTCGGGCTTGTGTCAAAATTCCCAAGGCCACACCTTTTCTTTCGGTGACAAATTAAATTCTGACCCTGTGGGCAAGCTCAAAGTGATAGCTTGCAGGAGGGCAGTCTGAAGAACCTTAAAAGCCTTTTGAGTATCTGGAGACCAAAGCAGTTTGTCTGTTTGGGCCTGCTGAGTTTCAGCTATAAGTTTATATAAAGGCCGGGCAAGTTCCCCATAACCCGGAATCCAAATATGACAGTAGCCTGTGATTCCCAGAAATCTTCTCAATTGTCTTAAAGTCATAGGTAGGGGGTAATTTAGTACAGGTTTAATTTTCTCAGGGCCTATGGCCCTAGTCCCTTCTGATATGATTAGGCCCAGATATCTAACAGATTGTTGACAAAGCTGAGCCTTTTCTCTTGATGCCTTATAACTGCAGCCTGCCAGAACGCTTAAGAAATCTTCTGAGGCTCCTGAACAAGCTTCCTCTGTCTCAGCACAGAGCAAAATATCATCTACATATTGTAACACCACCGCTTTGGAGCTATTAGTTTGGTAGATCCCGTGACAAACTTTGTCCAAATAAGTGAGGATTGTCACAAAATCCCGGGGGCAAAACTGTCCAGGTTAACTGAGAAGCTGGCTGCATAGGGTCTTCAAAGGCAAATAGAAATTGACTTTCCTCCACCAAAGGCACAGAATAGAAAGCATCTTTCAAATCAATTACTGAGAAATATTTGGGTCATTCAGGAATTTCAGACAATAGAGTATAAGGATTAGGCACCATGAGGTGTGAAGGAACTACAGCCTCATTTATTATTTGTAAATCTTGAACTAGTCTCCATTTACCATTTGATTTCTTTATACGCAAAATAGGAGTGTTGCATGGACTGTTACAGGGAACTAATAGTCCCTGTTCCTTTAAATTTTCGATGATGGGTTTTAGCCCTTAACCTCAGGTTTCAGTGGATACTGCTTCTTATGTGGAAATAAATGGGTCTTTGAGCTTGACAACTACAAGAATAGCATTTTGTGCTCGACCCACAGATTTTCCATCAGCCCATACTCTAGGATTTACATTTTGTTCAACTAAAGGGAGAGAAAGGGAGGGCTCCATATTTATGAAAACAGAGGCATGGACCTTGTTCAGTATATTCCTCCCCAAAAATGGTGAGGGAGACTCTGGCATGATCAGAAGCTCATGTGAAGATAGCCCAGAATCTCAGTTACAACATAAAGAATAACTGAAATAATACCCTTTGGCTCGTCCAGACAGTCCCCTTATGGAAGTGGATCGGGAAGGAAGTGGGCCAGGGGCTTCAGTAAACACGGACTATGTTGCCCAGTATCTAAAAGGAAATCGATGGCTTGGCCCCCCACAGTTATTAATACCTGGGGTTCCTCAGGAGTAATTAGGACAGAAGCTAGTGTGGGAACCCCCAGGCACCTTCAGTCCTGATTGTCTTGAGAGTCTGACCCCAGGTGTCATTATGACAACCCAGTATTTTAAGAGAAACCTCCTTTTAGATTTGTATAGCAAAGGAAAATAAAAAATCGCTAGTTTGTTTCCTCCTGCTGCTTAAGAGAGAAAAAAGTATCTGACACTTGCAGCCTGTTTCCTCCCTTTGGAGACCCCTGGCCTTCCTGCCTGTTACTCTATCAACATCTTGTAATAAAATAGACATATTTTCAACTGTGGTTTTACCAAAGACATGAATTGTGTGTATGTGTTTATGTGTGCACACACAAATGGATATTTCTGGTCTCAGCTCTTTACCAGAGGATAATGGAGGTATGACATTAAATCTTGTGAAATTAAAGGCATTTCTTTGAAAAATAGGAAAATAAAAGAACATTTAACATGATAAAACCAAAAAAATGCTTCATTCTTCCCTTTCAAAAAAAGAAAAACACCTAGTTTAACTGGTAAGTCTAATGGTCTGTTTTCTCCATTTTCTGTGATCAGTGGAAAAAAGTGAGCTGTGCAGTAATATGAAGATGTTTCCCTCAGGCCCCTTTTGACTTTTCTGTGCAAATGAGAAAAGATGGGCTACATTGACCTGGAACCTTCCGACAGAGCCTCTCTCTTCATAATGAAAAAGATTGCTCAGATCCTATTTCCAAGCTGAGCCCTTACAATGTTTTTTGTACCAGTGGATGTATATTTGCATTCTGTATTTTTAAAATATTTTACTGCAATCATATAATAAAGAATTATCTGCTTGGTATCAGTTTGACCCAATCTTGAAAGAAAAGTTTCGTTTGCTCAGATACATGACAGATGTTCCTGGTCTTAAATGGAATGAGCAATAAGGACAAACTTGGGCCACTTGCCCTTCAGCCTCCCATTTCATTATTCAGTTATACCCGGTTCTCTTCACTCAGCTCAGAGCTTCTCATAAATGGCTTCTCTCTGGGCCTGAGGGAGCGCACTTGTAACATGCAGATGAGAGACTAGACCGGAATCTCTGAGCATGAGCAACACTGACCCCTGAAATGATTAGCCAGTTGGCTCTGTGTCTGTGTGTTGCAGTTCCGGATTGGAGGAAGTTTCTGGTGGTGATTAAAATTTTAAATAAATCCCAGTCCTCCGTGAATGAAAAACGAAAAGGAAAACTGTAGGATGGAGGCAGGATCACAGGCTCAGAATTAGATGACTTCTATGAATGAGGCTAAAGCTGAATGGAGATTTTTTTTTTTTTACATCCTGACGTTCAGACCTCCACTAGCTTTCATTTGTTCTTGGGTCAAAAGCTTGACTCCTCGCTGTTTCTCCACAGCCCTCTGTCAAGCTCAGGGCCCTATCAGTGTCTCCAGCCTCATCCTGGGAGTTGACCCTTTGCTCATGGTTCAGCCTGTCGAGGTTGCATTTACCTTTTCTCTGTTTCCAAATACCCAAACCATTTCTGTCTGACATTGTAGTTCCTTTTCTCACCTTCAGGTCACCGTGCCTCAGGCCCTTTGTCACCCTTCAAGTCTAGGCTCAGAGAGGTCTCCCCATCCCCTCCTAACAGTCTCTCTCATGTTACCCAGGTTTATTGCCTGAGTATCAATTGCCATCAGGAGAAATCAATGCCGTTCTTCATGGGTTATTTTGAGTCCTTCCTTGTTCCCCTCTTTTTAGGGCTCATAGTGTTCCTCTTCTTCCCAGCATGGCTGTAGTACCTGTTACTGGAAATGTCTTTAGATGACAGGACTATGGGTTGGGCTGAATAATCCTCAGGGAAGACCAAGAGAACAGGGCAGGTGATGAAGATGTTTCCCATGTTCTGGACATTTCAGCTGTAATTGATCTTTACCCCATGTGACTACTTAATTACTCAAAAGATGAGCCAAGTAATATAGGAAGTTCTGAAAAGCCTTGCAGAACTGGTGTCCTCGAGCAGTGGGCTAAGATGTCCCCATGTTTCGTCTGCTGGATTTCATCCTCTGCAGCCCCCAGATCTAAGCTCTGTCCAACCAGTACCAGTCACCATCGTGGACAGCAGCTTTGCCATCTAAGAGTTCATGTGCTCAGTGTCAGCACTGTGATTTCAGTGCACTTAGGATGAGCAAAAATCCAAAACCTAATGGGGCAGGAAGGAGACGCTGCCCCCTGCACCCCCTAAGAGCTAGAATATCTTCCATGTAGGTGTGGATGGAGAAAACAGGAGATAGTGAGACCTGGAGACCCTTGCTTTGAGACTTCCTCATCTCAAATGCCTTTGTAGGTGGACTCTATAATGTCCCCAGGTGGTGGCAGACTTTCGCAGGAGGGCCAGTCTCTTGATTTTCATACTGCATGTGCAGTGTCCTTTGGGTGGTAGCTTGTGGGCACTCCTCTTGTGATCCCCTTTGCCAGGAAACCCATGTGCGCTTTAGTTTTGCTTAGTCCAGTCATCAGGGAGGAGAGGCAGACAAATGGGGAAAGTGGAGGGAGCCTGGTGGGGTCTGCAGGAGGCTTGTGGCAGTACTTGGGGGCATCAAGATGAGCCCAGTGAGTGGAGTGTGTGCCCATCCCAAGTGTAGTTGCAGGGACAAGGGGTGTGTGGATCTTTAGAAGAGAATGTCTCCGTTCAAGCTGGAGCACCTGGAAGCAGGTTTGTTGGAGAGTCCGCATGGAGTGGTTTGAGGTTCTACTGCCTGAGCTTGTGTTCCCCAGGACAGCAGTGCTGAGGCTGACATGTGCCTGCACAAGTTTGATTTGACAACTCGTGACCACACGTGAGCAGCTATGAAAGACGTGGAATTCAGCCGAGAAAAGTCTTTCCCACTGTTAGAATGGTGGCCTGGGCTGAGCCCTCAGACACCTGTGGGTGAAGGAAGATGGGAGCCTTGGGCTTGAGGGGCTGGTTCTAGCAGGTGCCCCCAGCATCCACTCCACTCCCTGGCTTTTGTTGGCTCTTTTAGCAGGCAGGCAGCGTAGAGTAACAGGCAAAATCTCAGGTCATTTTTTGCATCAAATTTGGTATCATTATGTACTTGGGGTTGCCAGTGCAGAAAGGTTCATGTACATTTGGGACGATGCAAGGAGAATCTGGAGTGTTTCCTTGGAAGATGCTGAGGTCCAGTGGGCCATGTGCATCATTGGAATTATCCCTCTTTTTCATAGTCTTTGGAGATTTCGATGTTTGACCTGGATCACTCACTGTAAATGAAAATATGGTGTCATGTGTCTGTGGATCCTTGGGTGTCCTCTTTTGTATTTTGCCTCATGCATGAGCAATCAGGGCTTGGAATGCTTTATGTTTGTATAAGAGGGTTAGAGGCTCATTATGGGCTCTGTGGAGACTCTGCTGGACACCATGAAAGTTTGTAAGTTTGTTTGAGTCCTGCTGGGAAAATGGGAGTACTAAGGTTAAGATCACAGAATGCTTGTTACAAGGTGGCCCTACACGGTAGGGATCTCTGGGTCCAACCTGAGAAGAGTCATAAAGTCCTGTGACGTTGGAGAGGATGGCTCCAGAAAATCAGAGGGCAGTGATGCCACAGTGATCTGCAGCCTGGAGGCCTGTCCTCTAGAAGATGCAGCTGCAACTGTCTTGCTGCCAGGCTGGGTTCTGTGTTATCCCCTCCTGTCCCTCCCAAAATAAGCACACATACAGGCACAGTACAGAAAACGTGGAATCTTAACTACACTGTTGTTGGTAATGTAAATGGTATTGCCATGTTGGAAAATAAAAGTTCCTTCACAAATCAATATAGAACAGGCCTACAGTCTGTCAAACCCATTTCTCACAGATATCCAAAGGAAAAGCAATCAGTTTTTCAGGGATATGTCCACAGTTCCATGAGTGTGACTGGATTGGCAGTAGCCAAGGCATAGACACAGCCCAGATGTCTCTTGACAAAAGAATAGGTTACAAAAGTGTGGTATAGAAATATTTATTATATACTTATATTAATGAATGATTTTTTCTCTGTATATAAATATAAAAAATCAAGTATCCTGCATTTATGCCAGAATGAATGAACCTAGAGAACATGACAAAGGAGGGCAGACCCTATGTCGAAACTAGAATTGTCACACTCATAGAGCCATCGAGTAATAAGGCTGTTACCAGAAGCTGGGTAGAGGGGGAAATGAGGCACTGGTAGTCAAAGAGTAGAGATTTTCCATTGTAAAATAAGTACGTTCTGGGGATCTGAGGTACTACATGCTGCTGGTAGCGTTTCTATATCCTTGAAATTCACCCAGAGAAAAAAATAATACAGAGTAGTCATAGGTGGATATGTAACTTACTCCACTATAATAATTATTCATTGTATGAGTCTATCACATGATCACTTTGTACACAGTACATTTATACCATTTTTGTTAGTTACACCTTAGTAAGGCTGGGAAAGAAAAAGAGAATTGGTGGGGGAGGGGTGCTTTTCTCTGAATGGTGCTCAGTCCAGGCTTCACGTTTCATTGAGGATGTGTTTTGCATACAGATATCCCGGAATCCAGCTCCAGCAGCCAGGAAATCAGCCTGAAGAGATGAGCGGTGTCGGTGGAGAATGATGCAGCCTCTGACTCAGGGTAAGGGACTGCATGTTTATTTCAAGCTTCAGGTTCTCCTTTATACTTTGACAAAAGCATTAGGTCAGAGGTTTGGCATTTTCAGTTTCCCCTCACCCAGATTTATTGCCTCCATAAAACATTGTTGCCCTTCAAACAGAGCTTCTGCTTCAGGGATTCTCTCAGAATCCTGTTTACTTTAACTTGTGATTACATTGTAACTCATGCTTATGTCTGGGCTGCATACCACATTACTCAGTTTATTTCTTACCTTTCTAAATCCTGTTTGCCCCTAGAATCTTAAGCACACTATCTCCTAAAAAGGCTTCTAGCTATTAATATCTCTGAAATTCCTGATCTGTATAAGCTATAGTAAAACACACTAGCACTACCACATTCCTTAAATTTTTAGCTTCTAACTATTCTTCAGTTCATTTCAGTTCAGTCTCTCAACTGGAATTCCCTCACCTCCACTAGCTTTGTTCATAGTAATGCTTTCTAAGGCCCACTTGACTTCACATTCCAGGATGTCTGGCTCTAGATGAGTGATCATACCGTCGTGATTATCCAGGTCGTGAAGATCTTTTTTGTACAGTTCTTCTGTGTATTCTTGCCACCTCTTCTTAATATCTTCTCCTTCCATTAGGTCCATACCATTTCTGTCCTTTATTGAGCCCATCTTTGCATGAAATGTTCCCTTGGTATCTCTAATGTTCTTGAAGAGATCTCTAGTCTTTCCCATTCCGTTGTTTTCCTCTATTTCTTTGCATTGATCACTGAAGAAGGCTTTCTTATCTCTTCTTGCTATTCTTTGAAACTCTGCATTCAGATGCTTATATCTTTCTTTTTCTCCTTTGCTTTTTGCTTCTCTTCTTTTCACAGCTATTTTTAAGACCTCCCCTGACAGCCATTTTGCTTTTTTGCATTTCTTTTCCATGGGGATGGTCTTGATCCGTGTCTCCTGTACAATGTTATGAACCTCATCCTGTAGTTCATCACTCTATCTATCAGATCTAGGCCCTTAAATCTATTTCTCACTTCCACTGTATAATCCTAAGGGATTTGATTTAGGTCATACCTGAATGGTCTAGTGGTTTTCCCTACTTTCTTCAATTTAATTCTGAATTTGGTAATAAGGAGTTCATGATCTGAGCCACAGTCAGCTCCCAGTCTTGTTTTTGTTGACTGTATAGAGATTCTCCATCTTTGGCTGCAAAGAATATAATCAGTCTGATTTCGGTGTTGACCATCTGGTGATGTCCATGTGTAGAGTCTTCTCTTGTGTTGTTGGAAGAGGATGTTGCTATGACCAGTGCATTGTCTTGGCAAAACTCTATTAGTCTTTGCCCTGCTTCATTCCGCATTCCAAGGCCAAAGTTGCCTGTTACTCCAGGTGTTTCTTGACTTCCTACTTTTGCATTCCAGTTCCCTATAATGAAAAGGACATCTTTTTTGGGTGTTAGGTCTAAAAGGTCTTGTAAGTCTTCATAGGACCGTCCAACTTCAGCTTCTTCAGCATTACTGGTTGGGGCATAGACTTGGATAACTGTGATATTGAATGGTTTGCCTTGGAAATGAACAGAGATCATTCTGTCGTTTTTGAGATTGCACCCAAGTACTGCAGTTTGGACTCTTATGTTGACCATGATGGCCACTCCATTTCTTAATTATTCCTAAACCCTAAATTCAGTAAACTTCCTTTGCCATTAACATTTCCCTCACAAATATGTCTTAGATGACAATCCTTCCCATGGTGTCAAGCTGCAGCCTACATGATCATCCTGGAATACTCTTTGTAAAGATCCTTGAACAAATGTCAGTGGTTAACTTTATGGATTATTCTCTGAGCACAACTGCAGGAGGCTTTGTGCCTTCTCATGCTCTTCTCAAGGACTATAAGCACTTTAACATTCTTTTCAGTCAACTCACCTGAGGAAAGGAAATAACAAGTCAGAATCACAAGACCTAACTCCTACATTCCAGCTCCGTGCTTGCGGGACAAGTAGAGGGGGTTGGGGCCATGCCTCCATTTTGTCAGTAATGCCTAACATGGCTCCTGACACACATGTTTTGTACCCTCTGACCAAAGATTCCCTTACAGGTAGTTTGTGTTGGTCCCCAGCTCGAGAATGTTTAAGATGGCCCACTTGAATCCAGTCTGGATCCCTCACTGAGCATCAGAACTCATGAGTCCTCCCAGTCCTGAGGGCTGAGATCCTGGCCGAGGAGGGGGTGCTCCGTTCTGAGTGGGGATGGATCAGGGCCTGATATGTGACCTGAAGGAGATTGCCTGGTCAGTGGTGGTGCCTCCTGCTGCTGTGTACATGAGGCGTCAGCAGGAGGGGAGTGTGATCCGAGGGAATGTGTGGGAAAGTCCCATGTTGGTCTCTCTGAGGGAGTTGACTGTCCTGAGTCCCTCCTGAGACAATTCCACAGGGAACTGTTTGTTCCACATTGTGACGGTTTCCCTGTGTGTGTGGTTGGGGCTCAGGAAGGGGATGTGTTGACTCTAAGCATTAAACAGCATGTTTTCAACTTTGAAGATAGACCTCTGAAAACTCATGTTGCCTGAGGAAGCCCTGAAGTTAAGGAAGAGGAAAGAAAAGGAATCAGGCATGGCTCGCTCTCAGGTAAGGTCATATTTAGTCTGTCCTTCTTGAAATGCCCTTCTCTGGACTCGCTAATCGTGTCTGACTCTGGAGTGTCCTGTGTGACTCCTGTACATGCACACTCACCTGAAGCCTTCCCTCAGGCCCTGTCGTCTCCACTTAGATCCCATCTCCCCATGACCCGCTGACCAGGCCCTTGTGAGGAGGCTCCCCTGGGCACTGTCCTGGGCAGGGCTTCTCACCCATGGGTTGGATATGGGGTCTCAGTGCTGTTGGGCAGCAGGGGTTGCTTAGGGCCTATCTGGATGCGCTGTCTGCTCTGTCAACCATGGCAAGGAAACTGCCCATGGAAGTCAGGTGTTAGTATGCACAATAGCTGGTTAAATCTGGGAAACAGATCAATTGAGCCTGTCTTTTCCCTTTTGTGTATCTTGACATTCTTGTGAATATACGTTACATATACACAAAGAATTATTTCTGAGTACTTTGTTCTGTTCAGTTGGTTTATTTGTCTGTTTTTATACCAGTACCGCATCACCTTGATTACCTTGTAATAGGTGTTGAAAAAGAAAGACCTCCATCTTCCTTCTTCAAGAGTTTTGCTGTTTGCTCTTAGAATAGTTCTGTGACTTTCACGATGTTTTATTCTGCTTCTACAATGATTGTCATGGCAGTTTTGATAATGAGTTAATTGGTTGATTGACTGTTTGTGTGGTTATTAAAGAATCTTTTTGATATTAAATGTTTCTTTTGTAATCTTCATGATTTTTACTGATGAAACTTTGTCATGTGGGAAAGAAGAAACATTTACTTCTTTTTCAATTTGGGGACCTTTGATTTCCTTTTCTCATCTACTTGCTCGAAGGGTTTCAGTGCTTTGTTGAACTGTAGTGCAGAGTGTGCATTCTTGCCTTCTTCTTAACCTCGGAGGAAAAGCTTTCATTCTTTCCCCATTGCTGTGCTCTTTTCATAATGGCATTTATTATGTTGATGTTGGTATAATTTATTGTTTGTAGTTTGTTGAGTGTTCCATCTTGAAAGGTTGTCAAAATGTTGTGGAATGTTTTTTTCCTGCATCAAGATGATCCTGTTTTTTTTCCCCTTTAATCTGTTAATGTAGTGTGTCATATTAATTGATTTTTGTATGTTGACTTCTCCTTGCCTTATATGAATAAAATCCACTTGGTTATGGTGTCAGATCTTTTTATTTATTTATTTAAATTATTTTAATTGAAGGATAATGGCTTCACAGAACTTGTTGTTTTCTGCCAAATACCAACATGAATCAGCCATAGGTATACATATGTCCCCTCCCTCCCATCTTCCTCCGTATCCCACCCCTGTAGGTTGTTAGAGAGCCCCTCTTTGAGTTCCCTGAGTCATTCAGCAAATTCGCATTGGCTCTCTACTTCATATATGGTAATGTAAGTTTCCGTGTTACTCTCTCCATACATCTCACCCTCTCCTTCCTCCCCTCCCCCCTCCATCTGTTCTCTGTGTCTGTTTCTTCAGATCTTTTTAATATGTGTTGAAGTTGGTTTGCAGGTATTTTAATTTTACATCAGTATTCATCAGGGGTATTGGTTTCTAGTTTTCCTTTCTTGTGTCTTTGGGAAATCATCAAACTATTAGAATCATCCTTGCTTCATAGAATTAGCAGGATTAGTGGTAATTCTTTTGTATATGTTTGGTAGAATTTGGTCCTGTATTTTTCTTAGAGGTTTCTGACTACTTTTTAAATCTCTCTAGTTATAATGGGCTTCTCTGATGGCTCAAATCATAAAGAATCTGCCTTCAGTGCGGGAGACCCAGGTTCTTTCCCTGGGTCAGAAGATTCCCTGGAGAAAGGAATGGCTGTCTAGTCCAGTATTCTTGTCTGGAGAAATTCCATGGACAGAGGAGCCTTGTGGGCTACAGTGTGTGAGGTCACAAAGAGTCAGACACACCTGAGTGGCTAACACTTTCACTTTCAACACTTCTCAACTTTTTTCTTAATAAGTAAAATAGTTTGTATGTTTCTAAGAATTTGCCAGTATCTTCTATATACTGTCACTTATAGGCATTATTGGTCATAGTACTTCCTTATCTTTAGAAACTTTCTTTGACATGAGTTGTAATCACTCCTGTTTCATATCTGTTTTTAATTATTTGGATCATTTTTTCTCTTGTCCTTAGTCTAGGTGGGGGTTTTCCTATACAAGTTTTTCAAAATATCAACTCTTGGGTTTGTTGATTTTTATATTTTTCTACTTTCTATTGTACCTCTGGTTTAATCTTTCTTATTTACATGTTTCCTTCTGCTAAACTTGAGTTTAGTTTGTTTTCTGTTTTCTGCTTCCTAGAGGACTAAAAATAGATTTCAGATTTAAGATCTTTTTTTTTTTTTTTGACTGTAAGCATTTAACCTTTCAGGCTTTCCTTTTAGTACAGTGGTCTTTGTGTGTTATAAATTTTGTAATGTCTTTTCCTTTTGATCCATGTATTTAAAATTTTCCATGTGATTTTTTTCTTAGACCCATTTGTGGTGTAAGAGTGAGTTTTTTAATGTCCACATTTGAGGAATTTTCTTTTTTTCTTGTGTTTATTTCGTTGTTGTTAGGGAAGATACGTTTATGGTACCAGTCTCTTAAAACGGTTAATTTTGGCCTAACATATGTTCTCTCATAGAGAATGGTTTATGTGTCCTTGAGATACATGTGTTTTATGCTTTTGTTGTGCCGTGATCTGTACATGCCTGTTCAATGTTTGCTTCATTTTTCTGAAATATCTAATGTTCAGTTCAGTTCAATCACTCAGTCGTGTCCGACTCTTTGCGACCCCATGAATCACAGAACGCCAGGCCTCCCTGTTAATCACCGTCTCCTGGAGTTCACTCAGACTCACGTCCATCGAGTCCGTGATGCCATCCAGCCATCTCATCCTCTGTCGTCCCCTTCTCCTCCTGCCCCCAATCCCTCCCAGCATCAGAATCTTTTCCAGTGAGTCACCTCTTCGCGTGAGGTGGCCAAAGTACTGGAGTTTCAGCTTTAGCATCATTCCTTCCAAAGAAATCCCAGGGCTGATCTCCTTCAGGATGGACTGGTTGGATCTCCTTGCAGTCCAAGGGACTCTCAAGAGTCTTCTCCAACACCGCAGTTCAAAAGCATCCATTTTTCGGCGCTCAGCCTTCTTCACAGTCCAACTCTCACATCCATACATGACCACTGGAAAAACCATAGCCTTGACTAGACGGACCTTAGTTGGCAAAGTAATGTTTCTGCTTTTGAATATACTTAGATGTATATATATTTTTACTTGTTACAGCTTTTTGGTAAATTGACCGTTTTATCATTATACAATATTTATCTCATTGCACTTTTTTTCTTCAGTTCATTTTGTCTGATATAGCAGTCTCCCCTGCTCTCTTTAGGATGGGCTGTCTTTTTCCATCCTTTCACTTTTCACCTTTCCATGTCCTTAGGTTTGTGAGTACTACCTGTTTCAACTCTCTGACAAACTCTGTGTCTCTTGCCCTGTGTTTTACCTCCTCTTACTTCTTCTATTCGCCCGTCCTCATGTGCATCCTATGGTGGTGAAAGACAGGCACCCTGGACAGCTCCTTTCATGCCACTGTAATTTCAGAAGGAATGTATTGAATGTTTCCTTCCTATCATGATGTTTCTTCAGATAGTCTTGGTTAATAACTAAATCTTTTTCCATATTCTTTTCTGACATGATATTTAATTCTCTGAAAAGTTTTTTTACTTTTCTTTTGTGATAGTTCTTTTTTGTCATAATCTAATGACTGTTCTAATTTCAGATCTGTTTTATTAGTGGCAAAAAAAGCAAAGAAAGTCTTTGGCTTCTGTTAATGCCTTGCTATGTAAATTTAAATGCGTAAAATTTTATCTTTGTATATGGTAATTTTGTTATGAATTGAGTTCAAGTATTTTTTAAAAAATATTTTTACCAGTTTTCTTTTGGTAGCTTAGTATAGAATCCTGTTGACAAACTCATCTGAGTACAAAGGATACATATTTATCGTCTGAAGAATGCTGAAATACGTGTGAATAGAACGATAATATAAAATTGTCCAAAAATTCTGTCAAAAGACAAATCCTCTCATTTCAGTTAATTTTTTATAGATAAGTATGCATGCATGTGAAGGTCTGTGGTTTAGATAGAAGACATCATGATTTTCAGACTACATATCACCTTTTTTTTTTCAGTTGAAATTATGTTATCAGTATAATCTGTGGCCTTGAAATTTTCTGAACAATCCTGTTAGTGTTTTAAGTAGTAAATTACTAAGAGTTGTGTTTCTGTATCCACGTCTGTAATGACTTTTCATGCCATTCCACATTGTTCACCTTGGACTTTTTTTTTTATATTAATACAATATTTATTTGTTTTCCTTCTGTCAAAGCCTGAGCCCACCACTTTCCCCAGGCTGCCTGTGGAATTCCAGGAAAGGGAACATACAGGGCAGACACAGGAGAAGGAGCTATGGGAGGTGGAAACAGCTCCTTCATATCGTGAAGAAGACGAGCTAGACAACCGTCAGGCAAAAGAGCCCCATGGCCTTTGAAAGGGCCAAGCCTGTGGCGTAGAAGAGCTACTGTTTCAGAGAAGGGTTCCTGGCATAACAGTGATGAGGCTCCCGAACACAGTCCCACTTCCAGCCCTGGAGCCAGCCACCCCTGCTGTGGCAACTCCAGCTCCAGGGAACTTGGCTGCTGTGTCAAAGTCCTTTGAAATGGCACTGGTTTGGAAGCTGTGGCTAGGAATAAGTGAGATGGTCCAGGGACCTGGGGCTGCCAAGCTGCTGTGGCTCTCATGGGTCAGTGTCTCCAGTCTTTCACCACCACTGTGGACAGTGATCACTCAACAAGGGGGAGGTTCTCCAAATCAGGGAGTGGGTAGAGACTACTTTGGCACAGGTGTCCTATTTCAAGGGATGAAGGCCCGAGGCCCAAGAGCTGCTCCTCCTGCAGAGAAGACAGAGGGGCAGGGAAGAGGCTCACCTTGGACTTCTTTCAAGTTTTCCTTAGAAGCCCTCTGTCAAAGGACTTGTAATGTTCTCTGTATTACTTCACTGTTAGATGCTTAAGCTTCAGTTGCTGAGCCCAAGCTTCTGAGTTCAGGTGCTTCATGTAACATTTCTTACCTTCTTTATCTGAGTCAAGTTTCTCAGAGTATCTGTGACACAGGTTTTCTTCTCTAAGGTGGGAACAGATGGTTCTTTAATGAGCTGTTATATTGATGACAGCTTCTTGCCTGTAAAGTACTTATTTAATATTTAGAGTAATGCTAATTAAAATTAGAGATCCATAATTTCTCCAGATACCCCTGCATGGATCTGTTAGAACACATACTTCAACCAAGTCAATCCTTGCCCCTTACCACCCTTTCTCTTTTGCATGAAAATGAGAACTTTTCATGGCCCTTTTGGTGACATGTGGTTTTTTCATTTCAGGAACAACTGACCTCTGAGGATGTGGCCATTGAATTCACTCAGGAGGAGTGGGAATTCCTGGACCCTGGTCAGAGGGCCTTGTACAGGGACGTGATGCTGGAGACCTATAGGAACCTTCTGTCTGTGGGTGAGGATGACTTCCTTCCAGAGCTGCCGTAGGGTATCTGCATTTTCCCTGTGTGCCCCTTGGGAGGACCTGATGTCTTTCATGTGAGAGTTCTGGTGACTGGGGCATGACACAGCTTCGCAAGGTTAAACTGACCCTCTTCAGATGCTGTGTCTATTTCATGTCATATCTGAGGTTGTCGCAAAGCTTAATTATCTACAAAGCTCAGTAGCAAAAGTTAAAAAAACAAAAACAAAAACCCGATTTCCTATTTTCTGCTTTTCGACTTTTGGCTCAGTGTTAAAAAATCCACAGCACTTTAGATTTCGTTCTTCTGATAACACTGAATATCTACTTGTTTGTTTTTACTGGCTTCTTTACTTTTTTTTGGCTGCACCATTCTGCATGTGGGATCTGAGTTCCCTGACTAAAGATCAAACCTGCACCCCCTGCATTGGAAATGCAGTGTCTTAACCACTGGATCACCAGGGAAGTCCCAGAATTTCTGTTTCTGATCTGAATATTATCTCCACATTGGAGCCTGAGAAAAAGCTCTGGACAGTGGGGAGTGATGTAAAAGTAACCAAAACTACAACATAAAAGAAAAACAAGTATCTGAAAAGGGCTGTTTTTTTCTGTTTAGGAGTGGGACAAGTTGGTGGATTGGATCTCTGTGGTTGTTACTTAGGAAAATGTAAGAGTGTGTAGAGAGATAGTCTTTTTGATCCTAGATCCTACAAGGGGAGCATATGTGAATCTCGCAGGCTCTTAGCTTGCCATCTGTAGGCTGAGCGCATGGTCCCATCTCAAGATGCTGTAATGTCTGCCCTTCATGTTGTGTTAGTTTTACTCTTGTGCTGCTCTACCCAGTCTGGGAATGTCAGCTGTTCCTGATGTTCCATTCTCCTTCAGTTCAGTCACTGAGTCGTGTCTGACTCTCTTCGACCCCATGAATTGCAGCACTTTGTATCATTTTACCTCTTTAATTTCTTTGAAATATATTCCTGAGGGTCTGAAATTTTATCTGGTTTCCTTGCTGTGATAATCCACCCATGTTTAATTGGCAGCCTCTGGTGAGTCTCTGTGTAGTGGATTTAGTAGGTAACAGAAAACTGTGATGGAGACACTATTTCTAATGTTATTTTCTTGCTCTGTACAAATCAGCACTTGAAGTTATCCAGTAGAGTGGTCAGTATGTTCTAGGATGATGAGAGAGAAAGTATTACGAGAGCCTGATACATCTTTCCAGGTTATTTTCTGGCTTTGGAAACTCTGTCGAGGGCACCATGACAGTGTTGTTGAGGTGTATCAAGGACCATATATTTCAGCCTCTGTAAATGGTATGGGAATTTATCCCAGGACAGCTTTGTCCAAGTTCACATTCTCATATCTATGAGGTTGCTGCCGTGTTTTGGTTGGTATAAATAGTGCTGCTAAAAACATTGGGGTGCATGTATCATTTTGAATTAGTTTTCTTCCTTTCTGGATATATGCCCAGGATTGGAATTGCTGGTTCATGTGATAGCTGGATTTTTAGTTCTTTATGGAACCTCCATGCTATTCTCCAAAGTGGCAGTACCAATTTATGTTCCTTCCAACAGTGTAGGAGGGTTCTCTTTTCTCCATACCCTCTCAAGCATTTATTGTTTGTAGACTTTTTGATGGTGGTCATTCTGACCAGTGTGAGGTGATACATTTTTGTGGTTTTGATTTGCATTTCTCTCATAAGTAGAGATGTCAAACATCTTTTCAGGTGACTATTGGCCATCTGTTTGTCTCCTTTGGAGAAGTATCTGTTTTGATCTTCTGCCCAGTTTTTGATTGGGTGGGTTGTTTGTTTTGATATTAAGCTCTATGAACTGTTTGTATATTTTGGAAATAAATCCCTTATAGGTAGCATCATTTGCATGTATAGTCTCCTAGTCCAAAAGTTAAATTTTTGTTCTTTTTTTGGTTTCCTTTGCTTTGCAAAAAGGTTTTAAATTTAATTAGGTCTCATTTGTTTGATTTTGCTTTTATTACCATGACTCTAAGAGATAGATTCAAAAAAATTTTGCTGACATTTATGTCAGTGTTTTGCATTTGTTTCCCACTATGAATTTTATAGTATCTGGTCTTGCATTTAGATGTTTAACACATTTTGAGTTTATTTTTGTATGTGGTGTTAGAGAATGTTGGGATTTCATTCTTTTTCATGTAACTATCCATTTATCCCAGCACCACTTATTAAAGAGACTTCTTCATTCTATATTCTTTCCTCTTTTGTTATAGAATAATTGACTCTAAGTAAATTGGTTTATTTCTGGGTTTTCTGTCCTATTCTACTGAACTGTGTTTCTGTTTTGTGCCGTCATCATACTACTTCCCTGGTGGCTCAGACGGTAAAGCCATCTGCCTACAACGCAGGAGACCCAGGTTCAGTCCCTGGGTCAGGAAGATCTGCTAGAGAAAGAAATGGCAACCCACTTCAGTATTTTTGCCTGGAAAATCCCATGGACAGAGGAACGTAGTAGTCTACAGTCGATGGGGTCACAAAGAGTTGGACATGACTGAGCGACTTCACTTTCACTTTGTTGACTGTCAGTTTGTAGTATAGTCTAAACTCAGGAAACATGATTCCTCCAGCTGTATTCTTCTTTTTCAAGATCATTTTAGATATTAGAGTCTTTTTTATTTTGGTACAAATTAAGTTTTTCTTTGTTTTATGAAATATGTCATTGTTAATTTGATAAGGGTTGCACTGAATATGTAGATTGACTTGGATAGTATGGTCATTTTGACAGTGTTACTTCTTTCAATCCAAGAACATGGTATATGTTTGTGCCATCTGTTTATGTCATCTTTGGTATCAGTCATTCAGCATCTTATAGTTTTATGAGTACAGTTCTTTTGACTTTTTAGGTAAGTTTATTCCTTAGAATTGTATTCTTTTCTCTGAGATGGTGAATGGGATTGTTTCATTAATTTCACTTTCTGATATATCATTATTAGTGTATAGAAATGCAGCAGTTTTCTATATATTTTGTATCCAGCAAGTTTACTCTGTTCATTGATGAGGTCTAGTAGTCATCTGGTGGCATCTTCGGGATTTTCTGTGTGTAGCATCATAGTGACAATTTTACTTCTTTTTAATTTTTTTTTACCTTGAATTCCTTTTATCTCTTTTTCTTTTCTGGTTGTTGTGGCTAGGACTTCCAAAAATATGTTGAATAAAAGTGGCAATAGTGAACATTCTTGTCTTATTCATGTTGTTAAGGGAGTGCTTTCAGTTTTTCCCTGTTGAGTATGATGTTAGCTGTGTGTTTGACATATATAGTCTTAATTATGTTGAGGTAGGGTCCATCTGTGCTGACTTTTGAAGGGTTTTTATCATATATGGCACTTGAATTTTGTCAGAACCTTTTCTGCATCTATTGTGATCATATGGTTTTTAGTCTTCAACTGTTACTGTGGTGTATCATAGTGATTAACTTGTGGATATTGAGAAATCTTGCATCCCTGCAATAAATCCCACTTGATCATGGTATGATCCTTTTATGTATTAGTAATTGTTTGAATCTGCTCTTTTGAACTCTGGGAATAAAGCCTTTTTCTACAAAAAAGAGTTGGATGCCTCAGAAAGGCTTTTGTAACTGGGAAGGTCTTCCAGAGTCAGTGTCAATCCCTCATTTCCTTTGATACTCCTCGATCTTGAGATGACCACGTGTGGAAGAAGAAATGAAATAAATGTCCAATGGAGAGGTTAATCATACTTGGCAGAGGAACCCAGGTTTAGATAGCTTTTTCCTGGATTTTCCTTCTGATTTCTGCTCATAAGATTCTTACACAATATCCTGGAATATTGTGTGTTTTTCTTGAATATAAGCATTCCATTGTAACTTACAAAATTCACAGTTGGATACATTACATTATAAATAGTATAACAGGTATTATCCTGCTTTCTCCATATATCACAGTCACTTTTAAAATCTCTCTTATTTCTGTCCCATACCCATAGTATAATGCCCTAAACTTGCTGAACCAGTTCTTTTCTTTTAAGGTCAGTATGTTAGTTTGTGCTCTCAGTTATTTTCACAGAGACATGCAGTCACAAGCTGGTATCTGACATAAACTTGTGTACCCTATGCTCCACGCAGGCCCTTTCTTAGTCCTGACCAGTCCTCACATAGTACCTTGATATGGATGGAAACATTGTTCTTAGCTATCACATCCCTCCACCTTCTACATACTCTCACTGTAAAGATAATCTCTGATCATTTATTGAACACGTTTCTCAGGACATGACCTAAATCACTCTGTGCATCCATGATGACTCACAACCCATTTCGAGATGGGATGGTTGAATAATAGTTAAACAGACTTCTTTTGTCTTGTATCTTCTTTGATATTTTCCTTCTAAGTTTCTTGTATTATTTTTTGAAATATTTTCTAGTCTATTCATTTGCTGGGTGGTCATGTTTACAAATAATTTTTTTCAGTTGTCCCTGTAGGTTCAGATTCATATCCTGGTTCTCTTACCACTTTGTGGGCCAGTTGGGTGTGTCTCCTGCTCTGATTAGAGAAAAACATGTTAATTTACCTCAAGCCTTTAAAGCAAATTAGTGCTGTCAGTAGTACATGTTTTACAGTAAATACTCAAAATAGATTTGTTTAAAAAAGGTAATATCTATACTGTATCATATTCTTTATGTTATGACTTTATCTACATTATATATATATTTTAAATATAAGTGTATTTACTTTCATTGGAGGTTAATTTACAGTATTGTATTGGTTTTGCCATACATCAACATGAGTCCACCACAGATATACACGTGTTCCTCATCCTGAACACCACTCCCTCCTCCCTACCCATACCATCCCTCTGGGTCATCAAGTACACCAGGCCCAAGCATCCAGTATCATGCATCAAATCTGGACTGGCAATTCATTTCATATATGATATTATACATTTTTCAATGCCATTCTCCCAAATCATCCCACCCTTTCCCTCTCCCACAGAGTCCAAAAGCCTGTTCTATACATCTGTGTCTGTTTTGCTGTCTCACATACAGGGTTATCGTTACCATCTTTCTAAATTCCATGTATATGCGTTAGTATATTGTATTGGTGTTTTTCTTTCTGGCTTCCTTCCCTCTGTATAATAGGCTTCAGTTTCATCCACCTCATTAGAATGATTCAAATGAATTCTTTTTAATGGCTGAGTAATACTCCACTGTGTATATGTACCACAGCCTTCTTATCTATTCATCTGCTGATGACATCTAGGTTGCTTCCATGTCCTGGCTATTATAAACAGTGCTGTGATGAACATTGTGGTACACGTGTCTCTTTCAATTCTGGTTTCCTCGGTGTGTATGCCCAGCAGTGGGATTGCTGGGTCATAAGGCAGTTCAATTTCCAGTTTTTTTAAAGAATCTCCACACTCTTCTCCATAGTGGCTGTACTAGTTTGCATTCCCACCAACGGTGTAAGAGTGTTCCCTTTTCTCCACACCCTCTCCAGCATTTATTGCTTTTAGACTTTTGGATCACAGCTATTCTCACTGGTGTGAAATGGTACCTCACTGTTGTTTTGATTTGCATTTCTCTGATAATGAGTAATGTTGAGGATCTTTTCATGTGTTTGTTAGCCATCTGTATGTCTTCTTTGGAGAAATGTCTATTTAGTTCTTTGGCCCATTTTTTGATTGGGTTGTGTATTTTTCTGGAATTAAGCTGCAGGAGTTGCTTGTATATTTTTGAGATTGGTTGTTTGTCAGTTGCTTCATTTGCTATTATTTTCTACCATTCTGAAGGCTGTCTTTTCACCTTACTTATAGTTTCCTTAGTTGTGCAGAAGCTTTTAAGTTTAATTAGGTCCCATTTGTTTATTTTTGCTTTTATTTCCAATATTCTGGGAGGTGGATCATAGAGGATCCTGCTGTGATGTATGTCAGAGAGTGTTTTGCCTATGTTCTCCTCTAGAAGTTTTATAGTTTCTGGTCTTCTTTTAGATCTTTAATCCATTTTGAGTTTATATTTGTGTATGGTGTTAGAAAGTGATCTAGTTTCTTTCTTTTACAAGTGGTAACCAGTTTTCACAGCACCACTTGTTAAAGAGATTATCTTTAATCCATTGTATATTCTTGCCTCCTTTGTCAAAGATAAGGAGTCTATAGGTGCGTGGATTTATCTCTGGGGTTTCTATTTTTTTCCATTGACCTATATTTTTGTCTTTGTGCCAGTACTATACTGTCTTGTTGACTGTGGCTTTGTAGTAGAGCCTGAAGTCAGGCAAGTTGATTCCTCCAGTTCCATTCTTCTTTCTCAAGATTGCTTTCCCTATTTGAGGTTTTTTGTATTTCCATAGAGATTGTGAAATTATTTGTTCTAGGTCTACATTATATCTTCTTAAAATTTTATTTATTTTTTAATTGAAGGATAATGGCTTTACCGAATTTTGTTTTCTGTCAAACCTCAACTACATTATATCTTGTATGCGTTTCACTTGCAACATTTTTCAGCAATAGTGTGTCTGACCCTGATCAATCAATACACAAAGCACTCACTTTTAATTTATTACATTTTGGTGCCATTAAATTAGGTAATAAACAATACTGCATGGCTAGAGATTAGCCTTCCTTGGTGGCTCAGTGGTAAAGAATTCACCTGCTAATGCAGAAGATGCAGGTTTGATCCCTGAGTCAGGAAGATCCCATGGAGAAGGAAATGGCAACCCACTCCACTATTCTTGCCTGGGAAATCCCATGGATAGAGGAGTCCGGTGCGCTACAGTCCACAGTGTCCCAAAGAGGCAAACACGACTGAGCGACTGAACAACAACATAGGTGGGCATTGCATTGTTTATTGGCTGTTAGAATACCGGTGATTATTTTACATCTTAATTTATGTGTCATTTACAGATGATGGTCTTTTAGCGTGTATTCTGCAATACAGCTGACACATACTACTTGTTAACATTGTAAAATGCCTTTTCTTTTGGGTACATAGTTCTACAGCGGATTTAAAACGTATGTTGTTTCCAAAAAATTGTTTTAGTCATATTCTTCTTTTTCTCATTTGTTTTCAATTGTAAACAACCAATTATGAAGAGTTAATTATTAATTGGGTAAGCTTGGTTTTGGATTATTTACTGTTAGAAAATATAATATATTGTTTAGAATTTATTTATGTACTGTAAGTTTGCAGAATACAGTGATAGTGTAACATTTTTCTTTTCAATTTGAGACAACTGTTGATTGATATGTTGCCGGGGACCAGCCCCGGTGGATCGAGGATAATTCAAAGCGGGGACGGTGTGGCGAGAGAGATATATAGGTGTAGAGAGAGATAAGGAAAGATTTTGCAGTTAAGAGAATAGAGGAGAGAAAGAGGCTGTATTCCTTGGTTTACATAGAAAGCCAATAAAGCCTCAATCAAGAGACTTTCACCATCTACGTAAGGCCACAGGCGCCCGCTTGAATAGCGGAGGGTCCCCCGCCTTGGGCTCCCTCTCGCGTGGGTCTTAGAAGCCCAGACAAATAAGTAGACACGGTGAGCCTCTATGCTCCAGACGGGAATCAGCCAGAAAATAGAGTAAGAAAGAAAAGAAGACATGGGGGAAGCCAGTCTTTCCAGGAACTGGTCCAAGAAACTGGTCCATCCTTTTTTTTCCAGGAAAAGCTTTTATACTTTTAGTTTTACATAGATATCAGTGGATAATACCAAGTCATGCAGGGTCAGTAACCCTGACCCTTACTGAGACCAGGCTTTCTCTCTGCATACTTAGCTCTATACACAGGTCTTAGGTGATTTACATCATCTTCTGGCCAGGAGGCCTATTAGCATTTTATACCCCTTTTCTGTTAAGGATCCGTCAACCAGAAAACATTTGCCCTAACAGTGTTGTTCTTACTAAAGTCTGATGCCACTCTCAGAAAGCACTTATTAAGGTTACATTCTTACATAGCAAGGACACAACAATTTATAACAAGGAAAGAGGAGTACAGTGATTTATAACAAAGAGAAAATTCATTAACTCAAAAGTCTAGTATTGCTAACATCAAAACTACTATATTCTTTTTTTCTACATCCCAATTACATTGATTAATATCCTCCAGGTGCCTAAAAGATAAAGGATATGAAGGCCTGGCGGCAGTCATTAACTCAACAATGAAAACCTACACTGACATAATTCTTAGGTCTTTAAAAAAGGCTCTGTATCTTTAAGATGTGTTAAGCTTCGTGCCTCTCGTGGTTGGGAGGCTGTAAACAATCACATGCATGGTTGTAAAAGTCCGGACGGACCAGTCAGGTAAGTTAGACCAGTCAGGTAAGTTAGAAAGCTATAAGAGGGGTTTAAGCATAGACATTCTTTTTACACCCAGGAGACGTATTGAGTGGAGCTCTAAGTTAATACCTTTTAGAGGAAGGTGGTGGAGGACAGCCTCTGTTAATGTCAGAAGCGTAAGTGAAAAGCATAATGCAGTACGGCAGGCAGACTCTGGTTTTTGTGGGTAGATGCTTGAGAAAATCCAGCAAGGCTCCCTTAAGGCCGGACTCGCCTTTGCCTCTCGGAACCCTAACCTCATGACCTTTGCCACAGCAGCACTCCTCGTGCTGGCTCCCAGCAATATGTTCCTATTGGTCCTGGTAGAAAAACACTTTGTTCTTGAGAGTTGGCATAAGATTGTCCAATGTGAGTGTGTTTGTCATATGGTTTTTAAAACTAGGCTACCGTAATGGTGAGTTTATGTTATGCTTTCTTAAGTTAAGGATTCTATTCCTTTAATGTTTCAAAACACTTAAAGTGATCATTGTGGTGTTTCATAACTTGATGTAAGTATTACTTTTGGTGTAATATATATTCAACATGAAACATTTATTTTTGAATTATTGTGAGCAGAATACCTATGATTCTTTTCATCTTGTAGATATCTCTCCTACACGTGTGATCAAGCATTTACAACCCACAGTGAACAGTGATAAACCAGAAACATTCCAAACATTGATGCTGGGAAGCCCTGTAAGCTGTGAAATCAAACATGTTCATCTTTGGGAAAGTCAGGAGAACATGTGTGACTTTGAGTGTCAGGGGAGAGATGACAAAAGAAATTACAAAGGCTCATCTGTAAGCCTTAATGAAAATGTGCCTGATGGAAGAGATTCGCATGATAGAAAGGATGGAGGCATCAAGCCCTTTGGAAAGAGGTTTGGATTTAACTTTCAGGATAAACTGCAGATATTTCAAACTGGTGGAATAATTTCTGAATATAATGAAGTTAAGACTTCTATCAAAAACAGTTTCTCATTTTCACCACTTCACAGAATTCCTCCTTGTGTCCAAACCAGTGTTTCTAATATATATGGGAATGATTTTATGAATCCTTCAGGAACAACACAAGATGTCAAAGCTCACAGGGAAAAACCTTACAAATGTGATGAGTGTGGCAAGGCCTTTCGTGTAAAGTCAATCCTTTTAAATCATCAGACAGTTCATACTAGAGAGAAACCTTACAAATGTGATGAGCGTGGCAAGGCCTTTACTCACAGCTCACACCTCAGGAGATATAAGAAAATTCATACAGGAAGGAAATTATTTAAATGTGATATATGTGACAAAGTCTTCAGCCGAAATTCGAAACTTGCTGTTTATCAGAAGGTTCATACTGGAGAGAAACCTTACAAATGTGATGAGTGTGGCAAGGCCTTTCGTGTAAAGTCAACCCTTTTAAGCCATCAGACAGTTCATACTGGTGAGAAACCTTACAAATGTGATGAGTGTGGCAAGGCCTTTCGTGTAAAGTCAACCCTTTCAAGTCATCAGACTGTTCATTCTGGAGAGAAACCTTACAAATGTGATGAGTGTGGCAAGGCCTTTCGTGTAAAGTCAACCCTTTTAATTCATCAGAGAATTCATACTGGAGAGAAACCTTACAAATGTGATGAGTGTGGCAAGGCCTTTCGTGTAAAGTCAAGCGTTTTAAGTCATCAGACAGTTCATAGTGGAGAGAAACGTTACAAATGTGATGAGTGTGGCATGGCCTTTCGTGTAAAGTCAAGCCTTTTAAGTCATCAGACAGTTCATACTGGAGAAAAACCTTACAAATGTGATGAATGTGGCATGGCCTTTCGTGTAAAGTTAACCCTTTTAAGTCATCAGACAATTCATACTGGAGAGAAACCTTACAAATGTGATGAGTGTGGCAAGGCCTTTCGTGTAAAGTCAACCCTTTTAAGTCATCAGACAATTCATACTGGAGAGAAACCTTACAAATGTGATGAGTGTGGCAAGGCCTTTCGTGTAAAGTCAACCCTTTTAATTCATCAGAGAATTCATAGTGGAGAGAAACCTTTCAAATGTGATGAGTGTGGCATGGCCTTTCGTGTAAAGTCAACCCTTTTAAATCATCAGACAGTTCATACTGGAGAAAAACCTTACAAATGTGATGACTGTGGCATGGCCTTTCATGTAAAGTTAACCCTTTTAAGTCATCAGACAGTTCATACTGGTGAGAAACCTTACAAATGTGATGAGTGTGGCAAGGCCTTTTGTCTAAAGTCAACCCTTTTAAGGCATCAGACAGTTCATACTGGAGAAAAACCTTACAAATGTGATGAGTGTTTCAAGGCCTTTCGTCTGAAGTCAAGCCTTTTAAGTCATCGGACAGTTCATACTGGAGAGAAACCTTACAAATGTGATGAGTGTGGCATGGCCTTTCGTGTAAAGTCAACTCTTTTAAGGCATAAGACAGTTCATACTGGAGAGAAACCTTACAAATGTGATAAGTGTGGCACGGCCTTTTGTGATAAGTCAACCCTTTTAAGGCATCAGACAATTCATACTGGAGAGAAACCTTACAAATGTGATGAGTGTGGCATGGCCTTTCATGTAAAGTCAACCTTTTTAAGACATCAGACATTTCATACTGGAGAAAAACCTTACAAATGTGATGAGTGTGGCATGGCCTTTTGTGTAAAGTTAACCCTTTTAAGTCATCAGACAGTTCATACTGGAGAGAAACCTTACAAATGTGATGATTGTGGCAAGGCCTTTTGTGTAAAGTCAAGCCTTTTAAGTCATCAGACAGTTCATACTGGAGAGAAACCTTACAAATGTGATCAGTGTGGCAAGGCCTTTCGTCTGAAGTCAAGCCTTTTAAGTCATCAGACAATTCATACTGGAGAGAAACGTTACAGATGTGATGAGTGTGGCAAGGCCTTTCGTGTAAAGTCAAACCTTTTAAGTCATCAGACAGTTCATACTGGAGAGAAACCTTACAAATGTGATGAGTGTGGCAAGGCCTTTGCTGCCAGCTCATGCCTCAGGAGACATAAGAAAAGTCATACAGGAAAGAAATTATTTAAATGTGACATATGTGACAAAGTTTTCAGCCGAAATTCAACCCTTTTAAGTCATCAGACAGTTCATACTGGAGAAAAACCTTACAAATGTGATGAGTGTGGCAAGGCCTTTGCTCACAGCTCATACGTCAGGAAACATAAGAAAAGTCATACAGGAAAGAAATTATATAAATGTGATATATGTGACAAAGTCTTCAGCCAAAATTCAACCCTTTTAAGGAATCAGACAGTTCATAGTGGAGAGAAACCTTGTGATGAGTGTGGCAAGGCCTTTACTGACAGCTCATACCTCAGGAGACCTAAGCACATTCATACAGGAAAGAAATTATTTAAATGTGATATATGTGACAAAGTCTTCGGCCGAAATTCAAGGCTTGCTCGACATCAGACAGTTCATACTGGAGAAAAACCTTACAAATGTGATGAGTGTGGCATGGCCTTTCGTCTAAAGTCAACCCTTTTAAGGCATCAGACAGTTCATACTGGTGAGAAACCTTATAAATGTGATGAGTGTGGCAAGGCCTTTCGTGAAAAGTCAACCCTTTTAAGTCATCAGACAGTTCATACTGGAGAGAAACCTTACAAATGTGATGAGTGTGCCAAGGCCTTTCGTCTAAAGTCAACCCTTTTAAGGCATCAGACAGTTCATACTGGAGAGAAACCTTACAAATGTGATGAATGTGCCAAGGCCTTTCGTCTAAAGTCAACCCTTTTAAGGCATCAGACAGTTCATACTGGAGAGAAACCTTACAAATGTGATGAGTGTGCCAAGGCCTTTCGTCTAAAGTCAACCCTTTTAAGGCATCAGACAGTTCATACTGGTGAGAAACCTTACAAATGTGATGAGTGTGGAAAAGTCTTCGGTCAAAAATCACATCTTCAACTTCACTGGAGAATTCATACTGGAGAGAGCCCTTTCAGATGTAATGAGTGTGGCAAGTTCTTCAGTCAAAATGCGAACCTTAAAAAACATCAGAAAATACATATAGAGAAAGCTTTCAAATGTTTTGAGTGTGGAAAATCCTTTATTCAGGTCTCAGCACTCACTAAACATCAGAAAATCCATACATGAGGGAAACTCATGTGAATGTGGTATATGGTAGAAGTCTTCAAATGTCAAAGTTCAAAATTCACACCCTACTCTTGCTCAGAGAATACATCCTCCTGAGAAACTATACAAATATCGTGAGTGTGGCAACATCTTAGGCTTCATGAGAAAATTTATACTGGATAGAAGCCTGATATATATGTATATATTAGTCAGGTCTTTAGAACATGAATTCATTCTAGAAAGATTCCTCACCAATTTCACAAATGTTAAAAAACACAAAAACAAAAAACCCTATCCTCTCATCTCACCAGTAGCATCAGACTATTTATCCTGGAGAAAACACACAGCAATGTAATGTTTGTGCAAGGATCTTACCCAAAAGACAGAAGATAGGAACATAGTGGGGCCATACTTCCCAGACTCAGTGGTTGTGGCAAATCCTTTACCTTTTTCACTCTATGTATTCTCTGATGACTTTAGTTCAGGTACTCAGCAACTGCAGTAAGTCCATATTTGAAGAGAAGCTATAGAAATCTTTTCGTGTAAAAGAAACCCTAATTCTACCTCAGCAAATATGATTCTTTGAGACAGTAGTCCGCCATCTTTTTGGTCTCCTAGCTTTCTGAATAAAGTCACTATTCTTTTCCCAACAAGTAGTCTCTCAGTTTATTGGCCTGTTGTGTGGTGAGCTCTAAGAGCTTGGCTGTGGTAATACATTGATCAAATGCATTTGCTACATGCGTTTCACGATGGTCTCTGGAAAGGAATCAATGAGATGAAGGGACTGACTTCATTAGATACAACTCCTTCACATCCATGTTCCCTGGAAAAACACACAGCCTGAATTACAAAATTCAGTATTGAGTGTGAATTAGCAACAGGGAGGGGAGAAAATAATGTAAAACTAGGACATGACTCATCATGGTCAATAGGATCACGAAGCCCTTCCGTACATAGTCCAGCCTGTTATAAAACATAATGTTCTACCAACTGACGAACAGAGTAGGCAAGATGTTAAAAGGCCTGAGCTTTTCGTAGGAGGAGAGGGATAGTTACCAAGGACTGATGGTGTGTTAGGAACGATGCATAGGAATAGGGTCATGTTCTCCATTGGACAGAAATAACTGTTGTATCCATGATTAAAGAAGAGTTACCCTTATTTGTGGAAATTGAAGACAGAGCTGTCATGGTCTTCGTAGACCGGGAACTGAGCAATGGAGTCAACGAGAAGAAGGAAGCAGGGGACCCAAGTCTCGAGTGAAACAGAGGTGCTTTATTTGCAAAAACGCATGTTTATATATCTTTATACAAGGCAGCTTTAGGCAGTAAAAACATTGAGAAAAAAGAAAGCCAAGCAAATAACAATCTTGAAAGGGCCAGAAAGCATTCCATATCCTGAGGAAGAGGGGCATAACTGAATAGATTACCTTTAAGTAAAAGGTCACTGAAGGGAGTCACTGAAGGGAATCCAAGCAGATGCTCTTTCTCATGACCTCAGTCCTGAGAAATTCGTGCAGCTCTGCTCCTTCCTGTTTTCCAGGAACTGATAAAGAATAGAGTCCTTGAGAATCAGCACACAAAAGAAGAAAATATCATGTTGGATCCTTCAAAGTTGGATATCCCCTGACAGTTCCCCCTTTTTTACTTTTTCATAATTGGGGATGACTGTAGATACTTTTGTGAAAAAGGCCCTGAGCAAGTGAGTTTGTTTAGTTTGAACAATTTTAGTTGAAAGGCATTGGTATGTTACAATTATCACCAGGATAACTATCAGCATTATAGTTCCAGATCGAATACTATGTGTAGTGCCTTGAAACCGTCTTTGAGGGTCTAGCCCAGATAATTGATCAGCTAGCTGTTCAGCTAAGGTTTCCAAATTGTTGGAAGAGGGTAGACTCTTATAGAAGGTTTCAAGGATTTCCTTTTGCAACAATTGTACATTTAAGGAAGCATTATTATGCATATCTTGCAAATGAAATTTGATTTTTTCCCAATTGTAAGCACTGAACTGAAATGGAGTGATACAAAATTAAGTAGAATTCCAATCACAATTTAATAATACTTGTTTTTATAAATCTATTAATTGATCTCCAACCCATTGGATGGCTGTTTTTTGATTCCTGAATTTTATCTTGAACTATTTCATCTTTCTGACCCTGAGTGACCCATATAGTATGAGCATCTTTAGTCCAATTTTGAATAAAGTTTCGTGTTTGAATTGAAGTTTGTAAACTGTGTGTGACAGCGGCAGTGGTGCAAATGGCTGTTAACCCCAAAATGCCAAGAATCAAGCATCTAATTAATCGCTTAGATCATCAGAGTAATTTCGTGAGTAACTGAGACGTAAATCTTGCCATGGGATCCTCTTTCCAGGGTCATTGGAGGGAGGTCTGCTGGCAACCACAGACTATGTCGAGATCGAAGAATCAAAAGGGATTCGTTTTTTTAGAGAAATAGAGGAATTAAGACAAGTATACAATTTGCAATCTATACAAGTCACAGAACATAAAGTCTTATTAAATTGCAAGTTTCCTATGGCAACGACAAAAGGAAGGGGAACGCAAGCTTGTATAAAATATGAGTGATTATAATGGAAGGAATAGTTATGACTATGACTGGTCCCTGTGAAATATCCAGTCCAAGCTCCAAGTTTTCGTATTTGTAGCAAGTTTCCAGATGTCCCATTGTTCAGGCCCAATTTGTCTATTGAGGACAGTTTGAGGGCAAGGAGGTGCCATTCCACCATCAAGCCAGCCAAGGAGTCCTTTGTCATGGAAGTGTTCCATTGAACTATTGGTAATCTTCCATGTTACTTGAGTAACATAATCATACATAGTACTGTTAATATTATCTGAGAGGTTAGATAAGCACATACCATAGGGTTCCCAATCAACAATGGTGTAATTGGCCACAAACATGAATTTCCATGATTGGGTTTGACATCTTTCTCAATAAACAGGAGTATATTTAAAATCCTTACAAGTAAACCCCTTGCATTCCAACTTTTGTCCTTTTCCTAGAGTTTTGGTAGTATTGACATGGTTCTCATAAAAGGACAGGGCAGTTAACAGTCTAAACAATGTGTGGAAGTTCTTTTTTGGAGGCAGGATGAAAACCCACGTTTTTCAACTAACATTAATACATGATTCTGCTGGGCCCATGCATAAAGGAAGGATTTTATAGCCTAGAGGAATGTTAATCTTCCTTCATCCTCAGGATGAGAGGGCCCCTCCAACCAAGCTCCAAGGAGGAGGCATATGTACTGAGTCATTAGTGGATACAGCTGGTCCTATATCTGTCCATTCTACAACCTGCAATAAATGGGGGTTAGGTATATAAGCCAGTAAGTGTGATTAATCATGTCAGCCTGAGCGGGGGAAGCAAAAGCAAGCATAGCGACAAAAAAATTTTTAGGATTCTGAGGTATTCTCTGTTGAGAAACCAGATTTCCAGCTTGATTGGTAAGGGTATTTATCTGTCCCCAAGTGGGGAAATCATAAGGTCAATGACCTCGAGTGCAGTGTTTCTTGGAAATTTTCAAGTCGCCGTGGCTTGTACTGGAAACTCCTCCTCTTGGGGATTTCGCTGTTTCTTCTGTATCTTGAATGCCGGTGGCTCCCCTGGCGCGGATCTTCCAAAGAGGGAGCCAACTCATTCGTTGGGTCCATCTGGAAAAATCCAAGCATACCCCTTTCCCTGTAATATTAATTTTCCAGATTTGCATTGTTTAGTCAACCCGCCTTAATACCAAATGGGCAGAGGAAGGGAAGTATCCTTCAATGCCTCAAAATGTGTTTCTGCTTTGTCAAAATATCCCCTTGTGGCAAGTTTAAAATTTTAAGCAAATAAAGCTGTATTAACAGTAGTTATGGGATTAAAGAGTATATTTTGTTGGAATCTGTTGGAGTCCTTTAATGGACTGGAACCTGGCGGTCTGGAATCGACGGTAAGAAAGTGAAAGAGAGAAAGACACGGGCATGCAAGCTCTGATGGAGCAAAGGTGCTTTAATGATCTTTCTGTGAGTATACATAGGCTGTTGTACAAGAAATTTCTTTTGATAAAAATCAGAAAACCAAATGGACAGCAACCATTACCAAGGGAACAAGGGATTAATAATGGTCACAAGGTCAGGAGACAGTCCATATCTCAAAAAAGAGGATCAAGACTAAGCAGTTTTGTCCTAAGGAGAATGTTTACTGAAGGCGTTTCAAGCCTGTCTCATCGTATGACGTCAGTCCTGGGAGCGGTGTGCTGTTCCACTGGTTTCTGACAACAGAAACTGATAAGGAACAGAGGATTTATGAGGAACAGCACGTTGGAATCCTCCTGTTAAACATTCCCTGAAAATTCCCACTTATTTGTAAAAAGGGTTCTGACCATTTGAGTTTGTTTAGTTCTAAAAATTTTGCATGAAGGCAATGGTGAACAACAAATATAATTGTCAAGACAATCACCAAAATTACAGTTCCAGACCCAGGGCTGTGAGTAATGCTTTGAAACCATCCACGTGGGTCTAACCCAGATAATTGATCAGCTGGTTGTTCCAAATTACTGGAAGAGGGCAGATTTTTAGAAAAGATTTCAAAGATTTCTTTTCGTAATAATTGTACATTCAGAGAGGCATTATCATGTATGTTTTATAAATGAAATTTGATTTGTTCCCAGTTGTAGGTACTATCATTGAATTGAACAGGTGTAACACAAAATTGAGTAGAATTCCAATCACATTTTAGTATCACCTGTTTTTGTACATCTATTAATTGATCTCCAACCCATTTGATGACTGATTTTAGTTCCTGTATTTCATCTTGAATATGCTCATCTATCTGAGCCTGAGTGGCCCACATAGTATGAGCATCTTTAGTCCAATTTTGGATAAAATTATGTGTTTGAATTGAGGTTTGTAAAGCAATGCCAGTGACAGCAGCAGTGGTGCAAATAGCTATTAATCCCCAAATGCCAAGAATCAGCCATCCAATGAATTGTTTAGATCACCAGAGCAGTTTAATAAGTAACCGGGAAGCAAGTCCAGCTATGGGGCCTTTTTCCCAGGGCCGCTGGAGATTTATTGGTACCCCCAGACTACATCGAGATTGGAGAATCAAAAGAGATTCATTTCTTAAGGAAACAGAAGAGTTAAGTACATAATTTGCAATTTATACAAGTTACAGACCGTAAAGTCTTATTGAATTTTAAACTTCCTATAGCTAGAACAAAAGGAAGGGGAACACAAGCTTGTATGAAATATGATTGAGTATAACGAAAGAAATAGTTTCTGTAACTACGATTAGTCCCTGTGAAATGTCCAGTCCAAGTCCTAAGTCTTCGGTGCTGGGTGCTTGCAGCAAGATTCCAGGTGTCCCGTTGTTCAGGCCCAATCTGGTTATCGAGGACTATTTGAGGACGAGGTGGGTGCCATTCCACCGTCAAGTCACCCAAGAAGTCCTTTGTCATGGTAATGTTGCATTATAGTGTTACTAACCTTCTATGCTACTTGAGAAGCATAATCACATGCAGTGCTGTTAATATCATCTGAGCAGTTAGATAACCACATACCATGGGGTTCCCAATCGACAATTGTATGATTAGACACAAACATCAATTTTCCTGATTTGGCCTGATGCTTGTCCCAACGAACTGGAGTATATTTAAAGTTCTTATTAGTAAACGCTTTGCATAGTGTTCTTTGTTCTTTCCCTGACTCTCCCTAACGTTTCAGTAGTATAAACATGGTTCATGGACAAAGAAAGGGCAGTAAATAATGTAACCAACATATGAAAGTCCTCTTTTGGAGGCCAAGTTTGTCTGCTAACATTTATGCATAATTGTGCTGGGCCCATACACAAAGGAAGGACTTCATAACCTAGAGAGATATTAGTTTCCCTTCTTCTTCAGGGTGTGAGGGCCCTTTAAGGCTCCAGGGAGAAAGCATATGTATGGAGTCATTGGTTAATCTATTGGTCCTTTCTCTGTCCATTCTACAACCTGAAGTAAAGGGGGTTTGGGTATGTAAGCCCAGTGTGATTGATTAGTTCAGCTTGAGTCGGGGGGAGGTGCAAGCAAGCAAAGCAAGTAGGGCAACAAAAATATTTTCAGGACTCCGAAGCATTCTCTATTGAAAAACTGGATTTTCAGCTTGATTAGTAAGGGTTTTTATTTGTTCCCCAAGACCAGAGATCCTAAGGTTGATGCCATCAAGGGCGGTGCTTTCTGGAGATCTTTAGAGCCACCATGGCATGTATTGAAATATCTTCCTCCTGGGGTTTTTGTTGTCTTGTTTCTATGTTGAAGGCCGGGGGCCCCCTTGGGTCGGATCTTCCAAAGAGGAAGCCGTGTGAGCTCATTGGATCCATGTGGGGAAATACAAGCATACCCTTCTTTCTATAAAATTAATTTCCCAGATTTCCTTTGTTTATTCAACCTGTCTTGGTACCAAATGGGCAGAGGAAGAGAAGAGTCCTTCAATTCCTCGAAATGTTTTTCTGCTCGTGTCAAGATATCTCCTTGCAGTAAGTTTTTAAAATGCCGGGGTCCAGCCCTGGTGGATCCAGGGTAATTCGAAGGGGAGACGGAATCAGTGTTCTAGGAAAAAACTTTTTTAATTACAGATATATAGAGAGATTAGAAACGGATCGTGTAGTAGGAAATTTAGTGGAGAAAAAGAGGCTGAATAATTTAGCCAGAAAAACAGAGAACAAGAAAGAACGACACGGGGGAATCAGTCTTTCCAGAAACTGATCCGTTTTCTTTATTTTCAGGTTTGATTATATACCTTTTGTTACACATAGAGAGAAATGGAAATTTTTAAAGTCACACGGGGGTCAGCAGTCCTGACCTTTATCAAGATCAGGTGCTTCATATAAATGTATAAAAAAAGGTCTTAGGGGTTTTACATCATCTTCCGGCCATGAGGCCTACTTACATTTTATGATCCTTTCTTTCTGATCACCAAAAAACTGATTTTTTCCAAGGGTGTTTTTTCTTAAACCAGGCACCACCCCCCAAATAAAGTTGCATTCCTACAGGGTGAGGGTGTAGTGAATTACAATGAAGAAAGGAATTTATTTAACCTAAGGTTAACATGATTAATCTTAAAGGTTTATACTTATTTCTCCTATATACTAGCTATATTCATTATACGGACAGGGAATATGGAGATTTAGCAACAAACATTAGCCCAACCAATGAAAACCCTTCACCAATGTTTTTTTCTGTTTCCTGAGTTACACCAATTTGTTTATGGCTGGAGTCCCAGATAGAGTGGGCTGTGTATTCCAAGGACATGATAAAAGTTAACTTTAGGTTTCTTCTTAGGCCTGTTTTTGTTTCCCAGGCAGAATTGTAGCTCCAAAAAAGTATTTTAACAAGTTAACATTTTCCTAACTGCACATGTAAGAAGAACCGGTTTTGCAATTTCAAGAAAGATTTTATTTGAATCAGTTTTTTCTGGAGTCTAAAGAATGAATATCATGGCCATTCAGTGTCAAAAATATCACTTCTCCTTTTTGTAATTACAGTATATTATTAATGATATATGCATGAGGGAATTGCTGTTCACATTGGATGTAAAGCCTTGGCCACAAAATTTTGACAAATAGTAAGACTGTTAAGTATACGTTGAGGTAACACAGTCTATTGAAATCTTTTATGAGGCCCGATGTGATTAGGAAAAGGGAGAGAGAGAGCATCTCGGTCTAAAGGGTGTAAAGGTATATTTAAAAATCAGTCTTGTAAATCAGTAATAATAATGTGCCAATTTTGAGGAATAGTAGTAGGGGATGGGATGCCTGGTTGTAGTGCACCCATGGGTTTCATAGATGCATTAACTTTTCTAAGGTCTCTTAAGAGATGTCATTTGTTAGAGTTCTTTCTTATAACAAAAATAGGAGAGTTCCAAGGAGAGTAAGATTCCTCAATATGTTTTAATTCTAATTGTGTGTCTATAAGTTCTTTAGTAGCCTGTTATTTTTCTTTCGTAAGGGGCCATTGTTCTGTGCAAATAGGCTTGTCACTCTTCCAAGTTATTTTAATCATTGCTTTGGTTGTTAAATGAGCAGTGACCCCTAGGAAAAACGTGGAATGTATATCTGAGTTTGCCATTTCATAAGTAAGTTCCTTCCTATTAGATTAATGGGGTGCATCTATCACATAAGGTCTTAATGTTGCAGGCTGGCCTTTTGGTCCTTCATATGGGTAGATTTGAATATTTTGATAAATTTCTTGTACTTTGGTTTGAGAAATTCCTGCAATTTGGCAAGAGATTTTTTTGTATAGGCCAAGTTTGGGGCCATAAGTGTTTGGAAATAATAATAATATCAGATGCAGTGTCGAGGAGACCAAAAAATCTTGTACCATTAATTTTGATATTTATATGTGGCTGGGCATATTGAGATACCAATGATGTCCATAAGGATTATTTTTGATCTGCCGAATCTGCTTGTCTGTATGTTATTAGAGGAGTTAATAGAAATGTAAGGCAAAAGAAGTAATTGAGCAATTTTGTCCCCCTTTTTGAATTGCCAAAGAATCTGAGATGTCATCAGCATTTAAATCTCTCCTTTATAATCTGAGTCAATCACTCCAGGGTGAACAGTAATTCCTTTACATGTCAAAGTAGATTGGCCAAGTAAAAGACCAAAGGTTTGTGGGGGCAGGGGTCCAAAAAGTCCAGTAGGTACTCTAGAAGGAACTGCTTGAGGGTAAAGGGAAAAATCATTCAGGGCTGGTATATTGACGGCAATACTGCTGGATGTTGAGGGTTTGAGGAAAAAGAAGTTCCCCTGGTTTTTGTTGTAGGGGACCTGGGCGGGGGGGGGGGGTGGTGGTGGGGGTGGGCGGTGGGGTGGGGGGGACTCTTTGGAGTTTCCTGGAATAGGTTTTCCTTCAATATCAAATTTAGATTTACAGTCTTTGGCCCAATGCATTCCTCTATGGCAGCGAGGGCAGATTCTTTAAAGTTTTTCACTAGCCTTCTTAGGGCAGTCTGGAGAAGGGAATGGCAAACCACTTCAGTATTCTTGCCTTCAGAACCCCATAAACAGTATGAAAAGGCAAAATGATAGGATACCAAAAGAGGAACTCCCCCGGTCAGTAGCTACCCAATATGCTACTGGAGATCAGTGGAGCAATAACTCCAAAAAGAATGAAGGGATGGAGCCAAAGCAAAAACAATGTCCAGTTTTGGATGTGACTGGTGACAGAAGCAAGGTCTGATGCTGTAAAGAGCAATATTGCATAGGAACCTGGGATGCCAGGTCCATGAATCAAGACAAATTGGAAGTGGTCAAACAAGAGATGGCAAGAGTGAATGTCAACATTCTAGGAATCAGCAAACTAAAATGGATTGGAATGGGTGAATTTAACTCAGATGACCATTATATCTACTACTGCGGGCAGGAATCCCTCAGAAGAAATGGAGTAGCCATCATGGTCAACAAGAGTCCAAAATGCACTACTTGGATGCAGTCTCAAAAACGACAGAATGATCTCTGTTCATCTCCAAGGCAAACCATTCAATATCACAGTTATCCAAGTCTATGCCCCAACCAGTAACACTGAAGAAGCTGAAGTAGAATGGTTCTATGAAGACCTACAAGACCTTTTAGAACTAACACCCAAAAAAGATGTCATTTTCATTACAGGGGACTGGAATGCAAAAATAGGAAGTCAAGAAACACCAGGAGGAACAGGCAAATTTGGCCTTGGAATGCAGAATGAAGCAGGGCAAAGACTAATAGAGTTTTGCCAAGAAAACACACTGGTCCTAGCAAACACCCTCTTCCAACAACACAAGAGAAGACTCTACACATGGACATCACCAGATGGTCAACACCAAAATCACATTGATTCTATTCTTTGCAGCTAAAGATGGAGAAGCTCTGTACAGTCAACAAAAACAAGACCAGGAGCTGACTGTGGCTCAGATCATGAACTCATTACCAAATTCAGACTTAAATTGAAGAAAATAGGGAAAACTGCTAGACCATTCATGTATGACCTAAATCAAATCCCTTATGATTTTACAGTGGAAGTGAGAAATAGATTTAAGGGCCTAGATCTGATAGATAGAGTGCCTGATGAACTATGGAATGAGGTTCGTGACATTGTACAAGATATGGGGATCAAGACAATCCCCATGGAAAAGAAATGTGAAAAACCAAAATGGCTGTCTGGGGAGGCCTTACAAACAGCTGTGAAAAGAAGGGAAGCAAAAAGCAAAGGAGAAAAGGAAAGATACAAGCATCTGAATGCAGAGTTCCAAAGAAGAGCAAGAAGAGATAAGAAAGCCGCCTTCAGTGATCAATGCAAAGAAATAGAGGAAAGAACAGAATGGGAAAGACTAGAGATCTCTTGAAGAACATTAGAGATACCAAGGGAAAAATTCATGCAAAGATGGGCTCAAAAAAGGACAGAAATAGTCTGGACCTAACAGAGGCAGAAGATATTAAGAAGAGGTGGCAAGAAACGACCCAGATAATCATGATGATGTAATCACTAATATAGAGCCAGACCTCCTGGAATGTGAAGTCAGGTGGGCCTTAGCATCACTATGAACAAAGCTAGTGGAGGTGATGGAATTCCAGTTGAGCTATTTCAAATCCTGAAAGATGATGCTGTGAAAGTGCTGCACTCAATATGCCAGCAAATTTGGAAAACTCAGCAGTGGCCACAGGACTGCAAAAAGGTCCGTTTTCATTCCAATTCCAAAGAAAGGCAATGCAAAGAATGCTCAAACTACCGCACAGTTGCACTCACCTCACATGCTAGTAAAGTAATGCTCAAAATTCTCCAAGCCAGGCTTCAGCAATACGTGAACCATGAACTTCCTGATGTTCAAGCTGGTTTTAGAAAAGGCAGAGGAACCAGAGATCAAATTGCCAACATCCGCTGGATCGTGGAAAAAGCAAGAGAGTTCCAGAAAAACATCTATTTCTGCTTTATTGACTATGCCAAAGCTTGTGACTATGTGGATCACAATCAACTGTGGAAAATTCTGAAAGAGATGGGAATACCAGACCACCTGACCTGCCTCTTGAGAAATCTGTATGCAGGTCAGAAAGCAATAGTTAGAACTGGACATGGAACAACAGACTGGTTCCAAATAGGAAAAGGAGTATGTCAACGCTGTATATTGTCACCCTGCTTATTTAACTTCTAGGCAGGGTACATCATGAGAAACACTGGACTGGAAGAAACACAAGCTGGACTCAAGATTGCTGGGAGAAATATCAATAACCTCAGATATGCAGATGACACCACTCTTATGGCAGAAAGTGAAGAGGAACTAAAAGGCCTCTTGATGAAAGTGAAAGAGGAGAGTGAAAAAGTTGGCTTAAAGCTCAACATTCAGAAAACGAAGATCATGGCATCCAGTTCTATCACTTCATGGCAAATAGATGGAGAAACAGTGGAAACAGTGTCAGACTTCATTTTTCTGGGCTCCAAAATCACTGCAGATGGTGACTGCAGCCATGAAATTAAAAGACACTTACTCCTTTGAAGGAAAGTTATGACTAACCTAGATAGCATATTGAAAAGCAGAGACATTACTTTGCCAACAAAGGTCCATCTAGTCAAGGCTTTGGTTTTTCCTGTAGTCATGTATGGATGTGAGTTGGACTGTGAAGAAAGCTGAGCACGGAAGAATTGATGCTTTTGAACTGTGGTGTTGGAGAAGACTCTTGAGAATCACTTGGACTGCAAGAAGATCCAACCAGTCCATTCTGAAGGAGATCATCCCTGGAATTTCTTTGGAGGGAATGATGCTAAAGCTGAAACTCCAGTACTTTGGCCACCTCATGTGAAGAGCTGACTCATTCGAAAAGACTCTCATGCTGGGAGGGATTGAGGGCAGGAGGAGAATGGGACGTCCGTGGATGAGATGGTTGTATGGCATGACCGACTAAATGGACATGGGTTTGGGTGGACTCCGGGAGTTGGTGATAGACAGGGTTGCCTGGCGTGCTGCGGTTCACGGGGTCACAAAGAGTCGGACACAGCTGAGAGACTGTACTGAACTGAACTGAACTGCCCGCTGCGCCAGGACGCTTTGCCCCCCTGCGCCGAGTCGCCCCTCCTCAATGTGCCGCGCCGTGCCATGCCGAATCTCCGGGCCCCGCCGGCTGAGTTGCCGAGTCCGGCGCGCCGGAACGCTCCGTCCCGCCCCTCCTGCCAATTCGAGACGGCCCGCCCCTCTGCTCATGGGGGTTCTGCCTCACATTCCAAAGGTCCTGCTGGTCAGGCTTCTCCGTACCACGTACTCGCGGAGAGCCAGGCCCTGCCTGCAGGCCGTCCAGCTATCTTTCTGCGCGTGCGGCACCGTGACACACGCGGAAGCGGAGAGCAGCGAGTGGAGGTTCCAGCGCAGCGTGAGTTTCTGTCCTTGGAGTCAAACCTGCTTCTCGCAGTCTCCTTTCTTTGTACCCCGGCTCTGAGGGTGGTACTGACCCTAAATCCCCGCTCCCGCCCCACCACGCTCAGCAAATTCGAACATCTCCGTAAGCGGCGAAGGGGCGCCTGCCTTTTGGTTTAAAGTCCGCACTGAAGCCGGTTCCTGTTTTGGAACATTGAAATCCTGTGTTTCGCACTTTTTCTGGCTTAACGCTGTTTACTGACCTCACTGACCCCTCTATCCTTTCTGCACTACATACAATTCTATTAGGCGAGGTGGTTTATTCGCTCCACGTTCTTCAGCCTCTCCTCGGGCCCTGGAGGCCTCGCCGGCCGCCCCGCTCCCGGAGAGGCCGTGTTCTCTCCCCGGTCCTGGGATTCTGGAGAGTTCTCCCCGCTCTGAGACCCCTCTTCCCCCAGCCCCTCTGTTCTCAGGTCTCCTCAGGCCGGTCCTGCGCTTCAGAGTGACCTTTCCCCTGATCCCTGGTAGGGGGAGGTGACCTGAACCAGCCACGTGACGCCCATGGTTCTTCGGCCCCAAATACCACCCGCTGGAATTTGGCTCTTGCGGGAGGGCCTTTCTTATTCAGTCTGGTACCCAACAGGGTAATAGTGGGCGGAAGGCGGGATCAGAAGAAGCAGAGACAGCGACTCCTAGAGAAATGGAAAATTGAGAATAGCATGTGGGACAAGCGATGGCAGGGAAGAGGATTGTGAGGAACTTGAAAGAGACAGCTTCATGAAAGAGAATGAGCCTTGAAGGGAGCGGGTGGGGAAAGGAGAGAAATTCAGAGAAAAGCAAGATCTCCGGAGCGTTAAGGGTGAGCAACATAGGGAGGTGTGGTGGTTCTTTCCGACTCTGCAAGTCTTGTATCTCCCAGAGTTTTCTCAAATCCATGTCCGTTGAGTCCAGGGATGGTATCCAACCATTTCATCCTCTGCCGCCCTCTTCTATAGCCTTCAAGGGAGAGCGTCTGTAAATAAATCAGGGGTCCCAAAGAGGGCGACAGTGGAGAGGCAGTTTACACAGACAGCGCGCAAAGGGGATACAAGAGTTGGGACCAGAGCCACAATATCCTGCTGGGAGAGAAAGGGGACTTCTAGAGATTGGAGGAGCTGAGAAAAAAAGCGAGCTGAAAGGAAGCATAGCCACTTGGGAGTGCCAGAGAGTTGGGAGGAAGGGAGGGCAGAGGTGGAAGAAGAAAGGCAGAAATACAGGGAGATTGAGGATCACCAGGGAGGCTGAGAGAAAGCACCTTGAAGGCGAACAGATGGCAGAGAGAGGCGGGATGGGAGGCAGGGAAGAAGTAGAGAGGAGGACAGGCACAGCAGGAGAGCAGAGAAAGAGAGACAGAGAAAGAAGTAGGGAAACAGATCAACCAAATGGAGTGGAAACAGCTAGTGTGCAGGTGACGGTGGGGACTAGATCCAGAAGAGTGCTGAGTCAGTTGGGTAAGAATTATTAAGTCGTTATGCATTGATTTTTGGCTTTAAAATCTAATGCAAATCTTGCTTCTTTAAATTATCCAGATAAGAATGAGAATTGCAAAACTTCTGTTGGTGAGGCATGTGTATTTTGTAATAATTTGTATTCAAAGATCATCCATGTGTAGAGCCAGTTGAGGTGGGGGCTGTGGCAGTGACTCGATTCTCTCAGCTGTGGGTCACCCCCTTCCCTATTCCTGGTGAGAGTAGAGATGAAGAGAGAAGAAATGGGACAAGAACTGGACTGACTCTTACTACATGATGCCTTTTCGAGGAACTTTAAACATGTTCTTTGTGATGGTTTTACTTTTGGCTTTCTGCTTTGTTTACATTTAATTATTTTTATAGCTTGGGATAAAGATTTGTTCATTCAATAACAACTTTCTTGTAAACTGTTATGGAGATGTGTCTCACTTGGGACAACTTGGATGAATGTAGAGAATATCATGGTAAGTGAATTAAGACAGACAGGGAAAGACTGGTATGTGCTTCCATTATATGGAATGTAAAAAAAAAAATGAAACTCACTAGTACTAGAGTGTAGGATGGTGGTCAGCTGGGACTGGGAGGAGGGGAAGATGGGGAGATGTTGGTCAAACAGTACAGATTTTGAGTTGTAAAATGAATGTGTCCTGGGGAGGTATGCACAGTATGCTGACCGTAGTTAATCCTGTTCTGTTACTGCATGCTGGGAATTTGTCAGGAGAGTACATCGTCAGTGTTTTCACCACACTCAGAACATGGGAATTTGGAGGTGATGGATGTGTTCATTAGTGGTTTGTGATAAATATTTTACAGTGTACACGTGTCACATGGTCACAGGGTGTATGGTATGTATACACACACTCCTTTGGTTAGTCGGTTCTCCCCCATCAGACATGTTCCTCAGGATCTTGTGTGGGGCTTCACCCCAGGAATGTGCACAGAGCCGCAGATGATTCAGATCTGGATCCTGCATTGAGCACCAGGGCTCTTAGCCTCCACTTCTGAGACTGAGATCAAGCCCTGGGGGAGGGGAGAATGCTCTGCTCTGAGTGGAGCTGGACCAGGGCCTGCTGTGTGACCTGAAGGGCATCTTGGGGTCAGCAGAGGTGCCCCCTGCCACTGTGTACATGAGGCCTCACCAGGAGGGGAGTGTGATCCAAGGAAATTGTGGGAAAGTCCCGTGTTGGACTCTATGCGGGAATTGACTGTCCTGAGTCCCTCCTGAGACAGTGGCCACAGAGGACTGTCTGTTCCACACAGTGAGGGCTTCCCTGTGTGTGTGTGGTTGGGGCTCAGGAAAGGGATGTGTTGACTCTAAGCATTAAAGAGTGTGTTTTCAGCTTTCATGATAGAACTGTGAAGACTCATGGATGAAGAAGCCCAAAAGAGGAAAATGCAGGAGTCAGGGATGGTTCTTTCTCAGGTAGGGTCATATTCTCAGTGGATTCTCACACTGCCTTCCTGAAATGCCCTTCTCAGGACTCACTAACCATGTCTGACTCTGGAGTGTCCTGTCTGACTACTGTACATGCACACTCACCTAGGGCCTTCCATCAGGGCCTGTCGTCTCCACTTAGATCCCGTCTCCTCATGACCTGGTGACCTGGCCCTTGTGCGGAGGCTCCCCTGGGCACTATCCTGGGCAGGGCTTCTCACCCACGGGTTGGAGACGGGGTCTTGGTGCTGTTGGGCAGCAGGGACTGTTTAGGGCTGATCTGGATGCGCTGTCTGCTCTCAGTCAACCAGGGTAAAGAAGCTATATGTGGACCTCATGTATTAACATGTATGGTACATGGTAAAATCTGCAAAAGAGGCCAATGAGTGGAAATCAGTTCTAACTTTTTATAGTACATTTAAAACTAAATGAGCACCTCCTTGAAAACTTAAGTGTTTGGGAATGGAATGGAAAGTTCAGAAAGCGATCTCAGGACTGGATGGTGTTTCATATCATTGTCTGTTTTATCTTTTTTCTTCTTTTTCAGTTTCTTTTTTTTTTTTAATTCTTTTCATTGTTTCTAGTCTTTCCATTGTCTATTTAAACCATGAAATCTAGTTTACTAATATTTTTTGTCTTTCCTTCTTGGTTGCAAGTTGAGTCTTGCAGGATCTTAGTTCCTGAGGAGGAATTGAACCTAAAACCCCTGCAGTAGAAATGCAGGGTCTTAACCACTGGACCACTAGGAAAGTCCCAACTTTACTAATTTTGATTCATTATTTATTTCAGAAACAATATTTAATGTAGGCAATTAGAGACCAAGAATTGGCTCCAAATAGCTTTCCATTGATTTATCAGAATATTATTTCTATTGAAATGATCCTTACCTCTTTTTCTTCTTCTCCTTTTGTGTGAAAATAAAAACTCTGCTCAGGGCCTATTGGTGAAATGTATTTTCATATCAGGGACAGTTGACCTTCAAGGTTGTGGCCATCAATTTCACTCCTGAGGCATGAGAATGCCTGAACCCTGTTCAGAGGGCCTTGTACAGGGATGTGATGATAGAGACCCTCAGAAACATGCTCTCTGTGGGTAAGAATAACTTGCCTCTGAAGTTTGGGATCTGCCCTGGGAGTGTGTCTCTGCATTTTCTCTGTATGCCTCTTGGTAGCCCGTTTTTAGTGACTGAGCTCAAAGCCCTGTTGACTCAGACATGAAAAGCCTCATGATTGGCATTGGGAATTTAAACTTGTCCTTTCTTCAGGTGATCTGCCCACTACATGGTACATAAGGAGTTTTTCCAGAGCTTAAGTATTTATAAAGTTGATTTCAACCTTTTGAAATATCCAATTTCCTATTTTGTACCCCTATGGTCTTGGTTTAGTAGTTCTTTAAAAGTAATCGATATTTGCATATTGTACTATTCCTTATGCATTCAGAAGGAGGTAGAGAGGGAATGAATACGTGAAGTACTGTTCTTTTCATCTTTAATGCTTTAATCAATATTCACACCTTGGAATTCTGCCGGGGTCCAGCCCCGGTGGATCCATGGAATTCGAAGGTGGGGACAGAGTTGGCATCCTGGAAAAAACTTACTTAATTACAGATATAGAGGGAGATTAGAAACAGATAGTGTAGTAGGAGAATTAGTGGAGAAAAGAGACTGAATAACTGGTTTACATGGAATCCCAATCACCACCTACTTAGGCCACAGGCGTCTTTCCATTTTCCCAAAGGAGAGGAGGCACTGAGGCCTCCCCGGTCCGATCTCAGAAGCCCAGGCAGAATTAGCAGGCTTGGTGAGTACCCACATTTCAGATGGGAATTCAGCCAGGAAAACGGGGCGTGAGAAAGAAACGACACGGGGGGATCAGTCTTTCCAGAAACTGATCCGATTTCTTTATTTTTCAGGTTTATTTATATACCTTTTTGTTATACATAGGGATGAATACAGAGTCACGCAGGGGTCAGCAGACCTGACCCTTGTCACAATCAGGTGCTTCATATAAAATTATACAAAGGTCTTATGAGTTTCATCATCTTTTAGCCATGAGGTCTGCTGACATTTTATGGCCCTTTCTGATACTGGTCAGTTAACCACAAAACTTACTTTTCCAGGGGTGAATTTTTCTTAAATCAGGCGCCACCCTCCAAAGAAAGTTGCATTCCTATAGGGTGAGGGTGTAGTGAGTTACAATCAAGAAAGAAATTTACTTAACCTAAGGTTTATCATGATTAATCTTAAAGGTTAATACTTATTTCTCCTATATGCTAGTTATATTCGTTATAAGGACAGGAATATGGAGATTTAGCAGCAAGTATTGGCTCAACAAATGTAAACCCTTCACCAATATTCCCTTTAAGATCTATTTTGTTTTAAGATAGTGATAAAGTTACATTTTTGCCTAGCAAGGACACAGTGATTTATAGTGATTTATAACAAAGTACAGTGATCTATAACAAAAGAGAAGATTCATTAACTCAAAAAGTCTAGTATTGCTAACATCAAAAAACTACTATATTTCCTTTTCTATATTCCAAATATATTGATTAATATATTCCCAGGTGCCTAAGGATATGGAGGCCTGGCGGCAATCATTGACTCATCAATGAGAAAAAGCCCTATGCTAATACTCCAAACTCTCTGTGCTGTTTATGGCTGAGAGGCTGTCACACAAGCTAGTCTGTCAGCAGAGAGGTTTGACCTGAGACACCCTTGTCACACCCAGGGCAGGGAATTAGCAGTAATTATTGGCACGACAAATGAAAAAACCCTTCACCAATATAATTCCTAATCAACCCACTAATACTATACTAATGATCTTCTAACTTCTCAAAAGAGTCTGTATTTAGAAAGTTTTAAAACATCCCGTGCCTCTCACAGTTGGGAGGCTGTAAACAGTCGCATGCAGCTGGACGAGCCTGATCAGGCAAGCCAGAGAACCTCCAGAGTTCGTAAGTTGAAACACTCTTGTCACGCCCAGGAATTTTTATTAAATGGAGCTTCAAGTTAACTCCTTCCCTGAGAGAAATGGTTATGGGGGAGAGCTCCCCGTAAGTACTCTGGTTTTGGGGTTAGATGCTTGGGAACAGGGTTTTTCTTGAGGCTTGATCACGCCTTTGCGTATGCCAAGCTTCCTTCCTCATGACCTTTGCCATGGGCGGAGTTCCTCACGCCGGCTCCCAACAGAATTCATCAGAGAATTCACACTGGAAAGAAACGTTACAGATATAAGAAGTGTAGCAAAGTCTTTAGTTGGAGTTGGGGCCTTATAATTCATCAATACGTAATGGACAGAAACCATAGAAATGTAATGAGGGTGGGAAACCTTTAGTGCACGTTTAGTCTTAACTGACCATCAAGCAGTTAAGATATATGGGAGAGAAGCTCTTTAAATGTATGTGGCAAAGCCTTTAGTTACAGATCTTATTTTTACAGTTCATCGGAGAATTCATACTGCAGAAAAACCATATAAATATGATGTTTGTGGCCAGTGCTTTACTCAAAAGGTGAGCCTTGGAATTCTTCAGAGAATTCATACTAGAGAGAAAACTTACAAATGTAACGAGTGTGACCAAGATTTCAATGCACATTGAGCTCTAACCAACCATCAAGCAGTTCATACAGGAAAGAAATCGTATAAATGTAATTTATGTGGCAAAGCCTTCTGTTACAGGTTTTATATTACGGTTCATTGGAGAATTCATACTGGAGAAACCATATAAATGTGATGTGTGTGGCTGGTGCTTTACTCAAAATGCACACCTTGGAATTCATCTGGGAGTTCATGCTGGAGAGAAACCGTATAAATGTGATGTATGTGGCAAAGCCTTTAGGCAAAATGGACATCTTACAGTTCATCAGAGAATTCATACTGAATTCAGTTCAGTTCAGATCAGTTCAGTTGCTTACTCGTGTCCGACTCTTTCTGACCCCGTGAACCGCAGCATGCCAGGCCTCCCTGTTCATCACCAACTCCTGGAGTTCACTCAGACTCATGTTCATTGAGTCAGTGATGCCATCCAGCCATCTCATCCTCTGTTGTCCCCTTCTCCTCCTGCCCTCAATACCTCCCAGCATCAGGGTCTTTTCAGATGAGTCAGTTTTTCACATCAGATGGCCAAAGTATTGGAGTTTCAGCTTCAAAATCAGTCCCTCCAACGAACACCCAGGACTGATCTCTATAGGATAGACGATTGGATCTCCTTGCAGTCCAAGGGACTCTCAAGAGTCTTCTCCAACACCACAGTTCAAAAGCATCAAATCTTTGGTGCTCAGCTATCTTTATAGTCCAACTCTCACTTCCATACATGACCACTGGAAAAACCATAGCGTTGACTAGACAAACCTTTGTTGGCAAAGTAATGTGTTTGCTTTTGAATATGCTGTCTAGGTTGGTCATAACTTTCCTTCCAAGGAGTAAGTGTGTTTCAATTTCATGATCACCATCTGCAGTGATTTGGAGCCCAGAAAAATAAAGCCAGCCACTGATTCCACTGGTTCCCCATCTATTTGCCATGAACTGATAGAACTGGATGCCATGATTGTAGTTTTCTGAATGTTGAGTTTTAAGCCAACTTTTTCACTGTCCTCTTTCATTTTCATCAAGATGCTCTTATTCACTTTCTGCAATAAGGATGGTCTCATCTGCATATCTGAGGTTAAGGATATTTCTCCCAGAAATCTTGACTCCAGCTTGGGCTTCTTCCAGCCTAGCGTTTCTCATGATGTACTCTGCACGGAAGTTAAATAAGCAGGGTGACAATATACATCCTTGACGTCCTCCTTTTCCTATTCGGAACCAGTCTGTTGTTCCATGTCCAGTTCTAACTGTTGCTTCCTGACCTGCATACAGGTTTCTCAAGAGGCAGATCAGGTGGTCTGGTATTCTTATCTCTTTCACAGTTTTCCACAGTTTATTGTGATCCACACAGTTAAAGGCTTTGGCATAGTCAATAAAGCAGAAATAGATGTTTTTCTGAAACTCTCTTACTTTTTCGATGATCTAGCGAATGTTGGCAATTTGATCTCTGGTTCCTGTGCCTTTTTAAAATCCAGCTTGAACATCTGGAAGTTCACGGTTCATATATTTCTGAAGCCTGGCTTGGAGAATTTTAAGCATTATTTACTAGTGTGTGAGATGAGTGCAATTGTCCGGTAGTTTATGCATTCTTTGGGATTGGAATGAAAAGTGACCTTTTCCAGTCCTGTGGCCACTGCTGACTTTTCCAAATTTGCTGGCATATTGAGTGCAGCACTCTCACAGCATCATCTTTCAGGATTTGAAACAGCTCACCTAGAATTCCATCACCTGCACTAGCTTTGTTCACAGTGATGCTTCCTAAGGCCCACTTGAGGATGTCTGGGTCTAGGTGAGTGATCACACCATCATGATTATCTGGGTCATGAAGATCTTTTTGTACACTTCTGTGTATTCTTGCCACCTCTTCTTAATATCCTTTACTTCTGTTAGGTCCCTATCATTTGTCTTTTATTGAGCCCATCTTTGCATGAAATGTTCCCTTGGTATCTCTAATTTTCTTGAAGAGATCTCTAGTCCTTCCCATTTTATTCTTTTCCTCTATTTCTTTACATTGATCACTGAGGATGGCTTTTTTTTTTTTTTTAATCTCTCCTTGCCATTCTTTGGAACTCTGCATTCAAATCGGTATATCTTTCCTTTTCTCCTTTGCTTTTTGCTTCTCTTCTTTTCACACCTATTTGTAAGGCTTCCCTCCTCAGACAACCATTTTGGTTTTTTGCATTTCTTTTTCCTGGGGATAGTCTTGATTCCTGTCTCCTGTACAGTGTCAAGAACCTCCATCCATAGTTCATCTGGAACTCTATCTATCTACTGGAGAGAAACCATATAAATATGATATATGTGGCAAACCTTTAGTCAGAGTGCAAATTTGTAGTTCATCGGAGAATTAATACTGGAGAGGAACCATATAAATGTGAGATTTGTGGCCAGTCCTTTACTCAAAATGCCAACCTTGGAAGTCATCAGAGAATTCGTACTGGAGAGAAACCTTACAAATGTAACGTGTGTAACAAAGCCTTTAGTTAGACTTCTGGCCTTATAATTCATCAGAGAACTCATACTAGAGAGAAATCATACAAATATAATTAGTGTGACAGAGCTTTCATTGCTCATTCATCTGTAACTGACCATTAAGGAAAACGATATAAATGTAATTTATATGTCAAAGTCTTCAGTCACAGGAATCGTTTTGCAGATAATCAGTGAATCCATATGGAGTGAAACCTGACAGATGTAATAAATGCAGTAAAGTATATCATCCTTTTGACCTTCAGAAAAGTCAAACTGTAGGAAAACTGCAGAAATACAGTGGGTGTGGCAGAGCTTTGGATTCTGAGTTCAGAACTAACTAACAGCATGTAATGAATTCAGAAGGCATTCAAACCTTGCAAATCGTGAAAAAAAAATCATACTGAAAAGAAGCCATACATTTAGCGTGCAGTAAATCTTAAGGGGACCATAAGGTTACCTGTACATGAGAGAAAGAATGTAAATGGAATATATGTGACCACTGCTTCAATACAAGTCTCATTAGTCACATCATCAGGGAATTCATAATCCAGAGAAAGGAAATGTAATAAGTGGGCAAATGCACCAGGTAGCATTCAGCCCTAAAAAGACATCAGGTGATCCATTCGCAAGAGACCTTACAAATGTATTCACTGTGAGGCTTTTGTCAGGTGATTCCATTTAGGCTTCATGAGAAAATTCATACTCCAATACACAGAAGCTATGTTGATGTAATGAGTGTGTCTTGACAACAGTCTTATAGAGAGCTTATAGACAACAGTCTCAATTTAAGATTCCGTAAAGAAGTCATTCTGAAGGAAAAGCTTACAAGTGATAATGAATGTGTAAAACCTTCACTCGGGGCTCATATCTCACCAATCATCAGATGATCCATACTAGGAAGATCCTTACAAGTGTATGTAATGTGGCAAGGCTTCTAGGTGCTGCCTTAAACTCAGGATTTACCAAATACTTAGAAATGCAATGACTATGGCAGTTTTTAGAATTGCTACTCACTCTCTAGGTATGTAGGAATATATATCCTGGAGACAAGCCACACAAATGTGTTTGTAGGAAGGAGTTTTCTGAAACAGCAAAGTTTGGGGACGATACTAGAGCAATGCCTTCCAAATGCAATGGGAGTGGAAAAAGTTTCACCTTGAGTTGAAGTATTATGCAATAAGAGTCCATATTGAAGAGAAGTCATGAACTGTGTAGGCAAGGGCTTTCTCAAGACATCAGAGTGTATTAGACTTAAAAGTATATGTCTTTCAAAGAAACCACACAAAAGTTGTGTATGCTATTTCCTCTGAAATCAGGAAGAAGACAAGGGTGCCCACTCTCACCACAACTATTCAACATAGTTTTGGAAGTCCTAGCAGTGAGAGAAGAAGAAAAAAAAAAAAGCAATGCAGATTGGAAAAGAAGTAAAATTCTTACTGTTTGCAGATGACATGATCCTCTACATAGAAAACCCTAAAAATAGCACCAGAAAATTACTAGAGCTAATCAATGAATATAGTAAAGTTTCAGGATATAAAATTAATACTCATAAATCTCTTGCATTCCTATATACTAAGAATGAAAAAAGAGAAACTAAGGAAACAATCCCATTCACCATTGCAATGAAAAGAATAAAGTACTTATGAATGAATTCACCTAAAGAAACAAAAAGACTTACATGTACAAAACTATAAAAGACTAGTGAAAGAAAGATGACACAAATAGATGGAGCAATATACCATGTTCGTGGATTGGAAGAATCAATATAGTGAAAATGAGTATTCTACACAAAGGAATCTGTAGATGGGAAGATGTTAATGTATGAACTTTGAGTTGGAAAATGAGTAAGTTCTGGGGAGCTACGTGCAGCATTCTAACCTTAGTAAATTCTTCTGTGTACTACATACTTTAAATTTGCCAGAAGAGTAAATCTTGAGTGTTCTCACCATACAAAACATGGAACCTGGGAGTTGATGGATGTGTTGATGACTGGATTGTGATAAATATTTCACAGTATATACCTCTGTGAAATGGTCACATCATACATGATAAGTATACACATATCCATTTGATTAGTTCTATCTCAGTAAGGCTGGAAAAGAAGAAAATAGGAGGTGGGCTGGGTTTGCCACCTTTAATGGTGTTCAACCCATATTTCCCATGAGATCCATGAAGCATTTTACAAAACCATGTATGGTACTAACTGCCCTATCAGACGTCCTCAGATACTTGTGTGGGTCCTAGTCCCAGGTACAAATCGCTGCAAGTTAACTCCTTCTCCGAGAGAAGTGGTTATGGGGGAGAGCCCGCCGTAAAGTACTCTGGTTTTGGGGGTAGATGCTTGGGAACAGGGTGTTTCCTGAGGCTTGATCACGCCTTTGCCTATGCCAAGCTTCTTTCCTCATGACTTTGCCATGGCCGGAGTTCCTCACGAGGCCCCCGGCAGGTGTACATGACTTCCCAATCCTCAACCCCTCTCCCACCTCCCTCCCCATATCATCTCTCTGGGTCATCCCAGTTCACCAGCCCCAAGCATCCTGTATCCTGTATCAAACCTAGACTGGTGATTCGTTTCTTACATGATAGTATACATGTTTCAATGCCATTCTCCCAAATCATCCCACCTTCTCCCTCTTCTGCAGAGTCCAAAAGTCTGTTCTATACATCTGTGTCTCTTTTGCTGTCTCGCATACAGGGTTATCATTATCATGATTCTAAATTCCATATATATGTGTTAGTATACTGTATTGGTGTTTTTCTTTCTGGCTTACTTCACTCTGTATAATCTTCTCCAGTTTCATCCACCTCATTAGAACTGATACAAATGTATTCTTTTTAATGGCTGAGTCATACTCCATTGTGTATATGTACCACAGCTTTCTTATCCATTCATCTGCTGATGGACATCTAGGTTGCTTCCATGTCCTGGCTATTATAAACAGTGCTGCGATGAACATTGGGGTACACGTGTCTCTTTCAGTTCTGGTTTCCTTGGTGTCTATGCCCAGCAGTGGGATTGCTGGATCATAAGGCAGTTCAATTTCCAGTTTTTTAAGGAATCTCCACACTGTTCTCCATAGTGGCTGTACTAGTTTGCATTCCCACCAACAGTGTAAGAGTGTTCCCTTTTCTCCACATCCTCTCCAGCATTTATTGCTTGTAGACTTTTGGATCACAGCCATTCTGACTGGCGTGAAGTGGTACCTCATTGTGGTTTTGATTTGCATTTCTCTCATAATGAGTAATGTTGAGCATCGTTTCAAAAATGTGGAACGCTTCACGAATTTGCATGTCATCCTTGCACAGGGGCCATGCTAATCTTTGCTGTATTGTTCCAATTTTAGTATATGTGCTGCCGAAGCGAGCACTGTGCTGGTCTATCTAGTCTGGGAGTGTAGACTCTTACTGACTTTGCTTTCTCCTTAGTTTGTATAATTTTTCCTTTTAAATTTGATTTTGAAGTATGTGGCTCTAGGGTCTGAAGTCATGTCCAGTTTCTTTGCTGTGGTAATCTGCCTGTGTTTACAGGGCAGCTCCTCATGGACTCTCTGTGGTGTGGGTTTACTGGGTAAGAGAAAAGTTTTAAAGGAGAATCCTTGCCCCTATTGGTTGTAATATTTTCCTGCTGCATACAGAATTACCACTTGAAGCTACTTAGTATAGTGGTCATCGTGTTCTGTGATATGAGAAAGTATCTGAAGACCTTGACCTGTACATCTTTTTCTGGCTTTGAGTGATGTCAGAGAAGCCTGCATGAAGGGCACTGTGATAGTGTTGTTCACGTGTACTATCACCATGCCCTTTGAGCCTCACCAAGAGGTGTGTGAACTTCTCCTGACAAGGGTACCCTCCAGGTTCACACCCTCATATTTGTGAGGCTGTTGACTAAACTGTTGCTGATGCTGCATGCTTGTCACCTGGGTGCTATTGATCATTTTGCCTCCACATTTAATTTTGTAGCAGCTTAATGACACAGCTTATGTAGTGGAGTGATAACTTTAGTGATGAACCATCATTTATTTTTTTTTCAAGGCATAGCTACTTTCCTTTTTTTATATTTGTATGCATTGTAAATGATTGTCTTTTATTTTTGTCATTAAGGTTCTATTTTATGTTACTCTTTGTACTTTATTTGCAATATATGAGATGGTTGGTTAAGAGAGCTCCTCCACCCCAATGGTGGAATTGGTGATCAGTACTTTTTAGAGTTCTTTATGTATTCTTGATGTTAAAATATTATTGAATATATGCTTGGCAATTTTTTGGTATTATAGTGTACATTGTTTTTTCACTGCTGAGGATGGTTTACTGCACAATATTTGATAATTAGGATGTGTGCAATTTACCTCTTTTTATTTTGTTGGCGTGAGGTTTTGGCGTTGTATCAGATAAATCATTGGTGAATCCACTGTCGAGAATCATTTTTAGGTTATCTACACAAAATTATGGATGCTAGACAAACTTATTGTGATAATCGTTTCACAGTATATGTATCAGTTAATTTTTTCTCTGTAGCTTAAACTTACACAATGATATTTGTCATTGTAAGAGTTGCTTATACAACCGCTTTTATGTCACTGTTTAAAGAGTTGGGTTTAGAAAGGGGAAATAATTAAAACACGTTGGATAAAAGAAACAAGAACGCAGTTTATACTCATTTAAAGTGTCTTGCTCTTAAAAGGCTGTGCTTAGTGACCCAAATGATCACATCCCTTAAGTCCTCCATCTCAGACACCCAGATAGTGACCCTGAGTTTGAACTCAGCACTATGGGAAGTTTGCTGTTTTGTAGGGTGTGAGTAGGGAATAGCCCATTTCTACCCAGGCAGAGTTTTGTATTTGTAATATAGAGACTAGTCCCATTCTTGTTTCTTAAAACTGCCCAAGTTCCCAGATCCCTGAATTGCTTCAGCCTCACTAGCAAGATCTGAGCACACCATGCTGTGAAAAACATCTTTTTATGAGAATAAATCCGTTTAGACTTAAGAGGAAGTATCTTGGCTTCCGACATAACTTGAAGATTTTACCTGAGTAGTGTTGCAGAGGGTAACTTAATGCTGTCAAGGTAACAGGCCCCGCCCCCTCCGCGCCCCGCTACTCTCACGAACTCTGCGCACCGCGAGTGCTCGCCCCGCCCCTGGTCGGAAGCCGCGGCTCTAATACCACAAGCCCTTTCCCACGGAGCCGGAAGTTGGAGAGCGCGGAGCCGAGGTCCCCGAGCGGCGCCTACGCTTCCTTCTAGAGTAAGTTTGCAGAGCTCGCCACCCCTCCAACCCCCACCTCCGCCCCCGCTCACTCTTCCTCACGCTGTGGGAACTGCCAGCGACCTGAAAACCCTGGCACCTGGTCCTCGGCCCGAATAAACGCTGCCGCTGCCGTTGGGGCCCAGGTATCTTTTCGTTTGGGTTTTAAGTGTTGCTGAGGCGGTTTCGGCCCTCGGTGCGCCTAGACACCGCTTGTGGCGACATTTTCCTGCTTAAAATCCTTGTTTACCTCTGGCCTCGCCAAGTAAAGCCCTCTCTCGCGAGTTGGAGTCACGCCCGCCGCGTCGCCTTCTCGATCGCTGGAGGCAGAGCCCAGATAGGCCGCGCGCCCTCTCCCTGGTCCTGGGATTCCGGAGAGGCTGCCCCGCTCCTGAGCCGCTTCCCTCCCAGCACCTCCGTCCTTGCGTCTCCTGAGGCCGGTCCTTCTGCCCCGCAGCAGCCCCCTTTCCTGTCAGCCCGTCCCCTCACCCCGCATAGGGTAGGTGACCTGGGCCAGCCATGTGACAGCCAGTGCTGTTCCATGCCCAGTTCAACTCGGGGGAAAAGGTGATCTTCCGGTCCGGGTGCGTCTCGTTCTGTCGGCCACTCAGTAAATTCAGGAGGCAGGAGGATCAGGAGAAGCAGAGTCAGAAGGACTGAGAGAAATAACTGAAACCGAGGAGAAAAGCATCAGGGAGAACCAATGGGAAAACTGAGAATGGCTGAGGGATTTGCAAAGGGATAGTCAAGTCAAAGAGGTTAAGCCTTGAAAATAGCCAAGTGAGTAAAATAGAGAAGTATTAATAAATTAGAAAGCCAGATCTCCAGGGACTGGGAAACAGCATAGGGAGAACTGCCCTGTCTCAGTGATGGGAGCGGGGAGGCGAAGGGCGATGAGGACGTCAGAGGTGGAGAGTCCCTAACTGGGTTTTGGCCGAGTTTGAGTCAGGCCTCTTGGGTTAGAGTCCCAAGTTGTGTTTTCACCCGGTTGGAGTCCTGCCACAAAGGTTCAAGTCTCAATCTGAAGTGGCCGGTTTTATGAAATGGCAACCCACTCCAGTATTCTTGCCTGGAGAATCCCATTGACAGAGGAACTTAGTAGGCTACATCCACGGGTCGCAAAGAGTCGGACACGACTAAGTGACTTCGCCTGCACCTTCACCATGGTGTTGGCAGAGAAAGGTAAGGAGCAGAGGAAGAAAGAGCTGGAAGGAAGCATAGCCACGTGGCCTGTCAGAGAGTGGGAAGGAAGGGAGAGTCACAGCAAGAAGGGGAGTAATCTGGAGAGCAGAGAGGGAGCGGAAATGGGGGAAGAAAGAGGCAGACATAGGTATGTGTTTTTGAAAGACTCAGGAAGGTTGAAGAGAGAGCATTTCGAGGGGGAACAAATTGCAGCAGCCTGGGACAGGACACGTGTGAGGGAGGAAATAGGACAGGAGCAGCAGGAGAGCAGAGGGGGAGAAAAAGAGACACGGAGACCCAGATGAAATAGGGAGCTAGGTGAACAGAGCGGTAAGCTCAATCCAGGTGTGGCCAGTTATTTGGGTACAGATGATTTTTTTAGTTATACAGAGGAGAATGAGAATTTCAAAACTCCTGTCTATAAGGTTTGTGTCTTTTTTTATTACTTGTGGCAAAAGATGACTTTCATTTGCAAACCCTGTTGAGCCTGGGGCAGTGGCTTGATTCACTGAGTTGTGAGTGACCCCCTTCCCTTGTCCTATCATAAGATAGAGGTCAGGGATGAAAAGACCTGGGGTAAGAAATGACTGACTCTAGAGTGTCACTCTGTGGTAGCTTTTTTTTTTTTTTGGATGAATTTTTTTGGCTGGGCTGTGCTGTCGGCTCAGGAGTTGTGGCTCCCAAATTCTAAAGCACAGGCTCAGTAGTTGTGCACAGGCTTAGTTGCTTGTACTTGTGGGATCTTCCTGAACCAGGGATAGAACCCATGTCCCCTGCATTGTCAGGCAGATTCTTATCCACTGTATCATTATTGGGTAGCATTTTTAAAGGAACACTTTTTTTTTTTTTTTTTTAAACGGATTCACATTTTCTCCTTTCTTTATGTATGGTGCTTTTTGTAGCTTGGAAAAGGTCTTAATTCTTTCAGTTTCTGTACTGATTTTTAACTTCAGAAATAAGCTTTTTTAGTTTCTAGTATTCTACTCTTATCATCCTTTTCTAAATATGGTTATTCTCCACATTTGTTTAAACTTTGACACCAGATTTTTAGATTAAAAATAATTCTCAGGGTTTTTTTTTTTTTTTTTTTTTTCAAATTTTTTTCAGATTCATTCCTTGCCTGAGTGCTTTCTTCCCTTCATCTCATACATTTGAAACTTTCTTTGGTAAGTAGTAAATCATCTTAGACTATTTTGTGCCATACTTAGCAAAAATGTCACCTCGCTTATCAGTTATAATGAGGTAGATGAGCCTAGAGTCTATTATACAGAGTGAAATAAGTCAGAAAGAGAAAGACAAATGCTGTATATTAATGTATGTGTATGGAATGTAGGAAGATGGTACCAGTGATCCTACGTGCAGGGCAACAAAGGGAGACAGAGATGTAAAGAACAGACTTTTGGACTCAGTGGGAGAAGGTGAGGGTGGGATGATTTGAGAGAATAGCACGGAAACATGTAAATTACCATATGTAAAATGGAATGATCAGTGCAAGCTCAATGCACAAATTAGGGCACCCAAAGCCAGTGCTCTGGAACAACCCAGAGAGATCTTGTGAGGAGGGAGGTGGAAGAGGGTTCAGAATGGGGGGGCTGCTTCTGCTGCTAAGTTGTGTCAGTCGTGTCCGACTCTGTGAGACCCCATAGATGGCAGCCCAACAGGCTTCTCTGTCCCTGGGATTCTCCAGGCAAGAATACTGGAGTGGGTTGCTATTTCCTTCTCCAGTGCATGAAAGTGAAAAGTGAGAGTGAAGTTGCTCAGTTGTGTCTGACTCTTAGACTCTTAGCGACCCCATGGACTGCAGCCTACCAGGCTCCATCATCCATGGGATTTTCCAGGCAAAAGTACTGGACTGAGGTGCCATTTCCTTCTCCAATACATGAAAGTGAAAGTGAAGTTGCTCACTTGTGTCCGACTCTTAGACTCTTAGCGACCCCATGGACTGCAGCCTACCAGGCTCCATCATCTATGGGATTTTCCAGGCAAGAGTACTGGAGTGGGGTGCGATTATAGTCACGAGCAGTCTGTTAATGAAGAAAAGGAAGGTTTTAAAACTCAGAATGGCACCAGGCCCCTCATCCATAAGATGCATTTTGGGATAATCTTGGCACCAGTTGATTCATCCCAGGCCATAAAATGATTAACTTGAATCTTGTTGAAGGGCAGATTACCATACAAATAGTTTTGTTCACATAGATTAGGGGAACAATATCTGAGTATAACATACTGGTTTGTGAAGTAAGTTCTTAGCCATTAGGCGGAACCGACTTGAAGACAGAATCTGGGGTAAGTGCATAGTCCATTCACATAGCTTAAGACAAACACTTCCATAAGAAAAATGCATTGGTTAACTCAAGGTTTGAGAATAGTTAACTTCAGATGAAACCAGCTGTCATTATGGCAACAAGTATTTTAAGAGAAATCTCCTTTTAAATTTGTATACAGAAGGAGAAAAGTATCGCTAATTTGTTTCCTACTGCTGCTTAAGAGATTTAAAAATGTCTGACACTTACAACCTATTTGCTCCATTTGGAGACCCCTGGCCTTCCTGCCTGTTACCCTCTCATTCCCCCCTTTTCTTTTAGAAGAATTATGTTGCCTAGGGAAAAGGGGCATCGTTCTCGTTCTATAACTACTTCCAAGCTGACAAGGGGCGTTGTCCTTAAATTGGTGAGGCAACATATTCTCCTAACCCTCATACGGAAGATGTCTGATCCAGTTCAGTTCAGTTCAGTTCAGTTCAGTCACTCAGTCATGTCCGACTCTTTGCGACCCCATGAATTGCAACACACCAGGCCTCCCTGTCCATCACCAACTCCCAGAGTTCACTCAGACTCACGTCCATCGAATCCGTGATGCCATCCGGCCATCTCATCCTCTGTCATCCCCTTCTCCTCATGCCCACAACCCCTTCCAGCATCAGTCTTTTCCAATGAGTCAACTCTTCGCATGAGGTGGCCAAAGTACTGGAGCTTCAGCTTTAGCATCATTCCTTCCAAAGAAATCCCAGGGCTAATCTCCTTCAGAATGGACTGGTTGCATCTCCTTGCAGTCCAAGGGACTCTCAAGAGTCTTCTCCAACACCACAGTTCAAAAGCATCAATTCTTCGGCACTCAGCCTTCTTCACAGTCCAACTGTCACATCCATACATGACCACAGGGAAAACCAAAGCCTTGACTAGACGGACCTTAGTTGGCAAAGTAATGTTTCTGCTTTTGAATATACTATCTAGGTTGGTCACAACTTTTTTTCCAAGGAGTAAGTGTCTTTTATTTTCATGGCTGCAGTCACCATCTGCAGTGATTTTGGAGCCCAAAAAGATAAAGTCTGACACTGTTTCTTCTGTTTCCCCATCCATTTCCCATCAATTGATGGGACCAGATGCCATGATCTTCGTTTTCTGAATGTTGAGCTTTAAGCCAACTTTTTCACTCTCCTCTTTCACTTTCATCAAGAGGCTTTTTATCTCCTCTTCACTTTCTGCCATAAGGGTGGTGTCATCCGCATATCTGAGGATATTGATATTTCTCCCGGCAATCTTGATTCCAGCTTGTGTTTCTTCCAGTCCAGCATTTCTCATGATGTACTCTGCATAGAAGTTAAATAAGCAGGGTGACAATATACAGCGTTGACATACTTCTTTTCCTATTTGGAACCAGTCTGTTGTTTCATGTCCAGTTCTAACTGTTGCTTCCTGACCTGCATACAGGTTTCTCAAGAGGCAGGTCAGGTCGTCTGGTATTCCCATCTCTTTCAGAATTTTCCACAGTTTATTGTGATCCACACAATGGCTTTGGCACAGTCAATAAAGCAGAAATAGATGTTTTTCTGGAACTCTCTTGCTTTTTCCATAATCCAGCGGATGTTGGCAATTTGATCTCTAGTTCCTCTGCCTTTTCTAAAACCAGCTTGAACATCAGGGAGTTCACGGTTCACATATTGCTGAAGCCTGGCTTGGAGAATTTTGAGCATTACTTTACTAGCGTGTGAGATGAGTGCAATTGTGCAGTAGTTTGAGCATTCTTTGGCATTGCCTTTCTTTGGAATTGGAATGAAAACTGACCTTTTCCAGTCCTGTGGCCACTGCTGAGTTTTCCAAATTTGCTGGCATATTGAGTGCAGCACTTTCATAGCATCATCTTTCAGGATTTGAAACAGCTCAACTGGAATTCCATCACCTCCACTAGCTTTGTTCGTAGTGATTCTTTCTAAGGCCCACTTGACTGCACATTCCAAGATGTCTGGCTCTAGATTAGTGATCACATCAGCATGATTATCTGGGTCATGATCTTTTTTGTACAGTTCTTCTGTGTATTCTTGCCATCTCTTCTTAATATCTTCTGCTTCTGTTAGGTCCATACCATTTCTGTCCTTTATCGAGCCCATCTTTGCATGAAATGTTCCCTTGGTATCTCTAATTTTCTTGGCCCCCAAATAGTAGTTGGAAGAAGCTCTAACAGTAGCAGGAGTTTGAGCAACTATTGCAGGAACGGGGACCCCTACTAGGGTCCGAAACTGAACTCGTGTCTAACACTTGGAAATGAATTGTCCGAGGAGACACATGTGCTGACAAAGCAAGAGATTTTATTGGGAAAGGGCACCTGGGCGGAGAGCAGTAAGGTAAGAGAACCTAGGAGAACTGCTCTGCCGCGTGGGTCCCAGTCTTGGGTTTTATGGTGATGAGATTAGTTTCTGGGTGGTCTTTGGCCAATCATTCTAATTCAGAGTCTTTCCTGGTGGCGCATGCATCTCTCAGCCAAGATGGATGCTAGCGACAGGGATTCTGGGACGTGGACAGACACTCCATGTCTCCTTTCAACCTTTCTGGAACTCTTCAGGTTGGTGGTGGCTCATTAGTTCCCTATTCCTTATCAGGATCTCCTGTCATAAAACAATTCATGCAAATAGTTACTATGGTGCCTGGCCAGGGTGGGCGGTTTCAATCAGTGAGCTTCCGCTAACACAGCCATTTGTAACTTAAAAGCTTTCATGCAACTAGAAACAAATCCAGTTACACAGTTACAGATACAGGGAGCAAACAGCGAAAACAAAACAATCAGAATTATTGTAAGATAGTTTTCCACCATGGGGCACTAGTTAACATCTCCCAAAATGAGGCAATTGAGGCCTCAGGAATATCCATAGCCTCAATCATCTTGTTCATGTGTTTAGTCAAATGAATAACATTAGTGCTCATATCAGGTTTATACGTACAGCGTTGGGTATGAATAATGGCACAAGTTTCGGCTTGCACAGCTGTCAGAATATCTAAAGCCAATCTGTTTTGTAAAACCACCTTTCTAATTTGTGCTTGTTCAGCATTAAGAGCTGAAATAGCTTTTTGAGAATCTTGTAATGCCTGTTGAGTAAAATTAGTCAAAGCATCCACTCATAGCATAACATCTGTAGTTCCCAAAGAGGAAACAAAGACTGCAGCCAAATAATGATACCAGTGAAATACAGACCTTGCCCACCGAGTTTTAAGGTGGGGTAAATTAGCAGGCTTTTCTGGAAGCTCTGAAAATATAAAGCCATGAGTAAAGGCTAGACCCAGGGTGCATCTCCGTATCCAACCAAGGGGAAGCCATGCCCATAGGTAAGAGCCACATATCCAATAGGTCCCATTTGGAGCAAGCCAGCTGACTGAGATATCCAGTCCCAATTAGTGCCTGGCCAGACAAAGGGAGAACCTGAATTGGGGTTGGAAAAGATGGGAATGATTACGTTGCATACATCCTGAAGCAAAAATCCCAATTGTTTCCAATCATTGTAATTAAGTTGTTGGCTGACTTTTGGGGATGGCTCTGTTTTTTCCCAGCATATAGGGGCAGTAGATACTAGACGTCCGTTTTCCAGGAGTTAGCCATATAACCTCATCCCATATTTGATAAAAGTCAAGTAAAAAACCATTAGATCCAGACCTATTTGCCTTATGTGTAGCAAAATACTCATTAAACTGAGACAATGTATAATCAAAATTAAAAGTCACGTTATGTCCATAGTTAAAGTACAAAGTGGTGCACCAATCCATTTTAGGGTTGGTAGATGTCATCAGATGAAGAAGAGGCATCACATATGATTGCTGTCGAAGGTATTTGCAGACTTGGAGAAAGTCTTTTTCTGGAAGTGGAGATGTCCACCACAAAAGCCTTCATGATGAAGAGGGGGGCGCTCCGCAGACCCAGCAGTTAGACCAATTGTGGAATGCAGCGGAGTGAGCCCAGGACAGGAAGGCATTGTCTTGAGGATCAAACGGCAGACTAAGGATTTTTGGAGTCAGCAGAAGTAGGCTCACATAGATTATCAAGCCCATCTGAGAAGTACAAAGTCAGAGCATAGAAAGTAAAGACATAAAATGAAGTCCCTTAGTTTTGGTCAGGGTGCCACCTCCTAACTCTTGTGATGTACCCAAGAATCAATTCCTGGCACTTTGACAGCTGTGGAAGAAGAAAGAATTACCTGGTAAGGGCCTTCCCAGAGGAGCTCGAGGGATGGGCCCCCAGATCCCAGTGTTTTTATGAGGACCTCGATTCCTGGCTCAAATAGAGGCTTGTTTGACTCAGAGGCTGGGTCAGGAGTCATCTCCCTGAGTTCTGTTAATGCGTGTTGAAAAGCTGAGAGCAGAGTTACATAACTAGTGAATTCCAAGGCTTCAGGGTCTATAACGATGTCTGTGCATAAGAAAGGCCTTCCATAACTACATTCAAAGGGTGACAGTCCCTCCTTTTGGGGGGCAGTTCAAGGCCTCATTCAAGCTATGGGTAGGACTTTAATCGAGTTGTCCTGTGTCTCTTGAGTTAATTTGCACAGGTGTCTTTTGATAATGTCGTAGGATTTTTCAACCTTTCCTAAAGATTGGGGTCTTCAGGAACAGTGTAAGTGATATTTTATTTCTAGAGCTTCAGATACACCCTGAGTTACAGCAGCTTTAAATGCAGAGCCATTGTCACTCTGAAGGCGCCGTGGCAGCCCAAACTTGGGAATAATTTCATGGATTAAAATCTTTATAACCTCCTTAGCCTGCTTACTACAACAGGGAAAAACCTCAATCCATCCAGTAAAGTATCTACCCAAACTTGTAAGCAACAATATCAATTAGCTTTTGGCATAGGAGTGAAATCAATTTCCCATCTCTCTCCAGGATACTTTCCACTTCGTTGTAATCCAGATATTGCTAGCTTCTCAGTCTTGCGGTTATGTTTCTGATGGACCTCACACCTTTTGATTTTTACCTTCAAACAAATGAGAAGCCATTTGGTAAGTACTCTCTGCACCCAAATGAAAACTCTGGTGTAAACCCTTAAGAATTTTCCATTGAGCATTTTCAGGAATTATTAATCGTCCATCCTCAGACTTTAACCATCCTTTATCTGTAATCTTTGCTCGTCTTTTCTCATATCTTTCTAATTCTTCCTCAGTATATTGTGGTTTTTCCTGTTCCACAGGATCTGTCCAGATCAAAGGCGTCTACAGTGAAGGGGTTTCATAAAGTGCCAGCTTTTCTGGCTTGGCAGTCAGCCAGCTGATTATCTTCAGTTGCTTTACTCCCATCCCTGCTTTGCCCTTTGCAATGCAAAACAGCTACTTCTTTAGGACAGTATATAGCAGTTAAAAGTCTCTCAATCTCTCTGAAATGCTTAATAGGTTCCCCTGTTGCTGTTTTAAATTGTCTTTCTTATTGCAGCATGAGCATGTATAGTCAAATAAGCATACTGAGAATCCATGTAGATATTTCTTTGCTGCCCTTTGCTTAACTCTAGAGGTCAGGTCAGAGCCACAAGCTCCACTAACTGAGCACTGGTTCCCTGGGGGAGAGATTTTGTTTCTGAAACCTGTTCAGCAGTCACCAAGGTGTAACTTGCTTCATGCTTTCCATCCCAAACAAAAGAACTGCCATCTGTAAATACTTCCATGTCAGGATTGTCTAATGGGGTATCCATTAGATCCTCCCAAGGTGCATAGTTTAAAGTTAGGAATTGGGAACAAATGTGATCAGGTGTTTCATTTTCCTTCTCAGGAAGGAAAGTGGCAGGATTTAAATGTCCACACACTTTAAGCTTAGGTACTGGTCCTTCTAACAACAATGACTGATTTTAAGAAGCCTACTGTCTCTCATCCAAATATTAACCTTAGAATTTAAGATTCCATTCACATCATGAGAAGTCAGGACAGTAAGATTTCGTCGATTGATTATTTTTAAAGCTTCAGGTGTTAAAAAAGCCGCTGCCCCAATTACTCTTAGGCAGTGGGGCCACCCACGTGAAATTACATCTAATGTTCTGCTTAGATGAGCAATAGGTTGCTGGTGAGGCCCTCAGGCTTGTGTCAAAATTCCCAAGGCCACACCTTTTCTTTCAGTGACAAACATTAAATCCTGACCCTGTGGGCAACCTCAAAGCAGAAGCTTGCAGGAGGGCAGTCTGAAGAACCTTAAAAGCCTTTTGAGTACCTGGAGACCAAAGCAGTTTGTCTGTTTGGGCCTGCTGAGTTTCAGCTATAAGTTTATATAAAGGCCGGGCAAGTTCCCCATAACCCGGAATCCAAATATGACAGTAGCCTGTGATTCCCAGAAATCTTCTCAATTGTCTTAAAGTCCTGGGTAGGGGATGATTTGGTATGGGTTTAATTTTCTCAGGGTCTATGGCCCTAGTCCCTTCTGATATGATTAGGCCCAGATATCTAGCAGATTGTTGACAAAGCTGAGCCTTTTCTCTTGACGCCTTATAACCGCAGCCTGCCAGAAAGTTAAAGAAATCTTCTGAGGCTCCTGAACAAGCTTCCTCTGTCTCAGCACAGAGCCAGATATCATCTACATATTGTAACACCACCGCTTTGGAGCTATTAAAGTTTTGTAGATCCTGTGACAAAGTTTGTCCAAATAAGTGAGGACTGTCACAAAATCCCCGGGGCAAAACTGTCCAGGTTAACTGAGAAGCTGGCTGCATTGGGTCTTCAAAGGCAAGTAGAAATTGACTTTCCTCCACCAAAGGCACAGAATAGAAAGCATCTTTCAAATCAATTACTGAGAAATATTTGGGTCATTCAGGAATTTCAGACAATAGAGTATAAGGATTAGGCACCATGAGGTGTAAAGGAACTACAGCCTCATTTATTATTTGTAAATCTTGAACTAGTCTCCATTTACCATTTGATTTCTTTATACGCAAAATAGGAGTGTTGCATGGACTGTTACAGGGAACTAATAGTTCCTGCTCCTTTAAATTTTCAATGATGTGTTTTAACCCTTAACCTCAGGTTTCAGTGGATACTGCTTCTTATGTGGAAATAAATGGGTCTTTGAGCTTGACAACTACAGGAATAGCATTTTGTGCTCAACCCACAGATTTTCCATCAGCCCATACTCTAGGATTTACATTTTGTTCAACTAAAGGGAGAGAAAAGGAGGGCTCTATATTTATGAAAACAGAGGCATGGACCTTGTTCAGTATATTCCTCCCCAAAAGGGGTGAGGGAGACTCTGGCACAATCAGAAACTCGTGTGAAAATAGCCCAGAATCTCAGTTACAACATAAAGAATAACTGAAATAATACCCTTTGGCTCGTCCAGACAGTCCCATTACAGAAGCAGATCTGGAAGGAAGTGGGCCAGGGGCTTCAGTAAGCATGGAGTAAGTTGCCCAGTATCTGAAAGGAAATAGAGGGATTGGCCCCGCACAGTTATTAATACCCGGGGTTCCTCAGGTATAATTAGGACAGGAGCTTGTGTAGGGACCCCCGGGCACCTTCAGTCCTGATTGTCTTGAGAATCTGACCCCAGGTGTCATGACAACACAGTATTTTAAGAGAAACCTCCTTTTAGATTTATATAGAGAAGAAAAAAAAAATATTGCTAGTTTGTTTCCTCCTGCTGCTTAAGAGAGAGAAAAAATGTCTGACACTTGCAGCCTATTTCCCCCCTTTGGAGACCCCTGGTCTTCCTGCCTGTTACCCTCTCAACATCTTGTAACAAAATAGACATATTTTCAAGTGTGGTTTTACCAAAGACATGAATTGTGTGTATGTGTTTATGTGTGCACACACAAATGGATATTTCTGGTCTCAGCTCTTTACCAGAGAATGACGGAGATATAACATTAGATCATGTGAAATTAAGGCATTTCTTTGAAAAATAGGAAAATAAAAGAACATTTAACATGATAAAACCACCAAAATGCTTCATTCTTTCCTTTCAAAAAAAGAAAAAAAAAAAAAAAAACACCTAGTGTAACTGGTTAGTCTAATGGTCTGTTTTCTCCATTTTCTATGATCAGTGAAAAAAAAGTGAGCTGTGCGGTGATATGAAGCTGTTTCCCTCAGGTCCCTTTGTGACTTTTCTGTGCAAATGAGGAAGGATGGGCTGGATTGACCTGGAACCTTCCAGCAGAGCCTCTCTCTTCATAATGAAAAAGATTGCTCAGATCCTATTTCCAAGCTGAGCCCTTACAATGTTTTTTGTACCAGTGGATATATATTTGCAATTCTGTATTTTTAAAATATTTTACTCCAATCATATAATAAAAGATTACCTGCTTCGTATCAGTTTGACCCAATCTTGAAAGAAAAGTTTCGTTTGCTCAGATACATGACAGATGTTCCTGGTCTTAAATGGGATGGGCAATAAGGACAAACTTGGGCCACTTGCCCTTCAGCCTCCCATTTCATTATTCAGTTATACCCGGTTCTCTTCACTCAGCTCAGACCTTCTCATAAATGGCTTCTCTCTGGGCCTGAGGGAGCCCACTTGTAACATGCAGATGAGAGACTAGACCGGAATCTCTGAGCATGAGCAACACTGACCCCTGAAATGATTAGCCAAATTGGCTCTGTGTCTGTGTGTTGCAGTTCTGGTTTGGAGGGAGTTTCTGGTGGTAATGAGAATTTTAAATAGATCCCATTCCTCCCTGAGTGAAAAAGGAAAAGGAAAACTGTAGGATGGAGGCAGGATCACAGGCTCAGAATTAGATGACTTCTATGAATGAGGCTAAATCTGAAGGGAGTTTTTTTTTTTTTTTTTACATCCTTATGTTCAGACCTCCTCTAGCTTTCATTTGTTGGGTCAAAAGCTTGACTCCTCGCTGTTTCTCCACAGCCCTCTGTCAAGCTCAGGGCCCTGTCAGTGTCTCCAGCCTCATCCTGGGAGCTGACCCTTTGCTCATGGTTCAGCCTGTCCTGGTCGTATTTACCTTTTCTCTGTTTCCAAATACCCAAACCATTTCTGTCTGACATTGTAGTTCCTTTTCTCACTATCAGGTCACCATGCCTCAGGCCCTTTGTCACCCTTCAAGTCTAGGCTCAGAGAGGTCACCCCATCCCCTCCTAACAGTCTCTCAAATGTTACCCAGGTTTATTGCCTGTGTATCAGTTGCCATCAGCAGAAATTAATGCCCTTCTTCATGGGTTATTTTGAGTCCTTCCTGGTTCCCCTCTTTTTAGGGCTTATAGTGTTCCTCTTCCTAGCATGGCTGCAGTACCTGTTACTGGAAATGTCTGTAGATGACAGGACTATGGGTTGGGCTGAATTATCCTCAGGGAAGACCAAGAGAACAGGGCAGGTGATGAAGCTGTTTCCCATGTTCTGGACATTTCAGCTGTAATTGATCTTTATCCCATGTGACTGCTTAATTACTCAAAAGATGAGCCAAGAAATATAGGAAGTCCTGAAAAGCCCTGCAGAACTGGTGTCCTCAAGCAGTGGGCTAAGATGTCCCCATGTTTCGTCTGCTGGGTTTCATCCTCTGCAGCCCCCAGATCTAAGCTCTGTTGATTTAGGGACCAGTCACCATCGTGGACAGCAGCTTTGCCATCTAGGAGTTCATGTGGTCAGTGTCAGTGTTGTGGTTTCAGTGCGCTGAGGATGAGCAGAAATCCAAAACCTAAAGGGGCAGGAAGAAGATGCTGCCCCCTGTGCCCTGCCGAGAGCTAGAATATCTTCCAAGTAGGTGTGGGTGGAGAAAACAGGAGATAGTGATACCTGGAGACCCTTGCTTTGAGACTTCCTCATCTCAAATGCCTTTGTACGTGGACTCCATAATGCCCACAGGTGGTGGCAGACTTTCCCAGGAGGGCCAGTCTCTTAATTTTCATACTGCATATGCAGTGTCCTTTGGGTAGTAGCTCGTGGGCACTCGTCTTGTGATCCCCTTTGTCACAAAATCCCTGTGTGCTTCAGTCTTGCTTAGTCCAGTCATAAGGGAGGAGAGGTAGACAAATGGGGAGAGCAGAGGGAGCCTGGTGGGGTCTGCAGGAGGCTTGTGGCAGTACTTGGGGGCATCAAGGTGAGCCCAGTGAATGGGATGTGCGCACATCCCAAGTGTAGTTGCAGGAACAAGGGGTGTGTGGATCTGTTGGAAGAAAATGTCTCCGTTTAGGCTGGAGCACCTGGAAGCGGGTTTATTGGAGAGCCCACATGGAGTGATTTGCGGTTCTACTGCTGGAGCTTGTGTTCCCCGGGACAGCAGTGCTGAGGCTGACATGTGCCTGCACAGGTTTGATTGGACAACTCGTGACCACACGTGAGCAGCAGTGAAGGACGTGGAATTCAGCCAAGAGAAGTCTTTTCCACTGTTAGAACTGTGGCCTGGGCTGAGCCCACATGCACCTGTGGGTACAAGAGGATGGGAGCCTTGGGCTTGAGCGGCTGGTTCTAGCAGGTGCCCCCAGCATCCACTCCACTCCCTGGCTTTTGTTGGCTCTTTTAGCAGGCAGGCACCATAGCGTAACAGGGAAAATCTCAGGTCATTTTTTTCATCAACTTTGGTATCATTGTGTACTTGGGGTTGCCAGTGCAGAAAGGTTCATGTCCATTTGGGAAGATACCAAGAGAATCTGGAGTGTTTCCTTAGAAGATGCTGAGGTCTTAGTGGGCCATGTGCATCATTGGAATTATCCCTCTTTTTCATAGTCTTTGGAGATTTCGATGTTTGACCTGGATCACTCACTATAAATGAAAATATAGTGTCTTGTGTCTGTGGATCTTTGGGTGTCCTCTTTTGTATTTTGCCTCATGCATGAGCTTTCAGGGCTTGGGATGCTTTATGTTTGTATAAGAGGGTTAGAGGCTCATTATGGGCTCTGTGGAGACTCTGTTGGATACCATGAAAGTTTGTAAGTTTGTTTGAGTCCTGCTGGGAAAATAGGAGTACTAAGGTTAAGATCACAGAATGCTTGTTATAAGGTGGTCCTGCTCAGTAGGGATCTCTGGGCCCAGCCTGAGAAGAGTTATAAAGTCCCGTGATGTAGGGGAGGATGGCTCCAAAAAATTAGAGGGCAGCGATGCCACAGTGATCTGCAGCCTGGAGGCTTGTCCTCTAGAAGATGCAGCTGCAACTGTCTTGCTGCCAGGCTGGGTTCTGTGTTATCCACTCCTGTCCCTCCCAAAATAAGCACACATACAGGCACAGTACAGAAAACACGGAATCTTAACTGCACTGTTGGTGGTAATGTAAATGGTACTGCTATGTTGGAAAATAAAATGGAAGTTCCTTAAGAAATTAATAAAGAACAGGCCTACAGTCTGTCAAACCCATTTCTGACAGATATCCAAAGGAAGAGCAATCAGTTTTTTAGGGATATGTCCACATTCCCATGAGTGTGACTGGATTTGCAGTAGCCAAGGCATAGATACAGCCCAGATGTCTCTTGACAAAAGAATAGGTTACAAAAGTGTGGTATAGAAATATTAATTGTATACTGTATATTCATGAACTATTTTTTCTCTGTATATAAATATAAAAATCAAGGATCCTGCGTTTATGCCAGAATGAATGAACCTAGAGAACATTATGCCAAGTGAAATAAGCCTGACAAAGGAGGACAGACCCTATGTGGAAACTAGACCTGTCATTCTCATAGAGCCATCAAGTAATAAGGCTGTTACCAGGAGGTGGGTGGAGGTGGAAATGGGGCACTGGTAGTGAAAGAGTAGAGATTTTCCATTGTAAAATAAGTAAGTTCTGGGGATCTGAAGTACTGCATGCTGCCGGTAGTGCTTCTATATCCTTGAAATTTGCCCAGAGAGAAATAATACAGTGTAGTCATAGGTGGAAGTGTAACTTCCTCGACTATAATAATTATTCAGTGTATGAGTCTATCACATGATCACTTTGTACACAGTACATTTATACCATTTTTGTTAGTTACACCTTAGTAAGGCTGGGAAAGGAAAAGAGAATTGGGGGGGGGGGGGCGTGCTTTTCTCCTCTGAATGGTGCTCAGTCCAGGCTTCACGTTTCATTGATGACATATTTTGCATACACATGTGCCAGAGTCGAGCTCCAGCAGCCAGGGAATCAGCCTGAAGAGATGAGCGGTGTCCGCATAGAATGATGCATCCTTTGACTCAGAGTATGGGGCTCCATGTTTATTTCAAGCTTCAGGTTCTCTTTTATACTTTGACAAAAGCACTAGGTCAGAGGTTTAGAATTTTCAGTTTTCCCCTCACCCAGATTTATTGTCTCTATAAAACATTGTGGCCCTTCAAACAGAGTTTCTGCTTCAGGGATTCTCTCAGAATCCTGTTTACTTTAAATTGTGATTACATTGTAACTCATGCTTATGTCTCCGCTGCAAACCACATTGCTCAGTTTATTTCTTATCTTTCTAAATCCTGTTTGCCCCTAGCATCCTAAGTTCACTATCTCCTAAGAAGGCTTTAGCTATTAATATCTCTGAAATTCCTAATCTGTATAAGCTATAGTAAAACATGCTAGCACTACCACATTCCTTAAATTTTTAGCTTCTAAATATTCTTAATTATTCCTAAACACTAAATTCGGCAAACTTCCATTGCCATAAACATTTCCTTCACAAATAGGTCTCAGATGAGAATCCTTCCCGTGGCCTCAAGCTGCAGCCTATGTGCTCATCTTTGAACACTCTTGTAAAGATCCTTGAACAAATGTCAATGGTTAACTTTATGGATTATTCTCTGGACACAACTGCTGAAGGCTTTGTGCCTTCTCATTCTTCTCTCAAGGACAATAAGCACCTTAACATTCTTTTCAGTCAGCTCAACTGAGCAAAGGAAAAAACAAGTCAGAATCACAAGACCTAACTCCTTCATCCCGGGTCCGTGTCTATGGAACAAGGAGAGGGGGTTGGGGCCGTGCCTCCATTTTGTCAGTAATGCCTAACGCGGCTCCCGAAACACATGTTTTGTACCCTCTGACCAGAGATTCCCCTTCAGGTAGTTTGCGTTGGTCCACAGCTTGAGAATGTTTAAGATGGCCCAGTTGAATCCAGTCTGGATCCCTCACGGAGCATCAGGACTCTTGAGTCCTCCCAGTCCTGAGGGCTGAGGTCTGGGCTGAGGAGGGGATGCTCTGTTCTGAGTGGGGGTGGATCAGGACCTGCTGTGTGACCTGAAGGAGATTGCCTGGTCAGCGGAGGTGCCTCTTGCTGCTGTGTACATGAGGCCTCAGCAGGAGGGGAGTGTGATCCAAGGGAAAGTGTGGGAAAGTCCCATGTTGGTCTCTCTGTGGAAGTTGACTGTCCTGAGTCCCTCCTGAGACAGTGGCCACAGGGGCCTGTCTGTTCCTCATGGTGAGGGCTTCCCTGTGTGTGTGTGGTTGGGGCTCAGGAAGGGGATGTGTTGACTCTTAGCATTAAGCAGCATGTTTTCAATTTTCATGATAGACCTCTGAAGACTCATGTTGCCTGAGGAAGCCCTGAAGTTAAGGAAGAGGAAAGAAAAGGAGTGAGGCATGGCTCTTTCTCAGGTAAGGTCATATTTAGTCTATCCTTCCTGAAATGCCCTTCTCTGGACTTGCTAATCGTGTCTGACTCTGGAGTGTCCTGTGTGACTCCTGTACATGCACACTCACCCGGGGCCTTCCCTCTGGCCCTGTCATCTCCACTTAGATCCTGTCTCCCCATAGAGTTGATCCTGGTTTTTTTTTTTCCTCCTTTCATCTGTCAGAGTAGTGTGTCATATTAATTGATATTTGTATGTTGACTTCTCCTTGCCTTATATGAATAAAATCCATTTGGTTATGGTGTCAGATCTTTTTATTTATTTATTTAAATTGTTTTAATTGAAGGATAATTGCTTTACAGAAGTTGTTATTTTCTGCCAAACTCCAACATGAATCAACCATAGGTATACATATGTCCCCTCCCTCCCATCTTCCTCCCTATCCCACCCGTGTAGGTTGTTAGAGAGCCCCTGTTTGAGTCCCTGAGTCAGTTAGCAAATTCGCATTGGCTCTCTACTTTATATATGGTAATGTAAGTTTCCATGTTACTCTCTCCATACATCTCACCCTCTCCTCCCCTCCCACCTCCATCTGTTCTCTGTGTCTGTTTCCCCAATTCTTTTTAATATATGTTAAAGTTGGTTTGCAAGTATTTTAATTTTGCATCAATATTCATCAGGGCTATTGGTTTCTAGTTTTCCTTTCCTGTGTCTTTGAGAAGTCAGCAAACTATTAGAACCGTGCTTGCTCCATAGAATTAGCAGTATTAGTGGTAATTCTTCTGAAAATGTTTGGTAGAATTTGGTCCTATATTTTTCTTAGAGGTTTCTGACTACTTTTTAAATCTCTCCAGTTATAATGAGCTTCCCTGGTGACTCAAATCATAAAGAATCTGCCTGCAATGCGGGAGACCCAGGTTCTATCCCTGGATCAGAAGATTCCCTGGAGAAAGGAAAGGCTGTCTAGTCCAGTATTCTTGTCTGGAGAAATTCCATGGACAGAGGAGCCTTGTGAGCTACAGTGCATGAGGTCACAAAGAGTCAGACACGACTGAGTGGCTATCACTTTCACTTTCAACACTTCTAAATTTTATTTCTTAATAAGTAAAATAGTTTGTATGTTTCTGAGAATTTGCCAGTAACTCCTATATTCTGTCATTTATAGGTATTATCAGTCATAGTACTTCCTTATCTTTTTGACCTCAGTTGTGATCACTCCTGTTTCATATCTGTTTTCAGTTATTTGAATCTTTTTTCTCTTTAGTCAAGGTGGGGTTTTCCTATACAGTTTTTTCAAAACATCAACTCTTGGTTTGTTGATTTTTATATTTTTCTACTTTCTATTGTATCTCTGGTTTAATCTTTCTTATTTACATGTTTCCTTCTGCTAAACTTGAGTTTAGTTTGTTTTCTGTTTTCTGCTTCCTAGAGGTCTAAAAATAGGTTTCAGATTTAAGATCTTTTCTTTTTTTTACTGTAAGCATTTTACAGTTCAGACTTTATTAGTACAGTGTTCTCTGTGTGTTATAAATTTTGTAACGTCTTTTCATTTTCATCCATGTATTTAAAAATTTGCATGTGATTTTTTTTCTTAGACCCATTTGTGGTGTAAGAGTGAATTGTTTAATGTCCACATGTGAGGAATTTTCTTTTTTTCTTGTGTTTATTTCATTGTTGTTAGGGAAGATACTGTTATGGTATCAGTCTCTTAAAATGGTTAGTTTTGGCCTAACATGTGGTCTCTCATAGAGAATGTTTTCTGTGTCCTTGAGATACATGTGTTTTATGCTTTTGTTGGGCCGTGTGAGCTGTAGATGCCTGTTCAATGTTTGCTTCATTTTTCTGAGATATCTAATATTGGATGTATATATATTTTTACTTGTTACAGCTTTTTGGTAAATTGACAGTTTTATCATTATACAGTATTTATCTCATTGCACTTTTTTTTTCCTTCAGTTTATTTTGTCTGATATAACAGTCTCCCCTGCTCTCTTTAGGATGGACTGTCTTTTTCCATTCTTTCACTTTTCACCTGTCCATGTCCTTAGCTTTGTGAGTACTACCTGTTTCAGCTCTGACAAACTCTGTGTCTCCTGCCCTGGGTTTTTCCTCCTGTTACTTCTAGTGGCCTCTTCTCCTGTGCATCGTATGGTGGTGAAAGACAGGCACCCTGGACAGCTCCTTTCATGCCGCTGTAATTTCAGAAGGAATACATTGGATATTTCCTTCCTATCATGATGTTCCTTGAGATAGTCTTGCTTAATAACTATATTTTTTTCCATATTCTTTTTTGCCATGATTTTTAATTCTCCAAGAAGTTTTTTTACTTTGCTATTGTGATAATTTTTTTTGGTCATAATCTAATGACTCTTCTAATTTCAAATAACTGTTGTATTAATGGAAAAAAAAGCAAAGAAAGTCTTTGGCTTCTGTTAATGCCTTGCTATATAAATCTAAATGGATAAAATTATATTTGAATCTTTGTATATGGTAATTTTATTATGAATTGAGTTCAAGTATTTTTTTTTAATGTTTTTACCAGTTTTCTTTTGGTACCCTAGTATAGAATCCTGTTGACAAACTCAGCTGAGTTCAAAGGATACATTTTTATCGTCTGAAAGATACTGAAACACATGTGAATAAAAGGATGATATAAAATTGTTCAAGAAATCTGTCAAAAGATGAATCCTCTCATGTCAGTTAATTTTTTATAGATAAGCATGCATGCATGTGCAAGTCTGTGGTTTAGATAGAAGACAGCATGATTTAAAAACTACATATCACCTTTTCTTTTCAGTTGAAATTATATTATCAGTATAATCTGTGGCCTTGAAATTTTCTAAACAATCCTGTTAGTGTTTTAAGTAGTAAATTACTAAGAGTTGTGTTTCTGTATTCATGACTGTAATGACCTTTCATGCCATTCCACATTGTTCACCTTCGACTTTTTTTTTGTCATATTAATACAATATTTATTTGTTTTCCTTCTGTCAAACCCTGAGCCCACCACTTTCCCCAGGCTGCCTGGGGAGTTCCAGGAAAGGGAACATATAGGGCAGACACAGGAGAAAGAACTATGGGAGGTGGAAACAGCTCCTTCACATCGTGAAGAAGATGAGCTAGACCACCATCAGCCAAAAGAGCCCCATGGCTTTTGAGAGGGCCAACCCCATGGCGTAGAAGAGCTACTGTTTCAGAGAAGGGTTCCTGGCATAACAGTGATGAAGCTCCCAAACACAGTCCCACTTCCAGCCCTGGAGCCAGCCACCCCTGCTATGGCAGCTCCAGCTCCAGGGAACTTGGCTGCTATGTCAAAGTCCTTTGAAATGGCACTGGTTTGGAAGCTGTGGCTAGGAATGTGAGATGGTCCGGGGACCTGGGACTGCCAAGCTGCTGTGGCTCTCATTGGTCAGTGTCTCCAGCCCTTCACCACCACTGCGGACAGTGATCACTCAACGGGGGGAGGTTCTCCCAATCAGGGAGGGTGTAGAGACTAATTTGGCACAGGTGTCCATTTTCAAGGGATGAAGGCTGGGGGCCCGAGAGCTGCTCCCCCTGCAGAGAACACAGAGGGCAGGGAAGAGGCTCACCTTGGATTTCTTTCAAGTTTTCTTTAGGAGCCCTCTGTCAAAGGACTTGTAATGTTCTCTGTATTACTTCACTGTTAGATGCTTAAGCTTCAGTTGCCGAGCCCAAGCTTCTGAGTTCAGGTGCTTCATGTAACATTTCTTACCTTCTTGATCTGAATCAAGTTTCTCAGAGTGTCTGTGACACAGGTCTTCTTCTGTAAGGTGGGAACACATGGTTCTTTAATGAGCTATTATACTGATGAAATGTTCTTGCCTATAAAGTACTTATTTAATGTTTAAAGTAATATTACAGTAATTTAGAGTAACAGGAAGCCTTCAGACACTTTTGGTCCTTGCTGCTGTTATCAACATCATAGCTGAAAATTTTGACCTTTCCATTAAAAGTGCCGTGGACTTTGTCATCTCTGAAGACACCACTCATGCTGTACCTCATCGAGATAATGAATTGCACTCACTGGCTAGAACATAATATCTGACACTTCTGTATAGCCAAAACAGTGTTGAGCTTTATTTTTATGTATTTCATGGATTTTGAACAATGATGAAAAACTCATATTAATTGGAGAATCTCATAAGGTCTTGGCAAAAAGCATAAGAAATTAAAATTAGAGATCCATAGTTTCTCCTGATATCCCTGCAGGGATCTGTTAGAACAGATACTTCAACCAAGTCAATCCTTGCCCCTTACCACCCTTTCTCTTTTGCATGAAAATGAGAACTTTTCATGGCCCTTTTGGTGACATGTGGTTTCATTTAAGGAACGACTGACCTCTGAGGATGTGGCCATCGAATTCACTCAGGAGGAGTGGGAATTCCTGGATCCTGCTCAGAGGGCCTTGTACAGGGACGTGATGTTGGAGACCTATAGGAACCTTCTGTCTGTGGGTGAGGATGACTTCCTTCCAGAGCTGCCGTAGGGTATCTGCATTTTCCCTGTGTGCCCCTTGGGAGGCCCTGAGGTCTTTCATGTGAGAGTTCTGGTGACTGGGGCATGACACAGCTTCACAAGGTTAAACTGACCCTCTTCAGATGCTGTGTCTGTTTCATGTCATATCTGAGCTTGTCCCAGAGCTTAATTATGTACAAAGCTCACTGGCAAATGTTAAAAAAAAAACCCAAAACACCCGATTTCCTATTTTCTTTCTGACTTTTGCTCAGTGTTTTAAAAAATCCACAGCACTTTAGATTTCTTTCTTCTGATAACGCTAAATATCTATTTATTTGGTTTCGCTTGCTTGTTTACTTTTTTTTGGCTGCACCATTCTTCCTGTGGGATATTAGTTCTCTGAAGGATCAAACCTGCACTCCGTGCATTGGAAATGCAGAGTCTTAACCACTGGATCACCAGCGGAGTCCCAGACTTTCTGATCTGATCTCAATATTATCCCCACATTGGAGCCTGAGAAAAAGCTCTGGACAGTGGGGAGTTGCTGGGGTCCAGCCCGGGTGGATCCAGGGTGATTCGAACGTGGGGACGGAGTCGGCGTCCTGGAAAAAACTTATTTAATTACAGATATAGAGGGAGATTAGAAACAGATAGTGTAGTAGGAGAATTAGTGGAGAAAAGAGGCTGAATAACTGGTTTACATGGAATCCCAATCACCACCTATGTAGGCCACAGGCGTCTTTCCATTCTCCCAAAGGAGAGGAGGCACTGAGGCCTCCCTGGTCTGATCTCAGAAGCCCAGGCAGAATTAGCAGGCTTGGTGAGTACCCACATTTCAGACGGTAATTCAGCCAGGAAAGCGGAGAGCAAGAAAGAAACGACACAGGGGAATCAATCTTTCCAGAAACTGATCCGATTTCTTTATTTTTCAGGTTTGTTTATATACCTTTTTGTTATACATAGGGATGAATACAGAGTCATGCGGGGGTCAGCAGACCTGACCCTTGTCACAATCAGGTGTTCATATAAAATTATACAAAGGTCTTGAGTTTCATCATCTTTTAGCCATGAGGTCTGCTGACATTTTATGGCCCTTTCTGATACTGGTCAGTTAACCACAAAACTTACTTTTCCAGGGGTGATTTTTTTCTTAAATCAGGCGCCACCCTCCAAATAAAGTTGCATTCCTATAGGGTGATGGTGTAGTGAGTTACAATCAAGAAAGGAATTTACTTAACCTAAGGTTTAACATGATTAACCTTAAAGGTTAATAGTTATTTCTCCTATATGCTAGTTATATTCATTATAAGGACAGGAATATGGAGATTTAGCAGCAAGTATTGGTTCAACAAATGTAAACCCTTTACCAGTGTTCCCTTTAAGATCTATTTTGTCTTAAGATAGTGATAAAGTTACATAGCATCGTGATTTATAGTGATTTATAACAAAGTACAGTGATCTATAACAAAAGAGAAGATTCATTAACTCAAAAAGTCTAGTATTGCTAACATCAAAAAACTACTATATTTCCTTTTCTATATTTCAAATACATTGATTAATATATTCCCAGGTGCCTAAGGATATGGAGGCCTGATGGCAATTATTGACTCATCAATGAGAAAAAGCCCTATGCTAATACTCCAAAATCTCTGTGCTGTTTATGGCTGAGAGACTGTCACATAAGCTAGTCTGTCAGCAGAGAGGTTTGACCTGAGACATCCTTGTCACACCCAGGGCAGGGAATTAGCAGTAATTATTGGCACGACAAATGAAAAAACCCTTCACCAATATAATTCCTAATCAACCTACTAATACTATGCTAATGATCTTCTAACTTCTCAAAAGAGTCTGTATTTAGAAAGTTTTAAAACATCCCGTGCCTCTCACAGTTGGGAGGCTGTAAACAATCACATGCGGCCGGACGAGCCTCATCAGGCAGGCCAGAGAACCTCCAGAGTTCGTAAGTTGAAACACTCTTATCACGCCCGGGAATTTTTATTAACTGGAGCTGCAAGTTAACTCCTTTTCTGGGAGAAATGGTTATGGGGGAGAGCTCCCCGTAAAGTACTCTGGTTTTGGGGGCAGGCGCTCGGGAACAGGGGGTTTCCTGAGGCTTCATCACGCCTTTGCGTATGCCAAGCTTCCTTCCTCATGACCTTTGCCGTGGGTGGAGTTCCTCACGCTGGCTCCCAACAGGGAGTGATGTAAAAGTAGCCAAAACTACAACATATAAAGAAAAACGAGTATCTCAAAAGGGCTTTTTTCTTCTGTTTAGGAGTGGGACTAGTTGGTGGATTGGATCCTCTGTGGTTGCTACTTAGGAAAATGTAAGAGTGGGTAGAGAGATCGTCTTTTTGATCCGAGATCCTATGAGGGGAGCATATGTGAATCTCGCAGCCTCTTAGCTTGCCATCTGTAGGCTGAGCGCATGGTCCCATCTCAAGATGCTGTAATGTCTGCCCTTCATGTTGTGTTAGTTTTACTCTTGTGCTGCTCTACCCCGTCTGGGAATGTCAGCTGTTCCTGATGTTCCATTCTCCTTACTTTGTATCATTTTACCTCTTCAATTTCCTTGAAATATATTCCTGAGGGTCTGAAATTATATCTGGTTTCCTTGCTGTGATAATCCACCTATGTTTAGTTGGCAGCTTCTGGTGAGTCTCTGTGGAGTGGATTTAGTAGGTAACAGAAAACTGTGATGGAGACACTATTCCTAATGTTATTTTCTTACTCTGTACAAAGTCACCACTTGAAGCTATCCAGTAGAGTGATCAGTATGTTCTAGGATGATGAGAGAGAAAGTATCACGAGAGCCTGATAACATCTTTCCAGGTTATTTTCTGGCTTTGGAGACTCTGTCAAGGGCACCAAGACAGTGTTGTTCATATGTGTCAAGGACCATATATTTTAGCCTCTGTAAATGGTATGGGAATTTATCCCAGGACAACTTTGTCCAAGTTCACATTCTCATATCTATGAGGCTATTGGCTGCACTGTTGTTCTGTTCATTGTAGGTATTTTTTTATCATGGAGTTCAAATTTCTGTGTTACTCTTAGTGTTTCTGTTTTGTATTTGCAATGCATTGGATGGTTGATTGGGGAATGGTCCCTATGGTGGAACTGGTGATCAGTCCCTCTTAAAATTTTTTATATAGTCTTTGTACTCAACTTACTATCAGATGTATGATTTCCACATATTTTCTCTTTTACTGTTGTCTTTTCAAACTCACTGCACTTTAATGCAGAGTAGTTTATAATTTTGATATAGTTCAATTTATCAATATCTGGTTTTATTTTGTGGCCTGTGCTTTTGGTGTTATATCTGGTAAATCATTTGTGGGTCTAATTTCCAGAAACATTTCCTGCATGTTTACTTCTAGGAGTTTTATACATTTGGGACTTACGTTTTGGTCTTTGAACCATTTTGAGTGTGTTTTTGTCTGTAGTGTATGATAATGTTCCAAGTAAATTCTTTTGCTGGTGGGTATTCAGTTTTGTCAACGTGTCTTGTTTCATAGACTGCTTCCCCCATTTAGCAGTTTTTACACCCTTGTGAAACATCTGCTAAACATCTCCACAAGAGGAGTTTTTGTTTTAACCATTCTTTTTAGGTATGATGCTGCTGCTGCTGCTGCTGCTGCTGCTGCTAAGTCGCGTCAGTTGTATCTGACTGTGCGACCCCACAGACGGCAGCCCACCAGGCTCCTCTCTCCCTGGGATTCTCCAGGCAAAAACACTGGCGTGGGTTGCCATTTCCTTCTCCAATGCTTGCATACATGCATATCAAGTCGCTTCAGCCATGTCTGACTCTGTGCGAACCCACAGATGGCAGCCCACCAGGCTCCTCTGTCTCTGTGATTCTCCAAGCAAAAACACTGGCGTGGGTTGCCATTTCCTTCTCCACTTTTTAAGTATAGTTAATTTACAATGTTGTGTTTCAGGTTTACAGCAGTTTACAAGATACTCAATATAGTTCCCTGAGCTATATCGTTGGTTCTTGTTATCTATTTTGTATATACATTAGTTTGTAAATATTCAGACTCCTAATTTATCTCTCCCTTTCCTGCCCCCATCACCATCCTGTACTATCCCCTTTGGTAACCATAAGTTTGTTTTTCATTCTGGTGAGTTTATTTTGTGAATAAGTTCATTTGTATCATTTATTTCAGTTCAACATATAATATCCTATGATGTTTGTCTTTCTCTGATTTCACTTAGAATAATCCCTAAGTCTGTCTGTGTTGCTGCAAAAGACATTACTTCATTGTGTTTTATGCTGTGGAGGTGGCAACCCACTCCAGTGTTCTTGCCTGGAGAATTTCATGGACAGGGGAGTCTGGCAGCTGCAGGTCATGGGGTCTTAAAGAGTTGGACACGGCTGAGCTACGTTCACTTCACAATATTCCCTTGTATATATGTACCACATATTCTGTATCCCTTTGTCTGTCAGTGAACATTTATGTTGCTGCCATGTTTTGGCTGGTATAAATAGTGCTGCTAAAAACATTGGGGTTCATGTATCATTTTGAATTAGTTTTCATCCTTTCTGGATATATGCCCAGGGTTGGAATTGCTGGTTCATGTGATAGCTGTTTTTTTACTTCTTTATGGAACCTCCATGCTATTCTCCAAAGTGGCAGTACCAATTTATGTTCCTTCCAACAGTGTAGGAGGGTTCTCTTTTCTCCGCACCCTCTCAAGCATTTATTGTTTGTAGACTTTTTGATGGTGGTCATTCTGACCAGTGTGAGGTGATACATTTTTGTGATTTTGATTTGCATTTCTCTCATAAGTAGAGACGTCAAACATCTTTTCAGGTGACTGTTGGTCATCTGTTTGTCTCCTTTGGAGAAGTATCTGTTTTGATCTTCTGCCCATTTTTTATTGGGTTGTTTGTTTTGATATGAAGCTGTATAAACTGTTTGTTCATTTTGGAAATTAATCCCTGATAGGTAGCATCATTTGCATATTTTATAGGCTCCTAGTGCAAAAGTTGAATTTTTGTTCTTTTTTTGGTTTCCTTTGCTTTGCAAAAAGGTTTTAAATTTAATTAGGTCTCATTTGTTCAATTTTGCTTTTATTACCATGATTCTAAGACATAGATTCAAAAAAATTTTGCTGACATTTATGTCAGTGTTTTGCATTTGTTTTCCACTATGAATTTTACAGTATCTGATCTTGCATTTAGATGTTTTACACATTTTGAGTTTATTTTTGTATGTGGTGTTAGAGAATGTTGGGATTTCATTCTTTTTCATGTAACTATCCATTTATCCCAGCACCACTTATTAAAGAGACTTCTTCATCCTATATTCTTTCCTCCTTTGTTACAGAATAATTGACTCTGAGTAAATTGGTTTATTTCTGGGTTTTCTGTCCTGTTCTACTGATCTGTGTTTCTGTTTTGTGCCATCATCATACCACTTCCCTGGTGGCTCAGATGGTAAAGCCACCTGCTTACAATGCAGGAGACTCAGGTTCAGTCCCTGGGTCAGGAAGATCTGCTGGAGAAGGAAATGGCAACCCATTTCAGTATTCTTGCCTGGAAAATTTCATGGACAGAGGAACCTAGTAGTCTACAGTCAATGGGGTCACAAAGAGTTGGACATGACTGAGCGAGTTCACTTTCAATTTGTTGACTGTCAGTTGGTAGTATAGTCTGAACTTAGGGAACATGATTCCTCCAGCTCTGTTCTTTCTCAAGATCATTTTAGATAACAGAGTCTTTTTTATTTTGGTACAAATTAAGTATTTGTTTTATGAAATATGTCATTGTTAATTTGAGAAGGGTTGCATTGACTATGTAGATTGCCTTGGATAGTATGGTCATTGTGACAGTGTTACTTCTTTCAATCCAAGAACATGGTATATGTTTGTGCCATCTGTTTGTGTCATCTTTGGTATCAGTCATCAGCATCTTATAGTTTTATGAGTACAGTTCTTTTGACTTTTTAGGTAGGTTTATTCCTTAGAATTGTATTCTTTTCTCTGAGATGGTGAATGGGATTGTTTCATTAATTTCACTTTCTGACATATCATAGTTAGTGTATAGAAATGCAGCAGTTTTCTATATATTTTGTATCCAGCAAGTTTACTCTGTTCATTGATGAGGTCTAGTAGTCATCTGGTGGCATCTTCGGGATTTTCTGTGTGTAGCATCATAGTGACAGTTTTACTTCTTCTTCTTTTTTTTTTACCCTTGAATTCCTTTTATTTGTTTTTTTGGTTTTTTTTTCTGATTGTTGTGGCTAGGACTTCCAAAAATATGTTGAATAAAAGTGGCAATAATGAACATTTTTGTCTTATTCATGTTGTTAAGGGGATTGCTTTCAGTTTTTCCCTGTTGAGTATGATGATGTTAGCTGTGTGTTTGACATATGCAGTCTTAATTATGTTGAGGTAGGGTGGCTGGAATCAAGATTGCCGGGAGAAATATCAATAACCTCACATACACAGATGACACCACCCATATGGCAGAAAGTGAAGAGGAACTAAAAAGTCTCTTGATGAAAGTGAAAGAGGAGAGTGAAAAAGTTGGCTTAAAGCTCAACATTCAGACAACAAAGATCATGGCATCTGGTCCCATCACTTCATGGGAAATAGATGGAGAAACAGTGGAAACAGTGTCAGACTTTATTTTTTTGGGTTCCAAAATCACTGCAGATGGTGATTGCAGCCATGAAATTAAACAACGGTTACTCCTTGGAAGAAAAGTTATGACCAACCTAGATAGCTTATTCAAAAGCAGAGACATTACTTTGCCGACTAAGGTCCATCTAGTCAAGGCTATGGTTTTTCCAGTAGTCATGTATGGATGTGAGAGTTGGACTGTAAAGAAGGCTGAGTGCCAAAGAATTGATGCTTTTGAACTGTGGTGTTGGAGAAGACTCTTGAGAGTCCCTTGGACTGCAAGGAGATCCAACCAGTCCATTCTGAAGGAGATCAGCCCTGGGATTTCTTTGGAAGGAATGATGCTAAAGCTGAAACTCCAGTACTTTGGCCATCTCATGCGAAGAGTTGACTCATTGGAAAAGACTTTGATGCTGGGAGGGATTGGCGGCAGGAGAAGAAGGGGACGACCTAGGATGAGATGGCTGGATGGCATCACTGACTCGATGGACGTGAGTCAGAGTGAACTCCGGGAGTGGGTGATGGACAGGGAGGCCTGGCGTGCTATGATTCATGGGGTCACCAAGAGTCGGACACGACTGAGCGACTGAACTGGACTGAACTGAGGGTCCATCTGTGCTGACTTTCTGATCGGTTTTTATCATAAATGGCACTTGAATTTTGTCAGAACCTTTTCTGCATCTATTGATGATCATATGGTTTTAGTCTTCGCCTGTTTCTGTGGTGTATCATAGTGATTAACTTGTGGATATTGAGAAATCTTGCATCCCTGAAATAAATCCCACTTGATCATGGTATGATCCTTTCATGTCCTTTAATGTATTAGTAACTGTTTGAATCTGCTCTTTTGAACTCAGGGAAGGCCTAGGAGAATAAAGCCTTTTTCTACAAAAAAGAGTTGGATGCCTCAGAAAGGCTTTTGTAACTGGGAAGGTGTTCCAGAGTCAGTGTCAATCCCTCCTTTCCTTTGATACTCCTCGATCTTGAGATGACCATGTGTGGAAGAAGAAATGAAGTAAATGTCCAATAGAGAGGTTAATCATACTTGGCAGAGGAACCCAGGTTTAGATAGCCTTTTCCTGGATTTTCCTTCTGATTTCTGCTAATAAGATTGTTATACAATATCCTGGAATATTGTGTATGTTTTTCTTGAATATAAGCATTCCATTGTAACTTACAAAATCACAGTTGGATATATTACATTTTAAATAGTATAACAGGTATTATTCTGCTTTCTCCATATATCACTTTGAAAATCTCTCTTGTTTCTGTCCCATACCCATAGTATAATGCCCATAAACTTGCTGAACTGGTTCTTTTCTTTTAAGTTCAACATATTAGTTTGCCCTCTCAGTTATTTTCACAGAGACATGCAGTCACAAGCTGATATCTGACATAAATCTGTGTACCCTAAGCTCCACGCAGGCCCTTGCTTAGTCCTGACCAGTCCTCGCATAGTACCTTGATATGATTGGAAACATTATTCTTACCTATCAGGTCCCTCCACCTTCTACATACTCTCACTGTAAAGATAATCTCTGATCATTTATTGAACATGTTTCTCAGGACATGACCTAAATCACTCTGTGCATCCATGATAACTCACAGCCCATTCTGAGATGGGATGGTTGAATAATAGTTAAACAGACTACCTCTGTCTTGTATCTTCCTTGATATTTTCTTTCAAGTTGGTTTGATCCCCGAGTCAAGAAGATCCCATGGAGAAGGAAATGGCAACCCACTCCACTATTTTTGCCTGGGAAATCCCGCCTGGAAAATCCCATGAATGGAGGAGCCTGGTAGGCTGCAGTCCATGTGGTCACTAAGAGACTGAACGACTTCACTTTCACTTTTCACTTTCATGCATTGGAGAAGGAAATGGCAACCCACTCCAGTGTTCTTGCCAGGAGAATCCCAGGGATGGGGGAGCCTGGTGGGCTGCTGTCTGTGGGGTGGCACAGAGTTGGACACGACTGAAGCGACTTAGCAACAGCAGCAGCAGTCTATTCATTTGGTGGGTGGTCATGTTTACAAATAAGTATTCTCAGTCGTCCCAGTAGGTTCAGATTCATATCCTGGTTCTCTTACCAGTTTGTGGGCCAATTGGATGTGTCTCCCTCTCTGATTAGAGAAAAACATGTTAATTTACCTCAAGCCTTTAAAGCAAATTAGTGCTGTCAGTAGTACATATTTTATAGTAAATACTCAGAATTTATTTGTTTAAAAAAGGTAATTTCTATATTCTGTCATGTTCTTTATGATACAACTTCATCTACATTATATCTTTTCTTAATATAAATTTATTTACTTTCATTGGAGGTTAATTACTTTACAATATTGTATTGGTTTTGCCATACATCAACATGAGTCCACCACAGGTATACACGTGTTCCCCATCTTGAACCCCACTCCCTCCTCCTTCCCCGTACCATCCCTCTGGGTCATCCCAGTGCACCAGCCCCAAGCATCCAGTATCATGCATCGAACCTGGACTGGCAATTCGTTTCATATATGATATTATACATGTTTCAATGCCATCCTCCCAAATCATCCCACCCTTTCCCTCTCCCACAGAGTCCAAAAGCCTGTTCTATACATCTGTGTCTCTTTTGCTGTCTCGCATACAGGATTATTGTTACCATCTTTCAAATTCCATATATATGCGTTAGTATATTGTATTGTTGTTTTTCTTTCTGGCTTACTTCACTCTGTATAATAGGGTTCAGTTTCATCCACCTATTTGAACTGAATGAATTCTTAATGGCTGAGTGATACTCCATTGTGTATATGTACCACAGCCTTCTTATCTGCTCATCTGCTGATGGACATCTAGGTTGCTTCCATGTCCTGGCTATTATAAACAGTGCTGCAGTGAACATTGGGGTACACGTGTCTCTTTCAATTCTGGTTTCCTCGGTGTATATGCCCAGCAGTGGGATTGCTGGGTCATAAGGCAGTTCAATTTCCAGTTTTTTAAGGAACCTCCACACTGTTCTCCATAGTGGCTGTACTAGTTTGCATTCCCACCAACAGTGTAAGAGGGTTCCCTTTTCTCCACACCCTCTCCAGCATTTATTGCTTTTAGACTTTTGGATCCCAGCTATTCTGAGTGGTGTGAAATGGTACCTCACTGTTGTTTTGATTTGCATTTGTCTGATAATGAGTGATGTTGAGCATTTCTTCATGTGTTTGTTAGCCATCTGTATGTCTTCTTTGGAGAAATGTCTATTTAGTTCTTTGGCCCATTTTTTGATTGGGTTGTTTATTTTTCTGGAATTAAGCTGCAGGAGTTGCTTGTATATTTTTGAGATTGTTTGTTTGTCAGTTGCTTCTTTTGCTATTATTTTCTCCCATTCTGAAGGCTATCTTTTCACCTTGCTTATAGTTTCCTTTGTTGTGCAGAAGCTTTTAAGCTTAATTAGGTCCCATTTGTTTATTTTTGCTATTATTTCCAATATTCTGGGAGGTGGGTCATAGAGGATCCTGCTGTGATGTATGTCGGAGAGTGTTTTGCCTACGTTCTCCTCTAGGAGTTTTATAGTCTCTGGTCTTCCATTTAGATCTTTAATCCATTTTGAGTTTATTTGTGTGTATGGTGTTAGAAAGTGATCTTGTTTCTTTCTTTTACAAGTGCTGACCAGTTTTCCCAGCACCACTTGTTAAAGAGATTATCTTTAATCCAGTGTATATTCTTGCCTCCTTTGTCAAATATAAGGTGTCCATAGGTGCGTGGATTTATCTCTGGGCTTTCTATTTTGCTCCATTGATCTATATTTCTGTCTTTATGCCAGTACCTACTGTCTTCATGACTGTGGCTTTGTAGTAGAGCCTGAAGTCAGGCAGGTTGATTCCTCCAGTTCCATTTTTCTTTCTCAAGATTGCTTTGGCTATTCGAGATTTTTTGTATTTCCATGCAAATTGTGAAATTATTTGTTTTAGGTCTACATTATATCTTCTTAAAATTTTATTTATTTTTTAATTGAAGGCTTTACCGAATTTTGTTTTCTGTCAGACCTCAACTACATTATATCTTGTATGCGTTTCACTTGCAACATTTTTCAGCAATATTGTTTCTGTCCCCAGTCAATAAATACACAAAGCACTCACTTTTTATTTATTATATTTTGGTGCCATTAAACTAGGTAATTAACAATAGTGCATGGCTAGAGATTAGCCTTCTTTGGTGGTTCAGTGGTAAAGAATTCAGCTGCTAATGCAGAAGATGCAGGTTTGATTCCTGAGTCAAGAAGATCCCATGGAGAAGGAAATGGCAACCCACTCCACTATTTTTGCCTGGGAAATCCTGCCTGGAAAATCCCATGAATGGAGGAGCCCGGTAGGCTGCAGTCCATGCGGTCACTAAGAGACTGAATGACTTCACTTTTACTTTTCACTTTCATGCATTGGAGAAGGAAATGGCAACCCACTCCAGTATTCTTGCCTGGAGAATCCCAGGGACACAGGAGCCTAGTGGGCTGCTGTCTGTGGGGTCACAGAGAGTTGGACACGACTGAAGTGACTTAGCAGCAGTAGTAGGGATTAGCCTTCCTTGGTGGCTCAGTGGTAAAGAATTCACCTGCTAACGCAGAAGAGCAGGTTTGATCCCTGAGTCAGGAAGATCCCATGGAGAAGGAAATGGCAACGCACTCCACTATTCTTGCCTGGGAAATCCCATGGACAGAGGAGTCCAGTGCGCTACAGTCCACAGTGTCGCAAAGAGGCAAACACGACTGAGTGACTGAACAACAACATAGGTGGGGACTGCATTGTTTATTGGCTGTTAGAAAACTGGTGAATATTTTATGTCTTAATTTATGTGTCATTTACAGATGATGGTCTTTTAGCATGTATTCTGCAATACAGCTGACACATACTACTTGTTAACATTGTAAAATTCCTTTTCTTTTTGGGTACATAGTTCTATAGCAGATGTAGAAATCTATGTTGTTTCAAAAAATTGTTTTAGTCATATTTTTCATTTTTCATTTGTTTTCAATTGTAAACAACCAATTATGAAAAGTTAATTATTAATTGGGTAAGCTTGGTTTTGGATTATTTATGTTACAATATATAATATATTGTTTAGAATTTATTTATGTACAGTAAGTTTGCAGAATACAATGATAGTGTAATATTTTTCATTTCAATTTGAGACAACTGTTGATTGATACGTTCCTGAGGGTCCTGGTAGAAAAACACTCTGTTTCTGAGAGTTGGCAAAAGATTGTCCAATGTGAGTGTGTTTGGCATATGGTTTTTAAAACTAGTCTACCTTAACGGTGAATTTATGTTATGCTTTCTTAGAATTCTATTCCTTTATTGTTTCTAAATGCTTAAGGTCATCGTTGTGGTGTTTCATAACTTGATGTAAGTATTACTTTTGGTGTAATATATATTCAACATGAAACATTTATTTTTGGATTATTGTGAGCAGAATACCTATGATTCTTTTTATCTTGTAGATATCTCTCCTACACATGTGATCAAGCATTTACAACCCAAAGCGAACAGTGATAAACAAGAAACATTCCAAACATTGATGCTGGGAAGCCCTGAAAGCTGTGAAATCAAACATGTTCATCTTTGGGAAAGTCAGGAAAATATGTGTGACTTTGAGTGTCAGGGGAGAGATGACAAAAGAAACTACAAAGGCACATCTATAAGCCTTAATGGAAATGTGCCTGATGGAAGAGATTTGCATGATAGAAAGGATGCAGGCATCAAGCCCTTTGGAAAGAGGTTTGGATTTAACTTTCAGGATAAACTGCAGATATTTCAAACTGGCGGGATAATTTCTGAATATAATCAAGTTAAGAGTTCTGTCAACAACAGTTTCTCATTTTCACCACTTCACAGAATTCCTCCTTGTGTCCAAACCAGTGTTTCTAATACATATGGGAATGATTTTATGAATCCTTCAGGACTAACACAAGAACTCAAAGCACACAGGGAAAAACCTTACAAATGTGATGAGTGTGGCAAGGCCTTTCATGTAAAGTCAACCCTTTTAAGTCATCAGACAGTTCATACTGGTGAGAAACCTTACAAATGTGATGAGTGTGGCGAGGCCTTTCGCCTAAAGTCAACCCTTTTAAGTCATCAGACGGTTCATACTGGAGAGAAACCTTACAAATGTGATGAGTGTGGTAAGGCCTTTTGTGTAAAGTCAACACTTTTAAGTCATCAGACAGTTCATACTGGAGAGAAACCTTACAAATGTGATGAGTGTGGCAAGGCCTTTCGTCTAAAGTCAAGTCTGGTAAGTCATCAGACAGTTCATACTGGTGAGAAACCTTACAAATGTGATGAGTGTGGCAAGGCCTTTCGTCTAAAGTCAAACCTTTTAAATCATCAGACAGTTCATACTGGAGAGAAACCTTACAAATGTGATCAGTGTGGCAAGGCCTTTCCTCTAAAGCCAACCCTTTTAAGGCATCAGACAACAGTTCATACTGGAGAGAAACCTTACAAATGTGATGAGTGTGATAAGGCTTTTCCTGTAAAGTCAACCCTTATAAAACATCAGACAATTCATACTGGTGAGAAACCTTACAAATGTGATGAGTGTGGCAGTGCCTTTCGTCTAAAGTCAATCCTTTTAAAGCATCAGACAATTCATACTGGAGAGAAACCTTACAAGTGTGATGAGTGTGGCAAGGCCTTTCCTGTAAAGTCAACCCTTTTGATGCATCAGAAAGTCCATACTGGTGAGAAACCTTACAAATGTGATGAATGCGGAAAAGTCTTTGGTCGAAAACCTCATCTTCAACGTCACAGTAGAATTCATACTGGAGAGAGTCCTTTCAGATGTAATAAGTGTGGCAAGTTCTTCAGTCGAAATTCACACCTTCAAAAACATCAGAGAATACATATAGAGAAACCTTTCAAATGTGATGAGTGTGGAAAAGTCTTTGGTCAAAAACCACGTCTTCAACATCACTGGAGAATTCATGCTGGAGAGAGCCCTTTCAGATGTAATGAGTGTGGCAAGTTCTTCAGTCGAAATTCACACCTTAAAAGACATCGGAGAATACATATAGAGAAACCTTTCAAATGTTTCAAGTGTGGAAAATCCTTTACTCAGGTCTCAGCACTCACTAAACATCAGAAAATCCATACATGAGAGAAACTCATGTGAATGTGGTATATGGTAGAAGTCTTCAAATGTCAAAGTCCAAAATTCACACCCTACTGTTGCTCAGAGAATTCATCCTACTGAGAAACCATACAAATATCATGAGTGTGGCAACATCTTAGGCTTCATGAGAAAATTCATACTGGATAGAAGCCAGATATATATGTATTGATTAGTCAGGTCTTTAGAACATGAATTCATTCTAGAAAGATTCCTCACCAATTTCACAAAAGATAAAAAAAAAATACCCTATCCTCACATCTCACCAGTAGTATCAGAGTATTTATCCTGGAGAAAACATACAGCAATGTAACGTGTATGGCAAGGATCTTACCCCAAAAGTCACAAGATAGGAACATAGTGGAGCCATACTTCCCAGACTCAGTGGTTGTGGCAAATCCTTTACCTTTTTCACTCTATGTATTCTCTGATGACTTTAGTTCAGGTACTCAGCAACTGCAGTAAGTCCATATTTGAAGAGAAGCTATAGAGATCTTTTCGTGTAAAAGAAACCCGAATTCTGCCCCAGCAAATATGATTCTTTGGGACAGTAGTCCGACATCTTTTTGGTCTCCTGGCTTTCTGAATAAAGTCACTATTCCTTGCCCAACAAGTAGTCTCTCAGGTTATTGGCCTGTTGTGTGGTGAGCTCTAAGAGCTTGGCTTTGGTAATACATTGATCAAATGCATTTGCTACATGCATTTCACGATGGTCTCTGGGAAGGAATCAATGAGATGAAGGGACTGACTTTATTAGATACAACTCCTTCACATCCATGTTCCCTGGAAAAACACACAGCCTGAATTACAAAATGCAATAGTGTGTGTGAATTAGCAACAGGGAGGGGAGAAAATAATGTAAAACTAGGATATGACTCATCATGGTCAGTAGGATCAGGAAGCCCTTCCGTACATAGTCCAGCCTGTTGTAAAAGATAATGTTCTACCAACTGACAAACAGAGTAGGCAAGATGTTAAAAGTCCTGAGCTTTGCATAGGAGGAGAGGGACAGTTGCATGGGACTGATGGTGTGCTAGGAACAATGCATAGAAATAGGGTCATGTTCTCCATTGGATAGAAAAAACTGTTGTATTCATGATTAAAGAAGAGTTACTCTTACTTGTGGAAACTGAAGAGAGAGCTGTCACAGTCTTTGTAGACCTAGACCTGAGGAATGGATTCGACAAGAAGAAGGAAGCTGGGGACCCAAGTCTCGAGTGAAACAAGGGTGCTTTATTTGCAAAAACGCATGTTTATATATCTTTACACAAGGCAACTTTAGGCAGTAAAAACATTGAACAAAAACCAAGCAAAGCAAATAGCAATCTTGAAAGGGCCAGAAAGCATTCCATATCCTGAGGTAGAGGGGCATAACTGAATAGATTACCTTTAAGTAAAAGGTCACTGAAGGGAATCCCAGCAGATGCTCTTTCTCATGACCTCAGTCCTGAGAACTGCGTGCAGCTCTGCTTATTCCTGTTTTCCAGGAACTGATAAAGAATAGAGTCCTTGAGAATCGGCACACAAAAGAAGAAAATATCATGTTGAATCCTTTAAAGTTGAATGTCCCCTGACAGTTCCCCCTTTTTTACATTGTCATAATTGGGGATGACTGTAGATACTTGTGTGAAAAAGGCCCTGAGCAAGTGAGTTTGTTTAGTTTGAACAATTTTAGTTGAAAGACATCGGTATGTTACAATTATAATCACCAGGATAATTATCAGCGTTATAGTTCCAGATCAAATACTATGTGTAATGCCTTGAAACCATCTTTGAGGGTCTAGCCCAGATAATTGATCAGCTAGCTGTTCAGCTAAGGTTTCCAAATTGTTGGAAGAGGGTAGACTCTTATAGAAGGTTTCAAGGATTTCCTTTTGCAACAATTGTACATTTAAGGAAGTATTATTATGCATATCTTGCAAATGAAATTTGATTTTTTTCCCCAATTGTAAGCACTATGGTTGAACCGAAGAGGAGTGATACAAAATTAAGTAGAATTCCAATCACAATTTAATAATACTTGTTTTTATAAATCTATTAATTGATCTCCAACCCATTGGATGGCTGTTTTTAATTCCTGAATTTTATCTTGAACTTTTCATCTTTCTGAACCTGAGTGACCCACATAGTATGAGCATCTTTAGTCCAATTTTGAATAAAGATTTGTGTTTGAACTGAAGTTAGTAAAGCAGTGTCTGTGACATCAGCAGTGGTGCAAATGGCTATTGACCCCAAAATGCCAAGAATGAAGCATCTAATTAATCGCTTAGATTGTCAGAGTAATTTAGTGAGTAACTGGAAGGTAAGTCTTGCCATGGGACCCTCTTTCCAGGGTCGTTGGAGATTACTGGCAACCACAGACTACGTTGAGATCGAAGAATCAAAAGGGATTCGTTTTTTTAGAGAAATAGAGGAATTAAGACAAGTATACAATTTGCAATCTATATAAGTCACAGAACATAAAGTCTTATTAAATTGTAAGTTTCCTATGGCGATAACAAAAGGAACGGGAATGCAAGCTAGTATAAAATATGAATGATTATAATAGAAGGAATAGTTACTATGACTATGGTCCCTGTGAAATATCTAGTCCAAGTTCCAAGTTTTTCAGTATTTCTAGCAAGTTTCCAGGTGTGCCATAGCTCAGGCCCAGTTTGTTTATTGAGGACAATTTGAGGGGGAGAAGGTGCCATTCAACCAGGAAGCCAGCCAAGGAGTCCTTTGTCATGGAAGTGTTCCATTGAACTGTTGGTAATCTTCCATGTTACTTCAGTAACATAATCACACATAGTACTGTTAATATCATCTGAGCAGTTATAACCACATACCATAGGGTCCCCAATCAACAATGGTGTAATTAGCCACACACATGAATTTCCATGATTTAGCTTGACATCTATCTCAATAAACAGAAGTATATTTAAAATCCTTATAAGTAAACCCCTTACATTCCACCTTTTGTCCTTTTTCTAGAGTGTTGGTAGTATTGGCATGGTTCTCATAAAAGGACAGGGCAGTAAACAGTCTAAACGATGTGTGGAAGTTCTTTTTTGGAGGCAGGATGAAAGCCTATGTCTGTCGACTAACATTAATACGTAATTCTGCTGAGCCCTTACATAAAGGAAGGGTTTCATAGCCTAGAGAAATGTTAATTAATCTTCCTTTGTCCTCAGGATGAGAGGGCCCCTCTAAGCTCCAAGGAGGAGGCATATGTACTGAGTCATTAGTGGATACAGCCGGTCCTATATCTGTCCATTCTACGACCTGCAATAAAGGGGGGTTAGGTATATAAGCCCAATAATTGTGATTAATCAAGTCAGCCTGAGCGAGAGAAGCAAAAGCAAGCACAGTGACAAAAATATTTTCAGGATTCTGAGGCATTCCTTGTTGTGAAACCAGATTTTCAGTTTGATTAGTAAGGGGTTTTATCTGTCCCCAGATGGGGAGATCATAAGGTCAATGACCTTGAGTGCGGCGTTTCTTGGAAATTTTTCAAGCCGCCGTGGCTTGTACTGGAAACTCCTCCTCCTGGGGATTTCGCCGTTTCTTCTCTATCTTGATTGCTGGTGGCTCTCCCTTGGGATGGATCTTCTGAAGAGGGAGCCAACTGATTTTGTTGGGTCCATCTGGAGAAATCCAGGCATACCCCTTTCCCTGTAATATTAATTTTCCAGATTTCCATTTAGTCAACCTGTCTTGATACCAAATGGGCAGAGAAAGGGAGGTATCTTTCAATGCCTCAAAATGTTTTTGTGCTTTGTCAAAATATCCCCTTGTGTCAAGTTTAAAAATTTTAAACAAGAAAAGTTGTATTAACAATAGTTATAGAATTAAAGAGTATATTGCGTTGGAATTTGTTGGGGTCCTTTAATGGACAGGAACCTGGTGGACTGGAGACAACGATAAGAAAGTGAAAGAGAAAGAAAGACACTGGCACCCAAGCTCTGATGGAGCAAAGGTGCTTTAATGACCTTTCTGTGAATATATATAGGCTGTTGTACAAGAAATTTCTGTCGATGAAGATCAGAAAACCAAACATACAGCAACCATTACCAAGGGAACAAAGGATTAGTAATGGTCACAAGGTCAGGAGAAAATCCATATCTCAAGAAAGAGGATCAAGACTAAGCAGTTTTGTCCTAAGGAGAATGTTTACTGAAGGCGTTTCAAGCCTGTCTTACTCTATGACCTCAGTCCTGGGAGCGGTGGGCCATTCCAGTGGTTTCTGACAACAGATACAGGTAAGGAACAGAGGATTTATGAGGAACAGCACGTTGGAATCCTCCTGTTAAACATTCCCTGACAATTCCCACTTATTTATAATATTTGTAGAAAGGGTTCTCACCATTTGAGTTTGTCTAATTTTAACAATTTTTGCATGCAGGCAATGGTGAATGACAAATATAATTGTCAAGACAATCACCAAAATTACAGTTCCAGACCAAGTGCTGTGAGTAATGCTTTGAAACCGTCCACATGGGTCTAACCCATATAATTGATCAGCTATTCAGCTAAAGTTTCCAAATTAGTGGAAGAGGGGAGATTTTTAGAAAAGGTTTCAAAGATTTCTTTTTATAATAATAGTACATCCAGAGAGGCGTTATCATGTATGTGTTGTAAATGAAATTTGATTTATTCCCAGTTGTAGGTGCTATTATTGAGTTGAACAGGATCAATGCAAAGAAACAGAGGAAAAGAACAAAATGGGAAAGACTAGAGATCTCTTCAAGAAAATTAGAGGCACCAAGGGAACTTCATGCAAAGATGGGCTCAATAAAAGACAGAAATGGTATGGACCTAACAGAAGCAGAAGATATTAAGAAGAGGTGGCAAGAATACACAGGAGAACTATACAAAAAAGATCTTCACGACCCAGATAATCACGATGGTGTGATCACTCACCTAGTGCCAGACATCCTGGATTGTGAAGTTAAGTGGGCCTTAGAAAGCATCAATCGCTTCTTGGCCTTCTGGCTAAGATCAAGTGGTGGCTCAGACGGAAAGCGTCTCTCTACAATGTGGGAGACCTCGATTCGATCCCTGGGTCGTCTTCTGGAGAAGGAAATGGCAACCCACTCCAGTACTCTTGCCTAGAAAATCCCATGGACGGAGGAGCCTGCTGTCTGTGGGGTCACAAAGAGTTGGACATGACTGAGCGACTTCACTTTTTTAGAAGGCATCACTACGAACAAAGCTAGTGGAGGTAATGGAATTCTAGTTGAGCTATCTCAAATCCTGAAAGATGATGCTGTGAAAGCGCTGCACTCAATATGCCAGCAAATTTGAAAAACTCAGCAGTGGCCACAGGACTAGAAAAGGTCAGTTTTCATTCCAATCCCAAAGAAAGGCAATGCCAAAGAATGCTCAAACTACCACACAATTGTACTCATTTCACACGCTAGTAAAGTAATGCTCAAAATTCTCCAAGCCAGGCTTCAAGAATACGTGAACCGTGAACTCCCTGATGTTCAAGCTGGTTTTAGAAAAGGCAGAGGAACCAGAGATCAAATTACCAACATCCTCTGGATCATGGAAAAAGCAAGAGAGTTCCAGAAAAACATCTATTTCTGCTTTATTGACTATGCCAAAGCTTTTGACTGTGTGAATCACAAGAAACTGTGGAAAATTCTTCAAGAGATGGGAATACCAGACGACCTGACCTGCCTCTTAAGAAACCTGTATGCAGGTCAGGAAGCAACAGTTAGAACTGGACATGGAACAACAGACTGGTTCCAAATAGGAAAAGGAGGATGTTAAGGCTGTATATTATCACCCTGCTCATTTAACTTATATGCAGAGTACATCGTGAGAAACGCTGGACTGGAAGAAACAAGCTGGAATCAAGATTGCCGGGAGAAATATCAATAACCTCAGATATCCAGATGACACCACCCTTATGGCAGAAAGTGACGAGGAACTAAAAGCCTCTTGATGAAAGAAAAGAAGGGAGTGAAGAAGCTGGCTTAAAGCTCAACATTCAGAAAACTAAGATCATGGCATCTGGTCCCATCACTTCATGGGAAATAGATGGGGAAACCGTGGAAACAGTGTCAGACTTCATTTTTGGGGGCTCCAAAATCACTGCAGATGGTGACTGCAGCCACAAAATTAGAAGACACTCTTTGGAAGAAAAGTTATGACCAACCTAGATAGCATATTGAAAAGCAGAGACATTACTTTGCTGACTAAGGTCCATCTAGTCAAGGCTATGATTTTTCCCGTGGTCATGTATGGATGTGAGAGTTCAACTGTGAAGAGAGCTGAGAGTCGAAGAATTGATGCTTTTGAACTGTGGTGTTGGAGAAGACTCTTGAGAGTCCCTTGGACTGCAAGGAGATCCAACCAGTCCATTCTGAAGGAGATCAGCTCTGGGATTTATTTGGAGGGAATGATGCTGAAGCTGAAACTCCAGTACTTTGGCCACCCCATGCGAAGAGTTGACTCATTGGAAAAGACTGATGCTGAGAGGGATTAGGGGCAGGAGGAAAAGGGGATGACCTAGGATGAGATGGCTGGATGGCATCACTGACTCGATGAACGTGAGTCTGAGTGAACTCTGGGCATTGGTGATTGACGGGGGGAGGGGGCGGGGTCTGTCGTGCTGCGATTCATGGGGTCTCAAAGAGTAGTACATGACTGAGCGACTGAACTGAACACAAAATTGAGTAGAATTCCAATCACATCTTAGCATCACCTGTTTTTGTACATCTATTCATTGATCTCCAACCCATTTGATGACTGTGTTTAGTTCCTGTATTTCATCATGAATATACTCATCTACCTGAGCCTGAGTTGCCTACATAGTATGAGCATCTTTAGTGCACTTTGGGATAAAACTATGTGTTTGAATTGAGGTTTGTAAAGCAATGCCAGTACGGCAGCAGTGGTGCAAATAGCTATTAATCCCAAAATGCCAAGTATCAGCCATCCAGTGAATCGTTTAGTTCGCTGGAGCAGTTTAGTAAGTAACTGGGAACCAAGTCCAGCCATGGGGCCTTCTTCCCAGGGCTGCTCAAGGTTTATTGGTAACCACAGACTGCGTCGAAATCGAAGAATCAAAAGGGATTCATTTCTTAAGGAAACAGAGGTGTTAAGACAAGTATATAATTTGCAGTTTATACGTTACAGAACGTAAAGTCTTACTGAATTGAAACTTCCTATAGCTAGAACAAAAGGAAGGGGAACACAAGCTTGTATGAAATATGATTGATTATAACGAAAGAAATAGTTTCTATGACTATGATTGGTCCCTGTGAAATGTCCAGTCCTAGTCCCAAGTTCTTCGGTGCTTGCAGCAAGTTTCCAGGTGTCCCAATGTTCAAGCCCAATCTGTTTATCGAGGACAATTCGAGGACGAAGTCGGTGCCATTCCACCCTCAAGCCACCCAAGAAGTCCTTTGTTATGGTAATATTCCATTATAGTGTTACTACCCTTCTATGCTACTTGAATAGCATAATCACACACAGTGCTGTTAATATCATCTGAGCAGTTAGGTAACCACATACCATGGGGTCCCCAATCAACAATTGTATGATTCAGTTCAGTTCAGTTCAGTTCAGTTGCTCAGTCGTGTCTGACTCTTTGCGACCCCATGAATCGCAGCACACCTGGCCTCCCTGTCCATCACCAACTCCCAGAGTTCACTCAGACACATGTCCATCGAGTCAGTGATGCCATCCAGCCATCTCATCCTCTGTCGTCCCCTTCTCCTCCTGCCCCCAATCCCTCCCAGCATCAAAGTCTTTTCCAATGAGTCAACTCTGAACATGAGGTGGCCCAAGTACTGGACTTTCAGCTTTAGCATCATTCCTTCCAAAGAAATCCCAGGGTTGATCTTCAGAATGGACTGGTTGGATCTCCTTGCAGTCCAAGGGACTCTCAAGAGTCTTCTCCAACACCACAGTTCAAAAGCATCAATTCTTCGGCACTCAGCCTTCTTCACAGTCCAACTGTCACATCCATACATGACTAGTGGGAAAACCATAGCCTTGACTAGATGGACCTTAGTTGGCAAAGTAATGTCTCTGCTTTTGAATATGCTATCTAGGTTGGTCATAACTTTTCTTCCAAGGAGTAAGCGTCTTTTAATTTCATGGCTGCAGTCACCATCTGCAGTGATTTTGGAGCCCCCCAAAATAAAGTCTGACACTGTTTCCACGGTTTCCCCATCTATTTCCCATGAAGTGATGGGACCAGGTGCCATGATCTTCATTTTCTGAATGTTGAGATTTAAGCCAACCTTTCACTCTCCTCTTCCACTTTCATCAAGAGGCTTTTTAGTTCCTCTTCACTTTCTGCCATAAGGGTGGTGTCATCTGCATATCTGAGGTTATTGATATTTCTCCTGGCAATCTTGATTCCAGCTTGTGTTTCTTCCAGTCCCACGTTTCTCATGATGCACTCTGCATAGAAGTTAAATAAGCAGGATGACAATATACTGCCTTGACGTACTCCTTTTCCTATTTGGAACCAGTCTGTTGTTCCATGTCCAGTTCTAACTGTTGCTTCCTGACCTGCATACATCCACAAACATTAATTTTCCTGATTTGGGCTGACATTTGTCCCAACAACCCGGAGTATATTTAAAGCTCTTATTAGTAAACCCTTTGCATAGTGTTGTTTCCCTAACTCTTTCCCTAATGTTTCAGTAGTGTAAACCTGGTTCACGGACAAAGAAAGGGCAGTAAATAATCTAAGCAGCATATGAAAGTCCTCTTGCAGACAGGGCAAAAGCCCAAGTTTGTCTGCTAACATTTACGGATAATTTTGCTGGGCCAATACACAAAGGAAGGACTTCATAACCTAGAGAAGTATTAGTTTCCTTTCTTCTTCAGGGTGTGAGGGGGTTCCAGGGAGAAGACATATGTATGGAGTCCTTGGTAATATGATTGGTCCTTTCTCCGTCCATTCTACAACCTGAAGTAAAGGGGCATTGGGTATGTAAGGCCAATAAGTGTGATTGTAGCTCAGCCTGATTGGGGGGCAGGCACAAGCAAGCAAAGCAAGCAGGGCAACAAAAATATTTTCAGGACTCCGAGGCATTCTCTATTGAGAAACCGGATTTTCAGCTTGATTAAGGGGTTTTATTTGTCCCCAAGAAGGGAGATCATAAGGTTGATGCTACCAAGGGCGGTGCTTTCTGGAGATCTTTGGAGCCACCATGGCCTATATTGGAATTACTTCCTCCTGGGGTTTTTGTTGTCTCGCCTCTATGTTGAAGGCCGGGGGCCCCTTGGGTTGGCTCTTCCAAAGAGGAAGCCATGTGAGTTTGTTGGATCCATCTGGGAAAATACAAGCACACCCCTTTGCCTATAAGATTAATTTCCCAGATTTCCATTGTTTATTCACCCTGTCTTAGTACCAAATGGGCAGAGGAAGAGAAGTGTCCTTCAATTCCTCGAAATGTTTTTCTGCTCGTGTCAAGATATCTCCTTGCGGTAAGTTTAAAAAATTTAAAACAAATAAAGCTATATTAACAATAGTTATACGCTTAAAGAATATATTTTGTTTGAATCTAGTAGAGTCTGCTCTGGATAAGGAAGATAAAAGTGTTCCTGTGTATTCCCCCTTTGTTAATTTTTTATTTGTAGTTTCAGTGTGTAATGTGTTTGTTTAACTGTGTCTTGTGTTTGTGGATTATAAGAAATGTCTGTAATCTGTTTAGTAGAGAATGAATGTAAAAATTGTTTGAACTGCTTAGAAACACAGGCAAGGCCATTGTCTGTTTTTATAGAATTAGGTGTTCTCATTATTGCAAAGTAAGCTAACAGGTGGGTTATAATATGTCGTGTAGTTTCCTCTCGGAGAGCTGTGGCCCATATAAAAGAATTTGTATTGATCGAGGCATGTAAGAAGTAAGAGGAAGAAAGTTCAGAGTAATGAGTTCCATCCATTTGCCGTAAAATTCTCTTTCATTTGTCAGAAACCTTTTTTATATGTTTGTATTCATCATTTTATGTGCCATTTCTTCTATCTTTTTATTAACAGCATACATCTTACTTTTCTTTAGCAACTATGAAGTGTCTTGTATATTAGCATTTTATAGATTGGTGAATTTATTTGTTATATATTGTAATATATATTTATTTTTATATAAATATATATATTTATTAATAGTCTAAAATCTCTTTAGTTTTTCTGTAAGAAAACTTTTTCTAAGAGGAAGTTAGTGTTCAGTAATTAATGTTTAAAAATCTTACTTTATTGGAAATGACCTAGCTACTTAATAAACTTTCATTATTTCATTTAGTACAATTTTATGAATTTAAGTTAACCCAATCCTAAGACATTATTTTGGGGAGACATTTTGAAAATATAATTATTTTTATTAGAGTTTATCTAAAAGTTTTCATCTCATATATATATATATAAAGAATTACTTTTTTCTTGACAGTTTACCTTAAATCTAGGCACAATAAAAGTATTATATAATGATGATTTAAGACGTCTTAATTAGATTAGCAAACAATTATTTTAAAATTATATTTATATTTAAATATTATATTTGATATTGAATATTCTTTAGTTCACATGAACTTGAATTTAAATAGAGCTCATTAATTTCATATTATCCAAAAACAAAGACATATATTGAGACATAGATAATTTTACATAGACAGACAGATATAGTTTTCCACTTGACATTTTAAGTATCTTTTTGATTTTTTTTTTTTTTCCTTTTTTTTTCCTTAGTTCTACCAATTTGTTTATGGCTGGGTCCCAGATAGAGTGGGCTGTGTATCCCAGGGACATGATAAGAGTTAACTTTAGGTTTTTTCTTAGGCCTGTTTTTGTTTCCCAGGCAGAATTGGAGCTCCAAAAAAGTATTTTAACCAGTTAACCTTTTCCTAACTGCACATGTGAGAAGAACCGGTTTTGCAATTTCAAGAAAGATTTTATTTGAATCAGTTTTTTCTGGAATCTAAAGAATACCATGGCCACTCAGTGTCAAAAATATCACTTCTCCTTTTTGTAGTTACAGTATATAATTAATGATATATGCATGAGGGAATTGCTGTTCACATTGGATGTAAAGCCTTGGCCACAATTTTGACAAATAGTAGGACTGTTAAGTATACGTTGAGGTAACACAGTCTATTGAAATCTTTTATGAGGCCCGATGTGATTAGGAAAAGGGAGAAAGAAAGAGCATCTCGGTCTAAAGGGTGTAAAGGTATATTTAAAAATCAGTCTTGTAAATCAGTAATAATAATGTGCCAATTTTGAGGAATAGTAGTAGGTGATGAGATCCTTGGTTGTAATGCACCCATGGGTTTCATAGATGCATTAACTTTTCTAAGGTCTCTTAAGAGATGTCATTTGTTAGATTTCTTTTTTTTATAACAAAAATAGGAGAGTTCCAAGGAGAGTAAGATTCCTCAGTATGTTTTAATTCTAATTGTGTGTCTATAAGTTCTTTATAATTAAAATTAAGTAGCCTGTAATTTTTCTTTCGTAAGGGGCCATTGTTCTGTGCAAATAGGCTCGTCACTCTTCCAAGTTATTTTAATCATTGCTTGTTTGTTAAATGAGCAGTGACCCCTAGGAAAAACGTGGAATGTATATCTGAGTTTGCCATTTCATAAGTAAGTCCCTTCCTATTAGATTAAAGGGGTGCATCTATCACATAAGGTCTTAATGTTGCAGGCTGGCCTTTTGGTCCTTCATATGGGTAGATTTGAATATTTTGATAAATTTCTTGTACTTTGGTTTGAGAAATTCCTGCAATTCGGCAAGAGATTTTTTGTATAAGCCAGGTTTGGGGCCATAAGTGTCTGGAAATAATAATAATATCAGATCCAGTGTTGAGGAGACCAGAAAATCTTGTACCATTAATTTTGATATTTATATGTGGCCGGGCATATTGAGATTCCAATGATGTCCATGAGGATTGTTTTTGATCTGCCTAATCTGCTTGTCCATACATTATTAGAGGAGTTAATAGAAATGTAAGGCAAAAGAAGTAATTGAGCAATTTTGTCCCCTTTTTTGAATTGCCATAGAATCTGAGATAACATCATAATTTGAATCTCTCCTTTAGAATTTGAGTCAATTACTCCAGGGTGAACAGTAATTCCTGTAGAAGTCAAACTAGATTGGCCAAGTAAAAGACCAAAGGTGTGTGGGGGCAGGGGTCCAAAAATTCCGGTAGGTACTCTAGAAGGGACTGTTTGACGGTAAAGGGAAAAATCACTTAGGGCTAATATATCGATGGCAACACTGCTAGATATTGAGGGTTTGAGGAAAAAGATAGAAGTTGCCCCTGGTTTTTGTTGTAGGGGACCTGGGGTGGGGGGAGGGTCCCCTGTTTGGAGTTTCCCGGAATAGGTTTTCCTTCAATATCAAATTTAGATTTACAGTCTTTGGCCCAATGCATTCCTCTATGGCAGCGAGGGCAGATTCTTCAAAGTTTTTTATTAGCCTTCTTAGGGCAGTCTGGAGGAAGGAATGGCAAACCAGTTCAGTATTCTTGCCTTCAGAACCCCATGAACAGTACGAAAAGGCAAAATGATAGGATACTGAACGAGGAACTCCCCAGGTCATTAGGTGCCCAATATGCTACTGGAGATCAGTGGAGAAATAACTTCAGAAAGAATGAAGGGATGGAGCCAAATCAAAAACAATACCCAGCTGTGGATGTGAATGGTGAAAGAAACAAGGTCCGTGCTGTAAAGAGCAATATTGCATAGGAACCTGGAATGTCAGGGCCATGAATCAAGGCAAATTGAAAGTGGTCAACAAGAGATGGCAAGAGTGAACGTTGACATTCTAGGAATCAGCGAGCTAAAATGGACGGGAATCAGGTCAGTTCAGTCGCTCAGTCGTGTCTGACTCTTTGCGACCCCATGAATTGCAGCACGCCAGGCCTCCCTGTCCATCACAAACTCCCAGAGTTCACTCAGACTCACGTCCAACTAGTCATTGATGCCATCCAGCCATCTCATCCTCTGTCGTGCCCCTCTTCTCCTACCCCCCAATCCCTCCCAGCATCAGAGTCTTTTCCAATAAGTCAACTCTTCTCATGAGGTGGCCCAAGTACTGGACTTTCAGCTTTAGCATCATTCCTTCCAAAGAAATCCCAGGGCTAATCTCCTTCAGAATGGACTGGTTGCATCTCCTTGCAGTCCAAGGGACTCTCAAGAGTCTTCTCCAACACCACAGTTCAAAAGCATCAATTCTTTGGCACTCAGCCTTCTTTACAGTCCAACTGTCACATCCATACATGACCACAGGAAAAACCATAGTCTAGATTAGACGGACCTTAGTCAGCAAAGTAATGTCTCTGCTTTTGAATATGCTATCTAGGTTGGTCATAACTTTTCTCCCAAGGAGTAAGCGTCTTTTAATTTCATGGCTGCAGTCACCATCTGCAGTGATTTTGAAGCCCCCAAAAATAAAGTCTGACACTGTTTCCACAGTTTCCCCATCTATTTCCCATGAAGTGATGGGACCAGATGCCATGATCTTCATTTTCTGAATGTTGAGCTTTAAGCCAACATTATCACTCTCCTCTTTCACTTTCATCAAGAGGCTTTTTAGTTCCTCTTCACTTTCTGCTATAAGGGTGGTATCATCTGCCTATCTGAGGTTTTTGGTATTTCTCCCAGCAAGCTTGATTCCAGCTTGTGCATCTTCCAGTCCAGCATTTCCCATGATGTACTCTGCATAGAAGTTAAAAAAGTAGGGTGACAATATATAGCCCTGATGCACTCCTTTTCCTATTTGGAACCAGTCTTGTTCCATGTCCAGTTCTAACTGTTGCTTCCTGAACTGCATACAGATTTCTTCAGAGGCAGGTCAGGTGGTCTGGTATTCCCATCTCTTGAAGACATTTTCCACAGTTTATTGTGATCCACACAGTCAAAGGCTTTGGCATAGTCAATAAAGCAGAAATAGATGATTTGAAATAGCTCCACTGGAATTCCATCACCTCCACTAGCTTTGTTCGTAGTGATACTTTCTAAGGCCCACATTCCAGGATGTCTGGCTCTAGATGAGTGATCACACCATCGTGATACCCGGGTCATGAACATCCTTTTTGTACAGTTCTGTGTATTCTTGCCATCTCTTCTTAATATCTTCTGCTTCTGTTAGGTCCAGACCATTTCTGTCCTTTGTCGAGCCCATTTTTGCATGAAATGTTCCCTTGGTTTCTCGAATTTTCTTGACGAGATCTCTAGTCTTTCCCATTGTGCTGTTTTCCTCTATTTCTTTGCATTGATCGCTGAAGAAGGCTTTCTTATCTCTTCTTGCTATTCTTTGGAACTCTGCATTCAGATGCTTATATCTTTCCTTTTCTCCTTTGCTTTTTGTTTCCCTTCTTTTCACAGCTGTTTGTAAGGCCTCCCCAGACAGCCATTTTGGTTTTTCACATTTCTTTTCCATGGGGATGGTCTTGATCCCCATATCTTGTACAATGTCATGAACCTCATTCCATAGTTCATCAGGCACTCTATCTATCAGATCTAGGCCCTTACATCTATTACTCACTTCCACTGTATAATCATAAGGGATTTGATTTAGGTCATACCTAAATGGTCTAGCGGTTCTCTCTACTTTCTTCAATTTAAGTTGGAATTTGGCAATAAGGAGTTCATAATCTGAGCCACAGTTAGCTCCTGGTCTTGTTTTTGCTGACTGTATAGAGCTTGTCTATCTTTGGCTGCAAAGAATATAATCAATCTGATTTCAGTGTTGACCATCTGGTGATGTCCATGTGTAGAGTCTTCTCTTGTGTTGTTGGAAGAGGATGTTTGCTATGACCAGTGCATGTTCTTAGCAAAACTCTATTAATCTTTGCCCTGCTTCATTCCTCATTCCAAGGCCAAATTTGCCTGTTCCTCCAGGTGTTTCTTGACTTCCTACTTTTGCATTCCAGTCTCCTATAATGAAGAGGACATCTTTTTTGGTTGTTAGTTCTAAAAGGTACTGTAGGTCTTCATAGAACCGTTCAACTTCAGCTTCTTCAGCATTACTGGTTGGGGCATAGACTTGGATTACTGTGATATTGAATGGTTTGCCTTGGAAACAAACAGAGATCATTCTGTCATTTTTGAGATTGTATCCAAGTACTGCATTTGAGACTCTTTTGTTCACCATGATGGCTACTCCATTTCTTCTGAGGGATTCCTGCCCGCAGTAGTAGATATAATTGTCATCTGAGTTAAATTCACCCATTCCAGTCATTTTAGTTCGCTGATTCCTAGAATGTCGACATTCACCCTTGCCATCTCTTGTTTGACCACTTCCAATTTGCCTGGATTCATGGACCTGACATTCCAGTTCCTATGCAATATTGCTCTTTACAGCGTCGGATCTTGTTTCTATCACCAGTCACATCCACAGCTGGGTATTGTTTTTGCTTTGGCTCCATCCCTTCATTCTTTTTGCAGTTATTTCTCCACTGATCTCCAGTAGCATATTGGGCACCTAATGACCTGGGGTGTTCCTCTTTTCGTATCCTATCATTTTGCCTTTTCATACTCTTCATGGGGTTCTCAAGGCAAGAATACTGAAGTGACTTGCCATTCCCTTCTCCAGTGGACCACATCCTGTCAGACCTATCTACCATGACCTTAGCAGCCTCTAATTTCTCTTTTGTAAGGGGCCACTGCTCTGTCTAAATAGGCTCGTCATTTTTCCAAGTTATTTTAATAATTGTATTGTTTGTTAAATGAGTGTGGCCACTAGGAAAAATGTGGAATATATATTTGAGTTTGCCATTGTGTAAGTAAATCTCTTCCTATTAAATTAAGGGGTGCTTCTATTACATAAGGTTGTAATGTTGCAGGCTGGCCTACTGGTCCCTCATATTGATATATTTGAACATTTTGATAAATCTCTTATATTTTGGTTTGAGAAATTCCTGCAGTTTAGCAAGGAATTCTCTGTATAGGCCAAGATTTGGTCCATAAATATTTGAAAATAATGGTAATATCGAATCCACTATCAAGAAGACCGGAAAATCTTTTGCCATTAATTTTGATACTGACTTTTGGTCGTGCATATTCAGATACTATCGTTTTCCATGAGGACTGCTTTTGACCTGTATTGCCAAATCCACCTGTCTCTATACCATTAGAGGAGTTAATAGAAGTGTAAAAGAAGTAATTGAGCAATTTTGTCCCCCTTTTTGAATTGCCATAGTATCTGAGATGACATCATAAGTTGAATTTTTTTCTCATAATCTGAATCAATTATTTCAGGGTGAATAGTAATTTCTTTAGAATTCATTCTAGATTGGCCAAGTATAAGGCCGAAGGTTTGTGGGGGTAGTGGTCCATAAAGGCTGGTAGGTATTCTAGAAGGGACTTCTTGAGGAAAAAGAAAAAAATCATTTGGGGTTGGTATATTGATGGCAGCATTGCTGGATGTTGAAGGTTTGAGGGGAAAGATGGAGTTTGCCCCTGGTTTTTGTGGATGGGGACCAGGGGAGTCCCCATCTTTGAGTTTCCTTAAATAGGGTTGCCTTAAACATCACACTGAGATCAATATTTTTTAGCCCAGTGTACCCCTTTATGACATTGAGGGCAGACTCCTGGAGGTTTTTTAGTAGTTTTTTTCTGTGTGTTTTTTAGGGCAATCGTTTTTTAAATGGCTCCTATCTCCACAAACAAAACATCCTTCTTCACCCTTTTTAAAGGCAGCAGCCATTGCTTCAGCTAACATTTGAATTGTCTGAGTTTCTGATCCTAAGTTGTGACAATCCTTCAAATAATAAGTAACATTCCTGATCTCACGAATTGGAGCAATGGCTCTTTGACACTCCTGATTCACATTCTCATAGGCAAGCAGTTTTTCTAATTGCACTCTTGTCTCTTCTCCAACAACATTATGGGAGATAGCAACACCCAGTCTAGTTAAAAAATCAGCATAGGCTTCATTAGGCCCTTGTCGTATCTTTGTGTAGTTACTGTTAGGTTCCCCTTGAGGAGTAATTCGATCCCAAGCTTCAAGGGCAACTTCTTTCAATTGCTCATGCAACAAAAGAGGACATTGTATCTGAGCTTTCACCAAGTCAAATTGCCCCATACTGGTTAACATTTTTAAAGTAATTTGGTTTTGAGGAGTCCCAGCTTGAGCGTTAGAATTGGCATGATCTTGGGTCATATCCTGAAACCACATTATCCATTGAAGATATTTTTGTGGTTTAAGAAGAGCTTTTATCAAAATTAGCCAATCATAGGAATAAAGTTTCCAGTAGAAGATGCCACAGCATTTGGAAGTTCTTCAGTAAAAGGTGAATGAGGGCCATACACAGTTACAGCCATTTTCATCTCTTGCATGTGAGAAAAATCAATGCCTTCATATTGCGATATTAGCTGCCCTTGAGCATAAACATTTCCGAACACAGGAAAGGCAAAAAGATCATCTGCCTCAGAGACTCGAGTTTGCAAAGCCAGTAAATCAGAAATCCTTCGTCATGAAGGAGAATGAGTGGATCATCTGTTTTCATAAATATGGGTGTGTGTTAGGGGCTTATCATTGTCATCAAAAAAAGTATTGTTGGCTTTAGTGTCAAAGAGAGCATCAGAAGAATCATCATCAGATTAATTTTGTCCTCTGATTGAGGGTACGTTCGGTTTCATGCCTGTTACAAGAGGAGGAGGAGGAGCGCTTGGGCCAGCCGGAGCAGGGATGGTGGGAAAGTTTTAAAACAAGTTATGTTGCTGTAATTGGGCCTTCTGTAAAGTCTGCTCTTCTAATTTATATTCGTATAATGAGCATTCTGCTTGTTGACGAATATCAGGGGGGCTAGAATTACCTTGAAATGGCAAGGTCACTGCTTTAATGAGGGCCCACAAGGGCCAGAAACTTATTGTAATATTTTCTTCCTGTCTTGCGGCTTGCTCATATTTTCTTTAACCCGTCTCCAAATTTCTAAATCAAAACTGCCTTCATCAGGGAACCAGGGATTATATTTAACTACTGTTTGGTGGCAAGCCTCTATCCACTGATGCAAAACTGAAAGTCCTTGACCCTTAAATAAATGATGAAGGAAAGTAGAAAAGTGGTGGGGCTTTCCAGCCATTTGTCCTATAACCTCGCACTTACTGACCTTCTTAGGTCCCAACAGTCACTCCATCCACTTGCCAAGGGCATTCACCAAGTCCCTGTTTGGACGCCACTTGTCACAGTCTTTGTAGACCAGGACCTGGGGACTGGACTTGACGAGAAGAAGGATGCAGGAGACCCAAGTCTCAAGTGAAAATAGTGTGCTTTATTTGCAGAAACACATGTGTCTATAACTTCATACAAGGCAGCTTTAGGCAGTAAAAAAAAAAAAAAAAAAAAAAAATTGAGCAAAAGAAAGCCAAGCAAATAACAATCTTGAAAGGGCCAGAAAGCATTCCATATCCTGAGTAAGAGGGGCATAAGTGAATAGATTACCTTTAAGTAAAAGGTCACTGAAGGGAATCACTGAAAAGAATCCAAGCAGATGCCCTTTCTCATGACCTCAGTCCTGAGAACTGCCTGCAGCTCTGCTCGTTCTTGTTTTCCAGGAACTGATAAGGAATAGAGAGTCCTTGAGAAATGGCACACAAAAGAAGAAAATAACATATTGGATCCCTTAAAGTTGAACGTCCCCTGACACAGAGCAGTTATTTTGAGCATCAAATTTGGTCAGAACCAGGGCAATATCTGTATGTGTATGAATCACATTTAACAGCTGTCATTACCATTTGCTACTGTTGTATTCCAAGAACTACATTCTGAATGTATCAAGGTTTCCTGTTTCCATGAATAAAATAGAAACACTTGTGTCTTAACTCTGGATGAATTCTGTTATTCCATCAAAACAGTTTTATCTCACTTCAGTACTTTGTAACAGCAGCTAAGAAGGCAGCTTAGGCTCTCAGGTTTAAATAAACCTAGAACAATTTCTTGTCACCATGGAATCAAACAACATAAAATTTGGGGGGTACGTAGTCATAATTTGTAACTAAAGTTACTCTCTCTACACTCTATACCAGAACATTCATATGACTGTAATCCAAATAGCGCAGCAGTGCATTTTAGACTGACTTTCATTAATGTGCAAAAATTGCATCAAATAAATTTAAAGGTCTAATTTGCTTTATTTTTATTTTTGGCTGTGCTGGGTCTTCGTTGCTGCATGCAATCTTTCTCTAGTTGCTGTGTGTGCTGGCTTTTCTTGTTGGGGAGCACAGCCTCTGGGTGCGAGGGCTCAGTAGTTGCAGCTCCCAGGCTCTAAAGCACGGACTCAGTAGCTGCAGCACACGCTGTTAATTGCCCTGTGGCATGTGCGATCTTCTCAGACCAAGGATGGAACCTGTATCCTCTGCATTGACAGGTGGATTCTTAACCACTGAAACATTGGGAAAGTCCCTAATTGGCTTTATTCAATGATTGATGCATTGGGCACAATTCAACCTGGTAAATGAGTGCGCCAAGGAACCTGACACAGTGGACAGTCTCAGGATGTTGAGGCTATTTTCATGTGCATTTTCATTGTGTATCACAGATTTTTGACTTGTCCTTACTATGAAGTTTTTATTTAGATATGGGCTCTTGGTGTTTCTTAGACTTGGGTGACTGTTTCCTTTCCAAGATTAGAGTGGTTTCAGCTGTTTTCTTCTCCTAAGATTTTCCTGTCTTCTTCTAGGACCCTACAGGGCACATATTAGTGGCTTGTTGTCCCAGAGGTCTCTTAAAATGTCCTCCTTTTATTCTTTTTTATTCTGTTCAGGAGTGGTGATTTTCAGTTCTCTTTCTTCTAGGTCAGTGATGTGTTTTCTGCCTCATTTAGCCTGTTCTGATTGATTTTAGTTTCTGGGTTTTTTGTTTTTTGTTTTTGTGTTTTTTTTTTTTCTTTTCCTTTACTCTATTCTTCAGTTCTGTTTGGTTGGTTGGTATATTTTCTAAGTCTTCGTTAAATACTTCTCATTTCTCAGGTCATGCATTCTTCTCCCAAGTTCTTAGATCATGTTTACTATCATTACTCTGAACTCTTTCAGGTAGATTGTCTATCTCCACGTTACTTATTTCTTCTAGGGTTTTGTCTTGTTCTTTCCTCTGAAACATTGCTCTGTCACCTCGTTTTGTGTAAATTTCTATTTGTATTTTAATCTATCTGGTAGCATAATTATGTTTCTTTACCTTGGAGAAGTGGCCGTCTGCAGAAGATATCCCAGGCATCCTTCTCCCGATCCAAGAGCCAGAGGACATCTGATCCCAGGGTGGTGTCCCACGTGTATTTGTGGACTCGGTTTGCAAGCTGTGGGTCTCTACCTTTCTTGCTTTTGGTGTCTGCCCCCTGCTGTGAAGAGCCAACTCATTGGAAAAGACCCTGATGTTGGGAAAGTTTGAGGACAGGAGGAGAAAGGGGCAACAGAGGACTAGAGGGTTGGATGACATCAGTGATTCAATGGATAGGAGTTTGAGCAAACTCCAGGAGATGGTGAAGGACAGGGAAGCTTGTCGTGCTGCAGTCTGTGGGGTCGCAAAAAGTCGAACACGACTGAGCAGCTGACCAACGACCCTGCTGAGTGAGTCTGGTGTGGAGGCTTGTGCCTGCACAGTGATGGTTAGAACTGGGTCTTGACCCTTTTGTGGGTAGAGTTACATTGAAAGGCATGTGTATAGGAAGCCTTTGGACAGCCTGTCTACTGATGGTTAGGGCTGCATCCTGGCCCTTTCATCCTTTGGCCTTAGGGGCCCCATTGCTGTAGCCTAGAGGTTCTGAGTGGAGCCAGCATCAGGCCAAGATGGAGACCTCACGCTGATGAGTGCTCTCTCATAGTTCTGCCCTCAGGATCTGTGACCCCACAGTGAGCCACAGCCCACCTCCCACCCCTCAGAGATCCTTTAAGACCAGCAGGCAGGTCACACCATCCAGGGTCCTAGCAAACGATTGTGTTTTGCTCTTCATCTCAGCTTTATGTCAGTGTGCATGAGGCTTCGTCTGCACCTGTTAAGAGTGAAGTCTCTGTTTTCCCCATTCCTGTGGGGCTCCTTTAATCAGGGCTCACTGGTCTTCACAAGTAAATATTAAAGATCCCTATGGCCTTATCCATTGATTCATGGGTTGGTCAGCATCCCACCTGGTAAATAAACAGGTGCTCCCAGAAGCTGTCTGTCCTCTTTACACCAAGGTATATATGAATCAATGGGTTGTTTTTAAACTTTTGTGACCTGAGTATGCTCATAAATGCCATGACGTGTACAAAGTAGGTGTAGTGAAGAAGCTGAGTTTCTTTAGGGATGGGGTTCACTTCCATGAAAAAATTGAAATGGCCAAATTGTGAGATGAAATGTTTAATTTGGGAGTTGGCTGTGATCAGATACTTGAAAGTCAAGTGAGTAGAGTTGCACAAACACACAGTGAAGGGAATGACTGGATTCCAACTGTATTTTGTGACAGGGAAATAGTCTCCAGTGCCAAATGCTTGCAAGCCATCCTGCCATTTCTCAGTGTTGTGTTCACATTCAGAGCTCGAAGATCTTGCAGAGAAAGTGAGATGTGTTCTTTGTTCCCAACAGAAAATACTTTCCTTGATAACTGATGTTAAATTCAGCTCAAAATCACTTTTATATCACAGTTTGAGATCCTTTATGTTTTAATCCTTTATGCATGCTATCTTTTTGAACTTGAACTCCAAAATAAGTACTGATGTTGTTTCTCGTTTCCCATATGAAGGAACTTGAATGGAAAAGAAGCACCCCATCTCAGGAAGTGACTGAATTGGAGCTTGAATCCACGTTGTCTCGCCTCAAAGATCTCTTCACCGTGTTGCTACATTGAGGCCTAGGTTGTTGGCATGGCTACAGTAATTCTTGTTGCAGTTGACAGGGCCGAGGTGCAGGCAGGCACAAAGGCTGGGACGAGTCACCTTGTCCCAGTTGTATTTCTGGGGGAACAGCTAAGAGGAGGCTCCCTGAGATGGCACCTCAGGCAGCAGACCAGGTGCAGGTGGACTCTGCATATAGTAATTCTGAGTAGGGCCATCTAGCAGCTCTGTGCCCACAAAAATCAAATGCTGCTGGTCAGTTAGGATGACCTCAGTGTACTTACAAAGATTTATTGGAAGAACTTAACAGAAAAATTTGAACAAAACTGTTTGGCCAATCCAATAAGTATCTGTGTCCAGTGGGCCACCTCCCAGAAGAAAAAGAAAAAAAAAAAATTTCTTTAATGTATTTAGACTTTTTTTAAAGACATAATTCTGTTGCATAGTTTAGTCTGTAGAATAGTGAAAATGTAACTTTTATATGCACCATATGTGTTTGCTAAGGTGCTTTAGTCATGCCTGACTCTTTGTGACCCTATGGACTGTAGCGCCCTCAGGCTCCTCTGTCCATGGGATTCTCCAGGCAAAAATACTGGAGTGGATTGCCATGCTCTCCTCCAGGGTATATTGCTGACCTAGGGATCAAATTGTTCTTTACCACTAGTGCCACCATGACCCAGTGATAAGTGCCTTGTTTTGGTAGTCCAGAAATGAACCCACATTGTCTCCAGACCATGTCTTTAGTTTCATTTCATCCGTCAGTGTTGCGAATGAATGTTTAAATAAGATGTAGGTACACTGATTACCATATAATCCTAGAAGAGAGATTATCCAAGGTGAAGTTGTATTTGTTTAGGCAAGAGTGGTTCATTCTGATTGATAGAGAAGACACATTTCCTTTTAGTCAAGAACAAGTGTAAATTGGTGCCAACTACTGAAATAATTGGACAAGATTGTGGTTGCTGAGGTTTAGAAGAGAATCATGAGTAAGAGATAAAACACTTTAACAAAAATTTATTATCTATTAGAAATCATATCATTATTAATGGAGGACTAAAAGGGAAACTCTTGGCAGAGCTCTATTAGCCTTTGCCTGCTTCATTCTGTACTCCAAGGCCAAATTTGCCTGTTATTCCCGGTGTTTCTTGACTTCCTACTTTGGCATTCCAGTCTCCTATAAAGAAAAGGACATCTCTTTTGGGTGTTAGTTCCAGAAGGTCTTTTAGGTCTTCATGGAACTGTTCAACTTCAGCTTCCCTAGCATTACTGGTTGGGGCATAGACTCGTGATATTGAATGGTTTGCCATGGAAACGAACAGAGATCATTCCGTCGTTTTTGAGATTGCATCCAAGTACTGCATTTTGGACTCTCTTGTTGACTGTGACTGCTACTCCATTTCTTCTAAGGGATTCCTGCCTACAGTAGTAGATAGAATGGTCAAAGTTAAATTCACCCATTTCAGTCTACCTTAGTTCTCTGATTCCTAAAATGTCGATGTTCACTCTTGCCATCTCCTGTTTGACCGCTTCCAATTTGCCTTGATTCATGGACCTAACATTCCAGGTTCCTATGCAATATTGCTCTTTCCAGCATTGAACCTTGCTTCTATCACCAGTCCCATCTACAACTGGGTGTTGTTTTTTCTCTGGCACCATCCCTTCCTTCTTTCTGGAGTTATTTCTCCACTGAGCTCCAGTACCATATTGGGCACCTACACACCTGGGGAGTTCCTCTTTCAGTGTCCTATCTTTTTGCCTTTTCATACTGTTCATAGGGTTCTCAAGGCAAGAATACTGAAGTGGTTTGCCATTCTCTTCTCCAGTGGACCACATTCTGTCTGACCTCTCCACCATGACCCATCCTTCTTGGGTGGCCCCACACTGCATGGCTTAGTTTCATTGAGTTAGACAAGGCTGTGGTCCATGTGATCAGACTGGATAGTTGTCTGTGACTGTGGTTTCACTCTGTCTGCCCTCTGATACCCTCTCTCAGTGCCTGCCATCTTATTTGGGTTTCTCTTACCTTGGACATGGGATATCTCTTCATTGCTGCTCCAGCAAAGCACAGCCGCTGCCCCTTACCTTGGACATGGGTAGATCCTCTCGGCCACCACCCCTGACCTTGGACATGGGGTAGCTCTTCTCCACCACCACCCCTGACCTTGGACGTGGGGCAGCTCCTCTTGGTCATGCTTCTTAAAAGCCACACAAAACAAGCTGAATTCTCAGTGGTACACTGGTGTGTGGCATTTTCAAATCCAGTAAGTGATAAAACTGTTTAGCTGGTGAAGTCAACAAGAGAGTTCCAGAAAAACATCTATTTCTGCTTTATTGACTATGCCAAAGCCTATGACTGTGTGGATCACAATAAACTGTGGAAAATTCTGAAAGAGATGGGAATACCAGACCACCTGACCTGCCTCCTGAGAAAACCATATGTAGATCAGAAAGCAACGCTTAGAACTGGATGTGGAACAACAGACTGGTTGCAAATATGAAAAGGAGTATGTTAAGGCTGTATATTGTCACCCTGCTTATTTAACATATATGCAGAGTACATCATGAGAAACACAGGCTGGAAGAACTGCAAGCTGGAATCAAGATTGCCAGGAGAAATATCAATAACAGATATGCAGATGACACCACCCTTATGGCACAAAGTGAGGAACTAAGAAACCTCTTGATGAGAGTGAAAGAGGAGAGTGAAAAAGTTGGCTTAAAGCTCAACATTCAGAAAACGAAGACCATGGCATCTGGTCCCATCAGTTCATGGGAAATAGATGCAGAACCAGTGGAAACAGTGGCTGACTCTTTTTTCTGGGCTCCAAAATCACTACAGACGGTAATTGCAGCCATGAAATTAAAAAACGCTTACTCCTTGGAAGAAAAGTTATAACCAACCTGGACAGAATATTAGGAAGCAGAGACATTACGTTGTCAACAAAGGTCCGTCTAGTTAAGGCTATGGTTTTTCCAGTGGTCATGTATGGATGTGAGAGTTGGACTGTGAAGAAGCTGAGCACCAAAGAATGATGCTTTTGAACGGTGGTGTTGGAGAAGACTCTTGAGAGTCCCTTGGACTGCAAGGAGGTCCAACCAGTCCATCCTAAAGGAGATCAGTGCTGAGTGTTCATTGGAAGGAGTGATGTTGAAGCTGAAACTCTAATACTTTGGCCACCTGATGCAAATAGCTGACTCATTGGAAAAGACACTGATGCTGGGAAAGATTGAGAGCAGGGGGAGAAGGGGACGACAGAGGATGAGATGGTTGGATGGCATCACCAACTCAATGGACATGGGTTTGGGTGGACACCAGGAGTTGGTGATGGACAGGGAGGCCTGGTGTGCTGCGGTTCATGGGGTCACAAAGAGTCGGACATGACTGAGCTACTGAACTCAACTGAACATCTAATTGATATGTAACCTAGTCTATCTACCATGTTCATTCTGCATTATCTATGTCCTTCATTTAATCCCAAAGGAGGAATACTCAAGACATCTGGCTCCTCCCATGGCTGGAATTCCTCAGGAATGTGTGACCTGCTTGCTAAACATGAATGCTTGACTTTGACATATTACCTTTTAATCTTTCTCCAGGCATTGCTTTCCCCGCAAAGTTTGACTACGAGTATAATGAAAGCCATAGCAGACTACTGGTAGGGGAGCACCTGTAAGAAATCTTTCTCTTACCCCCAATGTGAAATATATAATTTATACACCACACCCACCTAGATAAAATTACACAACAGGTAAATTAGCTTCCACAAGTACATGATCTGATTTGTCGAGGAATAGGTTTATATTTGAGATGCTCAGTATAAGGTTTATAGTCCTCAAACTCTGTACCTGTTCTGTGTCTGGTATCCTTTAACCCAAGGCCCTCCAGTCTACGAGTCATGCCATCCTGGCAGCTGACCAGCCATAAAGCGATTTCTCAAAAGCCAAACAATATATGGCTTTTGTGATTTGTCAGAAACAGGGAAGAATTTCTGTCATCACACAGTGTTCTCAAAAATGCTCATTACACATTACTGCACATAGAACATTATGGTCTCAGTAAATTGAAGTGAAACCATATGGAGAATCTTCTCTGACTGCTATGAGAGGGAGAATCAAACTACAAGGGCAAAAAGTGCAAAGACAAGATATATAAAATTTTAAAGCTGCACAAAATATGCCAGCAAATTTGGAAACCTCAGCAGTGTCCACAGGACTGGAAAAGGTCAGTTTTCATTTCAATCCCAAAGAATGCTCAAACTACCACACCATTGCACTCATCTCACACGCTAGTAAAGTAATGCTCAAAATTCTCCAAGCCAGGCTTCAGCAATACGTGAACCGTGAACTTCCAGATGTTCAAGCTGGTTTTAGAAAAAGCAGAGGAACCAGAGATCAAATTGCCAACATCCGCTGGATCATCGAACAAGCAAGAGAGTTCCAGAAAAACATCTATTTCTGCTTTATTGACTGTTCCAGACTTTGACTGTGTGGATCACAATAAACTGTGGAAAATTCTGAAAGAGATGGGAATACCAGACCACCTTATCTGCCTCTTGAGAAATCTGTATGCAGGTCAGGAAGCAATAGTTAGAACTGGACATGGAACAACAGACTGGTTCCAAATAGGAAAAGGAGTATGTCAAGGCTGTATATTGTCATCCTGCTTATTTAACTTCTATGCAGAGTACATCATGAGAAATGCTGGACTGGAAGAAACACAAGCTGGAATCAAGATTGCCAGGAGAAATATCAATAACCTCACATATGCAGATGACACCACCCTTATGGCAGAAAGTGAAGAGGAACTAAAAAGCCTCTTGATGAAAGTGAAAGAGGAGAGTGAAAAAGTTGCCTTAAAGCTCAACATTCAGAAAACAAAGATCATGGCATCTAGTCCCATCACTTCATGGGAAATAGATGGGGAAACCGTGGAAACAGTGTCAGACTTTATTTCTGGGGGGCTCCTAAATCACTGCAGATGGTGACTGCAGCCATGTAATTAAAAGACACTTACTCCTTGGAAGAAAAGTTATGACCTACCTAGATAACATATTGAAAAGCAAGAGACATTACTTTGCCGACTAAGGTCCGTCTAGTCAAGGCTATGGTTTTTCCAGTGGTCATGTGTGGATGTGAGAGTTGGACTGTGAAGAAAGCTGAGCGCCGAAGAATTGATGCGTTTGAACTGTGGTGTTGGAGAAGACTCTTGAGGGTCCCTTGGACTGCAAGGACTGCAACCATTCCGTTCTGAAGGAGATCACACCTGGGACTTCTTTGGAGGGAATGATGCTAAAGCTGAAACTCCAGTACTTTGGCCACCTCATGCGAAGAGTTGACTCTCTGTAAAAGACTCTTATGCTGGGAAGGATTAGGGGCAGGAGAAGAAGGGGATTACAGAGGATGAGATGGCTGGATGACATCACTGACTCAATGGATGCGAGTCTGAGTGAACTCCGGGAGTTGGTGATGGACAGACTGAAAAGCTGAAAACATTCTAGATCAAAAAATAAGGCAAGGATGCCCAATACCGCTTTTATTCAAGTAAAACTGTCACTGGGGACATTATAAATATATATCACCAAAAATTATAGCCCACATTAGTGAACTTGATAAAAGCTGCAGGATATTAAACATACAGAAATCTGTTGCATTTTTTATACGCTAAAAGTCAGAAGAGAAATTTAAGGAATGGCAGGCAAATGGGAGTTTTCCTTAACGCCCAGTCTGCCACTTCAAAAAGAATAAATACCACAGGGCCAAGGTCCCTGTTTTTCACTGAGCACACAACATGTGAGCTCAGCTCAAGGCTGGTTTCTAATAATATTCTCTCTGCCTAACTCCGCTTCCTTCCTTTCTGAGCCAGATATGATTATCAATTACCCAGTTAAAACCCCAGGCATGCAAATCTGAGTTTCACCACCCACTGTGGCACCTCACACCCATTCCTTGATCCGGAAACTACCCATAAACTCAGCCTCAGGCTTCCAATCAGACCTGAGATGTCCAGCAGTTCCACACACTGATTGATCCCAGAATCACCTGCGATGCACACCATTCACTGGGTTCCGCTAGAGCTCCACTCTCTCCTCCCTCCAGGCACTGGTATCACGACAGGAATGCACACAAGCTGCAAATCCAACGACACTGGTTGTTCACTTGAACTTTGCAGAACGAAGATGGAACCATCCAGACCTGCCCTGATCCCTTGCTCTTTCCTAAGGATTACTCAATCTTAACCCCTACTCACATCCCTACAGACATCCCCAGAGTGACATATTGCAGGCATTCAGGGAAGAAAATAAACATTATGTGCCCGTCGATGAAGAGAAAGGACGGAAAACTCAAAGGAGATGGGCAGTTCTGATGTGGTTGTTGATAGGGAGGCCAGAAAACCATGGGAAAAGTACATGATGGATGGGAAGATATCTTTGAGACTAGACCTGAAGATCTGAGAGACAAAGGAGAGGAGACAGGAACCTCAACTTTGAGAAAGAAAAGGTGAAAGTGACCGGAGCAGAGTGAACCATGAGAAAATGGTCTGTTCATAGGGTGGGGTTGTGACTACATGTCCAGAGGACAGACAGCTAGAAGCCCGTGGAGCACATAATTTTTCATGTTTATCCTAATGCAGAGAAACATATGACTCCACCAGCCTGCACTCTGGCATTTTTTGTTTTTCATTCTGAAAGGACTGGCATTCCACACGACTTGTGCATCTTAGTTCCTCAAGTCCCTGCCAGAGGCAGTGAAAATACTGAGTCCTAGCCACTGGACCGCCAGAGAATTTGTTGGGATCCATTCAAAATTTGAATTACAAGTAGGCACTACCCTCATGAACACACAGACACAACCCAACTGAGCCAATCACTTCAGGGGTCTCTCAATCTCCCTGAGGCCCACCAGGGAGACATTTCTGAAACTGTTGAGTGAAAGAACCAGGTATAACTGAATTCTGGAGAGGACGCATGATGGGCTAGTCAGTGGGCAGTTTGTCCTTAGTGTGCATCCCACTTAAAAACACTGGGACCATCGTCTGTGTCCATAAGCCCCCAAAAAAGCTCTCTTTCAAGATCTGATCACACTGGTGGTGGTTTAGTTGCTCAGTGTCCAACTTTGCAACCCCATGGACTATATAGTCTGCCAGGCGCCTCTGTGCATGGAATTCTTCAGGCAAGAACACTGGAGTGGGTTGCCATTTCCTTCTCTAGAGGGTCTTTCCGCGTATCCTGCATGGCAGGTGGAATCTTTACCACTGAGCAAAGAAGGAATCCCTAGTCACATAGATACCAACCATGTAATTCCTCTTTGCCAGAAAAATCTAAATAAAATACTTAAAAAAAATACTGAGTTGCAGAAACATAGCTACTCTTCAGGAAAACACTGAAATGGAGTTAGGTTAGAAATATACTGGAACAGACATGTCTATTTATCTCATCATGAATAGACAGAGTCTCATGTACAGAGAACGGACTTAGGTGAATGTCTATTTAGTACCTCACAGCTTACTGTTTTACATTATAAAAAAGGGAAGAAAAGAGACTGTTAAATGATCATCAACTTTCTTTACTGGGCTTTCCTGGTGGCTCAGATGGTAAACAGTCTGTCTGCAATTCGGAGACCCTGGTTCTATCCCTGGGTCCAGAAGATCCCCTGGAGGAGGGCATGGCAACCCACTCCAGTATTCTTGCCTGGGAAATCCCATGGATGGAGGAGCGTGTCAGACTACAGTCCAAGTACTTGGTAAGATCACGTACTCGCCAAAAGTGTAAAATTATTAAGTTATTACCAACGAACTTTTTCAACATGTAACATAAAGAGGAGAAAACATACAAGTCCTGATCTAAACTTGTAATGAATGAATGAAAAAAATAAAGTTTTTTTCTTAATTAAAAATAATGTCTAGTGTCATGTTCCTTCTATCCTAGGGGTCCAGTGGCTAAGATCCCACATGCTACAACTAAGACCCAGCATAGCCAACTATTTTAAAAGCTTTTAGAATATAGCATAAGAATATGAGTGGATTATAGGAAGGCAGCAAAGTACATTTCAGAATAATTCTTTATAGAAAACAATTCAATGTAAAGCAAAAAGCAAAACCATCACCAGAAGGAATAAAAGCACCTTTAACATTCGTTCAGAGAGGCACCGCATGGTGACAGATGTCATTTCTGGCTCCACCAGTCTCCCCGTCCTCTACTCCACACCAGGAAACAGAAGGGGTGACCCACAGCTGTCTGAGTCAAGTCACTGTCCCCTGGGCTGAACAGGATGGCAGATGGAAGCTCTATTATGATACAAATAGTTACAAGATGCACACATACAGACAGGACATTTTCAATTCTCATCCTTATCAGAATAATTTTAAAAGGTATTTTTTGGAGTCCAAAGCCACAAGTCAAATACATCACAACTTAATCATGCATAAGAAAAAGCTCAGCACTCATCTGGGTCCAGATCTGCACCCCCTCACTTCCACATCTCCCTTTCATTTGGTTTGTCTCTCTGGTCCCCTCTGCTGTCCTGCCTCTCTGCACGTTGTTTCCCCTCAACATTTCTGACCTGTTGTTTCCTTATGTCCCTCTCTTTCAGTCCTCCAGGTTACCACCATTGAATCCGTCACACGCCCTTCATCCCCACTCTGCCCCACCTCTCGTGGCCAAACTACCTTTTCACCCTCTCTTCCTCTGCTCACTTTGTCCCCACTCCAGCCCTTCTCTCCCAGCATCAAGTCTCTCCCTAGGTCATGTCTTCCACCCTTTTATACCCTCACTATACTGATCAGCCCTGGAGTAGGAAATGGCAACCCACTCTAGTATTCTCGCCTGGAGAATCCCATGGACACAGGAGCCTAGTGGACTACAGTCCATGGGAATCACAAAAAGTCAGACACGACTAAGGGACCTTCCCTTTCATACTGATCAGAGGCTCCTCTCCTGTCTTTACTCCTTCATTTCCCAAGAGATCCCAACTTTCTTTCACTTTGTTTTTTACCATCTGCTACTTTCACTGTTTATTCTTTCATTCTTACCGTCTCTTTGCAAAACACCCATCCTCCACACTATCCTCTGATCTCACCCACTCTTCTGTTCTCCTCATGTTTCTATTTCTCTCAGTCACTCTGTCTCCTGACCCCTATTGCCCACACATTCAGAGTAGGTGGGATGCAGTAAGACGTCTGCCTCCTGAGAGAGCACTGATGAAATGAAAACTCAACAGTTTAAGGCAAGACAGGAAAATTCAATGCCAACTTTTCCTCTGCCCATTTTGGCCCCCTCCCTCCTCTCACATGAGCCCTCTGTTAACCGGACCTTGATGGAAGAACCTGTTCAACCATAAAGATCAATTTTTCTTCCTCTGGCACCAAGCCACATCACTCCTTAGAAGGCAACATTCTCAATATTCTAAAGGATCACAATGAGACAGTAGGAAGGGGGCAGGGCACAACCATTAAAAGAAGTGGGGGGGACGGGATGACCCAGTCATTGAGAAAAAAAGGATATGACAAAAACTGGGCACAAGATGGCAGAAGAGTCTACTTCCAGTTGACCTTAAACCTCATTACACTTCACCTAAACGAAACACGGACAGGCACAATGATAGTTCACAGGATAACCATAAAAGGCCAAAAGGCAGGCAGAGGCCCAATTCCCAGAAACGCTGCCCCTTAAATAGAATATTCGTCCCATCTACTTCTGCTTCATGAATACTCTTTGACTGTGTGGATCACAACAAACTATGAACAATTCTTCAAGAGATGGGAATACCAGACCACCTGACATGCCTCCTGAGAAATCTGTATGTAGGTCAGGAAGCAACAGTTAGAACTGGACATGGAACAACAGACTGGTTCCAAATAGGATAAGGAGTACGTCAAAGCTGCATATCGTCACCCTGTTATTTAAGTTATATGCAGGGTACATCATTGAAATGCCAGGCTGAATGAAACACAAGCTGGAATCAAGCTTGCTGGGAGAAATATCAATAACCTCAGATATGCAGATGACACCACTCTTATGGCATAAAGTAAAGAACTAAAGAGCCTCTGAGGAAGGTGAAAGAGGAGAGTGAAAAAGCTGGCTTAAAACTCAACATTTAGAAAACTAAGATCATGGCATTCTGTACCATCACTTCATGGCAAATAGTTGGGGAAACAATGGAAACAGTGAGACACTATTTTGGGGGCTCCAAAATCACTGAAGATGGTGACGGCAGCCATGAAATTAAAAGACACTTGCTCCTTGGAAGAAAAGCTATGACCAACCTAGACAACATATTAAAAAGCAGAGACATTGCTTTGCCGACACAGGTCCGTCTAGTCAAGGCTATGGTTGTTCCAGTAGTCATGTATGGATGTGAGAGTTGGACTATAAAGAAAGCTGAGTGCCGAAGAATTGATGCTTTTGAACTGTGATGTTGGAGATGACTCTTGAGAATCCCTTGGGTTGCAAGGAGATCCAACCAGTCCATCCTAAAGGAAATCAGTCCTGGGTATTCATTGGAAGGACTGATGCTGAAGCTGAAACTCCAATGCTTTGGCCATGTGATGCAAAGAACTGACTCATTGGAAAAGACCCTGATGCGGGGAAAGATTGAAGGCGGGAGGAGAAGGGGACGACAGAGGATGAGATAGTTGGATGGCATCACTGACTCAATGGACATGAGTTTGAGTAAGCTCCGGGAGTTGGTGATGGACTGGGAAGCCTGGCATGCTGCAGTCCGTGGCGTCACAGACGGTCAGACATGACTGAGAGACTGAACTGAACTGAGAGCATTACAGTAAGTGTATCTGAGCAGGTCTTTGAAGAGGAATACCCAGGCAAAAGAGCTTAGATAAATTCAAGAGATAAACCAAAAACCCAATGACGATCCATCAGAGTTTCTAGAAAGAGTTTATCATACTTATAGGCACTGCTCTGATGCAAACCCTGAGGCCACTGAAAATAATGAGAATGGTAAACATAACCCTTATTGGACAAAGCTCCCCAGACATAAGAAAATCACAAAAGTTAGATGGTCCACTTGGAATGACCCCTTCTCAACTGGAAGATGTTGCTTTAAAAGTGTTCAACAACAGGGGACAACAAAAGAAGCAAAAAGATGCAAGACTGAAAGCCACATTACCTGGTGGCAGCAGTGGATTCCCAGAGCATGAGTAACCTGAGGAGAGGTAAGCCACCATGGGGGAGGGAACAACATGCTTAGTGCAAGGAGGGCACTGGAAAACAGACTGTCCTTGGCTAAGGAGTAAGAAGGAAAACAGTAACAGACAGGAGCCTGTCACTGCAGTAGAAAGAGGTGAACACTCTGATGATGCCCCAGGAGCCCTGGGTACCTGTGACAGTGGGGACAAGCTGACTGACCTTCTGATAGCTACAGTGCAGCATACTCTGGTAGATACCAAGATGGCACAGAGAACGACTCAGTCCATCCCGGTCACAGGAGTTTCTGGAGAAGTGCAAAGCTGTTCTTTCTTACAACCTCTGCAATGCCGATTAGGCGACCTCAACCTGAAACACAGTTTCTTATACATGCCAACATGTCCAATCCCTCTTCTGTAAATTAAATGCACAAATGACTTTTTACCAGAATAGCTTGACCTCTGCATCCTGTCAGGGCACCCGGTAAGCAAGAAGATGACATTTGTGGACACTCTGGAGAAGGAGACTGATTTCCCCTCCCCAAGTATACAAAAAGGTAAGGCAGGAAGTGTGGACTGACAGCACCACAGGGAAGGCCGACAAACACGTGGCCAATACAAATCCTGTTATTAGGGACACTGGAGGGATTCCTTGGTGGGTCAGTTGTTACAAGTTGGCACTTTTGCTGCAGTGGCCCGGGTTCAATTCCTGGTGAGGGAACTTAGGATCCTGCAAACTGTGTGGGACAGCAAAAAAAAAAAAAAGGACACTGGGACACCTAATTTAAAACAATACCTTCTGAGGCAAGAGACTGCAAAGATAATTCAGACAATTCTTGAAAAGTTGGCTTAACTGGGACTAATTAAACCTTGTAGATTCCTATATAAAGCTCCTATCCTCCCAAAGAGGTGAACTCAGCAGTGTATGAATCGTTGTCCAAGGTGTCAGGGCCATTTGTGATACAGCCCAAGATTGGCAGCCTGTAGTAAGTAGTCTATATGTGTTCTGCTCACAGCTACTGTGGGATGATAATGCTGGTTTTCAGTTCTGGACTTGAAGCATACGTTTCCCTGCATTCCTACTGCAGAAGAACCACTGCAGCTGTCTGCTTTCTGGTGGCAGGACCCAGAAACACAGGGAGTCCAGCAGTACTGCTGGACAGTGTTGCCTCAGGGACTGAAGATTTCCCCTACCTTGTTTGGGGAAATGTTGGCTCGGGCTCTTACTCCAATGTGTGTGGATGACTTGCTCACAACAAGCAAAGTGTCTAAAAAATACCATAAGAACCCTGAAGTCAGCCAATTGTGGGTGGAACAGCTCCCTGAAGAAGGCTCAAGTATGTAAGTAACAAGTCACGTACCTGGGTTTCATCCTCTGCCGGACAGAAAATAGGCAAGTACCAGCTTGGGAACACCCAAGACACACAGCCTGAGGGGCTTCTGGGAAAGGCAAAATTCTGTCGAATTAGGATCTCGAATTCAGGCTTTAAAAGAACATATCTTGAGCTCTTACTTTGACAAAAGAGCACCAAACAGCCTGGGAAATGATAAAAACAAGGTTAGTCTCGGCTCCAGCTTTGGAACTAGCAGACTTAAACCTTGCACACTGTAGGTCCATGAGGGACAAGGCCTGAGTCTCACGTATTATTTCAAGCTCTGAGGAACATCCCTCGGCCCACTACTTACTTCTCAACTAAAACAGAGTGTTCAGGGTGGCCCCCTAGCCTTCGAGCTGTGGCAACTCCTTGTGCCAGACTTCAGGAAACCTAGCAGTTCACCCTGGGGCAACCCACCACTCTGTACGTCCCTCACCATCTCCTTTCTTTGGGCTTCCCTGGTAGCTCAGTTGGTAAAGAATTTGCCTGCAATGCAAGAGACCCCAGTTCGATTCCTGGGTCAGGAAGGTCCTGTGGAGAAGGGAAAGGCTACCCACTTCAGTATTCTGGCCTGGAGAATTCCATGGACTGTATAGTCTATGTGGTTGCAAAGAGTCAGACATGACTGAGTGACTTTCACTTCATTTCATGTCGTTTCTTCACTGGAACATAAAGGTGGCTATTGGCTGACTTCTGGGAGAATGGGGAAGTACCAAGCCATTCTCTAAGGCAATTCCACTCTAAAACTTCAGGTCACTTTGGTCCTGAATCCAGCGTCCCTGCTCCCGACGGTTGCTGCACACCCCCCTGAGCATGACTGCCTCAAGCAGACTGGGCTCTACACACAACCCTTGGCTGAGCCAGAAGGGGACCTGTTCATGGATGGAAGCAGCTTCGTGGACCAAGGCAGGGGACGTATTCAGTATGTAGTGAAAACCCTTTGTGTGTTTTTTTGCCACACAGCCTACAAGATCTTAGTTCCCCAACCAGGGATCAAATCCACACTCCCTGCAGTGGAAGTGCAGAGTCTTAACCACTGGACCGCCAGGGAAGTCCTGTGGTGCTAACCCTTGAAAAGGTGGTAGAAGCAAAAGCCCTGCCCCTAGGGAGCTCAGCTCAGGAGGCAGAAGTCACTGCTCTGACAAGAGCCCTACTGCTCACTGAAGGCACGTGGGTGGTACGTACAGAGGCTCCTGCTCTGCTTTCTGTGTGGTGCCTGCTCACAGGACCATGTGAAGAGAAGGGGGCTCCTTGCTTCAGACAATAAAGACAGAAAACATGCTTTGAGATCCTGTCACGATGAGAAGCCATCCACAAGCCCTCACTGGTGGCCAGAGTGCACTGTCCAGGCGACCAGAAGGGTGAAATGCATATAATCCAAAGCAACCAGTTAGCTGACCAAGCTGCAAAGGCAGGCAGCAAAGGCAGGTGATTCTCAAGCCATGAGAGGGTCACTACAGATCAACTTGTCAAAATACCAGGTGGTGTATCCAGAAAAGGAGTGGGGATTCACTTTGGACCACACCACACCCGGGGGAGATGTGTGCATGTGGAACTGTCCTTACTCCTGAGGCCCTCTTGCACACCGTGCCACACCACACTGTAACAGCACCCACACCAGGAGAGATGCCACAACGGATTCACAAGTCCATAATGAAGCCTAACCTGCAGAAGACCATCCAGCAAACCCCTCAAACTTTCATGATTCATGCTAAAAAATAAAGACTGCTGTCAGACCTCCCCAGATGGGGACCCAACACAGGAACCTGGGTCACTGAGACTGGCAAGTAAACTAAAGTAAATAAAGTTGGTAAGGATAGAGAAAAGAGACAGAGTGGGTGATTAAATAGTTAATCCCACTAGGGGATTGTAAGTAAAGAGAAAAGTATGAGAAACTCTCTAAGTTAAAGGATCACTCAAGAAAGCAGGTTTGCTCAGCAACAAAACCATGTGGCAAAGGCACAGGACCTGCCCCCAAATAATAAAACAGCGGTGGTATGAGCCTCACATCCGACCCAGTGGGCTCAGTAAGTTAATGACCCCCTAGGACATGCTTCTTTGTGTGCACTAAAAACAAAAATATAAGGAAAAGGTGACATTATGCTGAAACCTGAGATGATTTACCAAATTTTTGTGCATTTCCATTGAGCCATGAGAGTCCAAGCTTGACCATGTAAGGACAGAAAATTCCCCTCCGATGAGGAGGAGGAGCTGATGATGGAAGCTGACTTCTAATCAAGAAGTTTGAACTTAAATTTCCTAGCGGGTGAGATGAGTGCAATTGTGTGGTAGTTTGAACATTCTTTGGGATTGGAGTGAAAACTCACATTTTCCAGTCTTGTGGCCACTGCTGAGTTTTCCAAATTTGCTGGCATATTGAGTGCAGCACTTTCACAGCATCATCTTTCAGGATTTGAAATAGCTCAGCTGGAATTCCATCACCTCCACTAGCTTTGTTCACAGTAATGCTTCCTAAAGCCCACTTGACTTCACATTCCAAGATGTCTGTCTCTAGGTGAGTGATCACACCATCATGGTTACCTGGCTCATTAAGATCCTTTTTGTATAGTTCTTCTGTGTATTCTTGCCACCTTTTCTTAATCTCTTCTGCTTCTGTTAGGTCCATGCCATTTCTGTCCTCTGTACCTCTAATTTTCTTGAAGAGATCTCTAGTCTTACCCATTCTATTGCTTTCCTCTCTTTCTTTGCATTGTTCACTTAAGAAGGCTTTCTTATTTCTCCTGGCTATTCTTTGGAACATTTCATTCAAATGGGTTTATCTTTCCTTTTCTCTTTTGCCTTTCATGTCTCTTCTTTTCTCAGCTATTTGTAAGGCCTCCTCAAACAACCATTTTGCCTTTTTGCATTTCTTTTTCCTTGTGATGGTCTTGATCACTGCCTCCTGTACAATGTCATTAA